>NW_027530213.1:5985608-6023809 GCF_008692635.1 Crocuta crocuta | reverse complement strand
CGTGGCAGTTCTTCGGGTGGTTTTTTTTTTTTTTTTCCTGGCCCATTCACTGGCACAACACATTTTCATAAGTGACTTCCTGGGCATTTGCTGAATGTTCTCTCCTGCCTCCGAAATTACACAGTAATGTAAGTGAACAGCGGAGATGTTATTATAGGGATGACATAGATTTCTGCTCAAATGGCTACAAACCACAGTTGGTTTCTTTAGAAATTTTAAGTAAGACGTTGGGTCACACCAGAGAGCAGACAGCACAGCTAAGAATCAGAACCTTAACACACTTACAGATTTCTACAGAACTAGCTTATGACTGATGGAGGCAGAAAGGTTCTGTCTGAAAGCAGAGGTCTAGGTATTTTCAGAGTGAGGCTTCTAAGACAGTTCTTTAAAAGACGACTTAAATTGCCTTCGTAAAAATCTAGGATACAGTTTAATCGAACTTCTTATGTTGAAATAAGTCTTAGGAAGATCGTGCCTGGCTTCATCCTTTATTTTATTTTTTAATGTTTCTTGATTTATTTTGAGAGAGAGAGAGAAGGCATGAGCAGGGGAGGGGCAGAGAGAGAGAGAGGGAGAAAGAGAATCCGAAGCAGGCTCCACACTGTCAGCACGGACCCCAACGGGGGGCCCAATCCCACAAACCGTGAGATCACAACCTGAGCTGAGGTCAAGAGCTGGACGCTCAACCTGCTGAGCCACTCAGGTGTCCCTTGACTTCTTCCTTTAAAGACACGCTCCCCAAGAGTCTAAGGTGCCCTGGCTCTTCCATCAGGAAGGACATCATGGTGGCTGCTGTGGAGGTGGATTACCTGGCATACACGGTAATCCACTGCTGGGGTCCACTGAGCCCCCACCCCCTGCAACCCCCCAACCCGCCAGCAAACCCAATACACTGGCGGCTTCCGGGCTCTGAGACAGATGCTACTGTACAGGAGGTTTATTTGGGGGTGCTCCTGGGCTCAACATGCAAGAAAAGGGGGGGGTGCGGAAAGGGGAGAAAAGGAGCTGGGCAGAGGTAGACTGAAACCACAGTGTGGCCTCAACAGAAGCTCGTCTGATCCTGCGGGGGGTTCTGAGGACAACACGACCCTCCCAGGAGCAGAAGGGCTTGCACTGATGCCCCCACATTGGTCAGCTCTGGGACAGCAGCTACCTTGAGAAGGGGTGGGGTATTTAGGGAGGTGGGTGGCTCTGCTCAGCGGATGTAACCCCCAAAAGGGGCAACTTCCAAGGGCAGCTGGGGGGCAAGCCCTTTATTCCTGAAGGGTCCAGGAGTGCGTTGCTGTGTCCATCAACCAACCAACCAACCAACCAACCAACCAATCAACCAACCAACCAACCGATGAGGGAAACAAAGGCAAGAAGAATATAGTTTAAATTAAATGTCCTTACTGCTTACACACAAAGCATGACCTTCCTGAAGGAACTCATGGCTGCCTCAGTGCCTTAATGTGTGTGTTTTATTAAAGACTAAAAGTAACCTTTATCTTAAGAGCGCTAGCCCCTCAAGGTCCTGAAAGCCTTGCTTCCAAATTCCTTAGAAACTTACTTTATCTTGATCCCTTCTCTTTCCAAGAACTGAAAAGTATTTAATCAGTCACTCCTCACAATCCCGGCGCAGCTCTTTCTGCCCAGGGGTCCTGTCCCCACGCTGTAATGGAATGGCCTTTTTGCACCAAAAACTTCTCAAGAAATCTTTTCTCCTCCTCCTCTTCCTCCTCTTCCTTCTTCTTTAAAGTTTATTTATTTATTTTGAGAGACAGACACAGAGAACAGGGGAGGGGCAGAGAGAGAGGAAGAGAGGCAGAATCCCAAGCAGGCTCCATGCTGTCAGCGCAGAGCCCAGCACGGGGCTCAAGCTCACGAACCATGAGATCATGACCTGTACCAAAATTGAGAGTCGGCCCACTGAGCCACCCAGGCGCCCCTCAAGAATTCTGTCTTAGCCATTTTCTCAAGAACCCCATTTCATAATTTCATCACAATCCCTCCCGAGATCAAGGAACCAAAAAGTTCAGGGTCAAAGATTTGTACACGAAGTTAATCATCTGAAATATCTCACAAATGGGACAGACTTTAAACTAGACTCCATGAAAATACCACTGATTTCATTCCAGATCATTAGCTCGTTGATCCAGATCATTAGCTCATGTTCAGAAACTTCAAAAAAGAAGTATGGTTAAAAAAAAAGTCGTAAACTCAACGGTTTCAAAATCTCAGTATTTACCATGCCAATTGAGACCCCAACAATTTGACTCCTAAGGATTTATTCTACGGAAATCCACAGAGCTGAGGGCAAAGGTTTAGATGCCAACATATTCCCTGGAATCCTGCTTGTGCAAATAACATGCCCAAAACAACCTCGACATCGAAACAGTGACCAGCTAATATGCTGAATCCGTCCCATAGGGTACAGAGCCCCCCATGCTAAGGAGGTGAAAACTATCTAACGCCATAAAAGATGTTCACAACTTGCTGTCAAGAGAACCAAAGCAGGTTACAAAGCAACGTTAATTGCTATGACCCATTTGGGTGAAAAGAAAACATACGCGTGTTAGTGTAAGATTGCAATGTTTTCCTTTTGTGCCTATTTGGACTTAACTAGTATTCCTATTTGGGCTCACGGTGAATATTTATTACTTCCGTAATAACACAGAGATGTCTCTCTTTGCCTTCCCCTCCCCATCTGTTACATATCAATGCTCACATGAACCGCAGTTAACAGATACACTACTGCAAAGTTAGAGGGTCACGGGGAGAGGAAACCTACCCCCCTGTTTTTCGCAGAGTGGTGTGGCTTGTGGCTTTCATTTCCTCGCACTGTGAATATTTATTACACACAATTTCCAAACCTTGTGTTCTTAACCCATTAATATTTTGGGGTGCCAATTGTTGAGAGAACTCCTTTCCTACCTAAATACTTCTGAAAGCAGGGATTTCACCAGAAAATATTTCTTTTGTTGTTGTTGTTTTTTTTTCTTTGATACCCTCCTTTGCCCACCATTTCTATCTGGTGCAAGTGACCAACCACTTAGTTGCGTTGACTGGGACATTCTCACTGGAGTCTGGGCCCCTGCGTGCCAGGAGACGGTCACTGCTCCACGGTGCCCACCTCCACATCAGCACGACCAGATCTCACGCGGCACACTCAGCAGGCCCTGGGGTGTGGCTGGCAGAGAGCGTCTGCTGTTCTTTGGAAAATCTCCTGTCCAGGCTTTGCAAATGGCCCCCAGGGTCATGCCTTCTCTGAGCAGAGCGGGCAAATTCTTTCTTGTCACTCCCATGTCCCCACATCTACTCCTTCCTCATCTGTGTTTTCACCACCCTGCTTGCTGTGCCAGAATCACATCCAGGTGTCTTCCTTTCTCCTTGGGATGGCCCTGCCCTCTGCATCTCCCTTCTAGCAAGACTGGAATGTTACCTAATGAGTTTTTCCCCCATTACAGCGTTAATGATGACAGCTGTTCAAGTATAAGAGCTCTCAGAGAATTTGTATTTAATCAGCATATTATGGAGATCAAAGTCTCATCCCCAAAGGAATAACTGCATTGCTAAGAGGAAAATTCCAGGCAGCAAATCAGGTACAGGGGAAGAGTCCCCTAGACAGGTGCGCTTTTCTGAGGCTGGGTTCTACCTATATGGAAATGAAACCTATATTTTGAACACCTATATTGAGTAGATTCTCACATGACCTGTTTGGGATTAAGAGCAGACTTTCAAGCATAAAGAGAAAGGATTCATTTGTGCATTCATTCAACTCTCATTGACTAATCACCAGCCTTGTACGACCTTGAGCAGAGAACCCAGGTGCGCATGTCCGGACTTCTGACTACAGACCTGTCAGCTAATAGATGGGTGTTGTGTTAAGCCGCCGAATTTGTGCTAATTGATTATGCAGTTACAGAACATATTTACCGAATTAGAAATTCTGTGTTTTAACAAGTCCCCTAAGTGGTAGGATGCATGCTCAAGTGTGACTACCTCTGGTGTTCATAAAGAGCCCACGCAGCAGAGATTGGCATAAGTAAGTCTGGAGCCAATGGCACCTGCGGTACTATCATTATACATTCTGGGGGGCTTCTGGCTCCTTTGTTGCATTTGAAAAAGTTTTTAAGAGTACAAAAGAGGGGCGCCTGGGTGGCTCAGTCGGTTAAGTGTCCGACTTCAGCTCAGGTCATGATCTCACAGTTCAGGAGTTCCAGTCCCGCATTAAGCCCTATGCTGACAGCTCAGACTCTGGAGCCTGCTTCAGAGTCTATGTCTCCCTCTCTCCGCCCTTCCCCCACTCGCGCTCTGTCTCTCTTGCTCAAAAATAAAGAACCATTAAAAAAAAAAAAAGAGTACCAAAGGAAAAAAAAAAATCTCCCGGCTTGTCCTTCAGGTAGGAGATCAGACTGACCACTGGATGTTCTGGAAATGCCAGACAAGGGGGCCATGTAGAATTCCTTTTCCCCACTTCGACCTAAGGGTCAAGGGCAGCGAGAGCTAATACTGATAAAGCCGCTGCGGAAGAAAAGTTCTATCGGAAGCAGGACAAGGAAGGTGGACCACGCCCCATATTCTGAGAGGCTGCATCAGGGGAGGTTGACCTGCATCTCCGAAACTATGAAGGCAGGACCTACTTGACACGGTGGTTGTGGGTCCCCAGGAGAGCCCCCCTGGGGTCCACCCGCCCAGGCCCGGGCTCGTCGTGGCTTTGCAGTCGGCGGGGGAACTGTGAGCACACTCGCCTTTCTCCCTCCCTCCGATCCATCCTTCTGTGCACCGCTCATTTCTTCCGGACTTTTCCGAGGCTTTTCCGATTAGTGTTACCATGGTTTCTCTATCTCCCCCTACTTATTTTTAATCTACGTGCGTCTTTATATCTAAAGGTGGGTTTCTTATTGGCGTCTCATTTTTTGATCCCCTCTGACAATCTCTGTCTTTCATTGGTGCATTTAGACCCCTGGTGTTCAAAGTGATTGCTCGTTTAGTTGGATTCATAGCTACCATTTTTGTTACAATTTCTGACTCTTTTTAAAATCCCTGCCTGTTTCTTTTCCCCATCCTTCTTTCCATCTCTCTGGTTTGTTCTTCCACCCCCTCCCCTTCACTCCCAGGAGGGCGCCTTCACCTGCGGCTGCCTCGGGGTGACATGAAGGACACCATCTTGTGGGTGGCATGGGCGCCGTATTTACATAAGCTGCGGGCAGACCTGTTTATAGGAAGGAACGTCTGGAAATCTTCGTCGAGTTCTCTGCATGCTACTTGACAGCAGTAGAGCAATAGGGCCTGGCTTACAAGGAGGAAGACATGTCTTAGGAACATTCTAGAAGTTGAGTCTTGGAAAATGCACACCACAGCCTCTTTGAGACATTCCAGACTCGGGCATTTGGAAACAGCCTGTCCCTCTCTTCTGTCAGCACTGCTTGGGCCTCTACTCACTCTCAGAAGAAAACCCAGCATCCAGACCATAAGTGGCTCCTGGGACCGCTCAGCGCATGTCCTGCCCTGCCCGGGCCACAGCCCAGGCCCAGCCACATTGCCCTAGCTCATCAGCGTGCCCAGGCTTGTAAGTCTCCGGGCTCAGAGCTTTCATCCAAGCCACTTCCTCTGCCTGGATCACCTCCTGCATCTTTTCCTGGCCGAGTCCCACTTGAATAATAATTTAAAAATCATCTCTGGGGGCGTAGAAGTTGCCCCTGGCCCCCAGATGTGGTAAACGCTACTCTTCTGTTAAGCATCCCTACTCCTTCCTGGCACCCATGAGGACTGTAATTGGTTGTGGGTTTACCTCTTCAACATCTGTCTTCCCTGCTGTGCGCTCCCCCAAAGCGGGAACATGACCCTCCAACCATGTTTTCAAGAACTTGAAAATGTGACATAGGGCACTGAGCTAGCAATTGACACGTGCCTTAGGACTCCGTACGGTGTGTCAAAGCCAAGGTTTAGAATTCGCTACAGGAAGAGAATACTTACCAAATTTTGCCTGAAGAACTCTTTGCTTAAATTACATAGCTAGACTATCTTGCCACCTTGAAAATGAATTCAGAAGAGGTCCTAAAAAATTAAAACTAGGAATACGTGGGGATATATGTTGTTTAAGATACATCTGCATAGTATGATGAGCACAAAAGTCAAAAACACAATGGTTGCTGTAGAGTTAAAATACAGGGCTGACCCCAAATAGCCAAAGCAATGTTGAGAAAAAAAGAGGAAGGCTGGAGGTACCATGTTTTCTGATTTCAAACTATACTACAAAACATTAGTAATCCAAACAGTATGGTCCTGGCACAAAAACAGGTACATACAGAGATCAATGGAACAGAATGGAGGAGCCCAGAAATAAACCCATGCTATATGGTCGGTTAATGTACATCAGAGGAGGCAAGAATATATAATAGGGTAAAGACAGTCTCTTCAATAAATGGTGCTGGGCAAACTGGAGAGCCACATGCAAAAGAATGACACTGGATCACTTCCTTACATAAAAAAATAATTCGAAATCGATTAAAGACTTCCACGTGGAGTAAGACCTGAAGCCATCAAACTCCTAGAAGGAAACGCAGGCAGTAAGCTCTTGGACATCAACCTTAGCAATATATATATTTTTAATTTATTTTCTTTTTTAAACTTTCATTTATTTATTTTAAGTAGGCTTCATGTCCAGTGAGGAGCCCAACCCAGGGAGTTGGGGCCACGTTCATGACCCTGGGCTCAAGCCCTGAGCTGAGATCAAGAACTGGATGACGGCTCAACCTACTGAGCCACCCAATCGCCCTGACGGAGGCATTTATATGTGACTTTACGTTGACGAAGCTAAACAGAATTCTCTGGCTCATTGTCACTGGTGGGACAGCCGCTGAGCCTTGTGCCTGCAATCGGGGGCAGGCTGGACTGGCCTCGGGTCAGCAGCCCCATACACTTCTCGGTGGGACGTGACCCCTCAGAGAAACCAGATCAGAAAGCAAAGCAAAGTTACAAAGGTAGCACCCCCACCCCCACCCAGGCCCGGTTTCAAGGTCATCTCAAGCTTGCCCCTTGCTCGTGTGGGAGGTAACAGCATTGCACCAGCCGGCCAGCGCGTGTTCCCCACGCTTCCAGAACCAGCCAGAGGACACGTCGCCTGACCGCCACCTGGCATTTCCTAACAAAAGCTTGTACTGATGGAGTACTTGAGCGTTGGTCCCCCACAGAAAACTGACGTGAGCCATAACCAAGAGAGTCGTTCTAGAAATGAGGAAGTAGATCTTAGGCTCCTTGTGGTTTCTCATGAAAACTGCAGCAATGTGGGGCATGGGTCAAAGGAAACCCTGAAAAAAATAAAACCAAAACACCCAACAAACAGATGTGCGTGCCCAGTTTGGTCTTGTGTAGAAGAGGAAGATGAGCCTGACGGGGAAGATGCTTTACATCCCAATTTTTCTGAGCCTAGGATTTCTCTCAGTGCTTCCTAGTACTTACACTAACCATGTTTGGGATGAAACCACTTTTCCTTGTGCGGCCCTGTGCTTTGCATTCTAGAATGTTTATCCCTGCGAGACGCCCCACCCTCTGCCAAGTGCCAGCAGCTCACCGGCCACCATTGCCGCGATCCCGATGGACCTCTCGTCTCCCATGGCTTTTCAAGAGTCCCCGGGGAGATAGCTCTGGGATCCAAGATGAAGTCGGTTTGTTCTGACACACTAAGAATAGCCTCAGCACGCCAACACATTCCTACGTTCAGTTAATATCTCGTTCAAAAGGAAAAGGTGGCCTCTTTTCATACAGGGCTCCTTTAAAACATGTCATTTCAAACGGATACAAAGAAGATATCGCCTGCATTGAAAGACTTCAGTGGGTCTTGAATAAAATGAAATCCTTCAGAGAACTAACATGCTCTTTGAGCATCTGAAGGACGAAAGAAAGTGATTTACAGAAAGTGATTTACAGAAATAAAATGGCTAATAGCAAAGGGTCTCTGTGACTCAGAAAATGGGTTAGCAGTCATGTGAGGCGAAAGTTCTTGTTTTTCTATTAAAAAAAAAAAAACCCCACAGACACAAACCCAGAAATTCTGCCTGACAGCAATCTGTCCATCCAAACATTTACCAGCAGACTTACTAATCTTTGGCCCTGAGAACTTTTCAGATTTATTAAATGATGGCTTTAAGAGGAAATGACCTAAAAATAGTGGCTCTATGTACTTGTTCTCTGTTTCTTCCTTATCATCATTATTATTATTTTTAAGGTAGACATTAAAACAGTTTCATTGTTTCAAACTAAAGAGCTTTCCACTTAAAGTCACTGACCGGTGTACCTGAGCATTGAGCTATTCAAAAAGTCCCAATGATAGTGCCAATGTGTGGTCAGCAAGACGTGTAACGACCACTTCTTTCAGAAGCTGCTGCAAAAACCATACCCTAAATGTTCACAGGAAAGAACAATCACTGTAGCTTAAAAGCAACGCTGTCTTTGAGTTTGCAGATGAACATGGCATTCTCAAATACTAATAGGCAAATAAGTTGTTACAGCTCTCCGAGCAGAAAGTAGAAGTCAGAGGCCACGGCGACATCCACTCTACCAGGAACCAAAGGATAGGAGGAAGTAAGCTAAGAACAGCCACGGGGTTTTCCCTGAGATGTACATTTTACAAGAAAGGCTCAATTCCATTTGAGATATGGAAAGACAGTGTGTTTTTCCCATGAATAGGGGAAACAGGAAAGGTAGAAGTTGCTTGACCCATTACTATGTCGTATCTGGAAAATGAAAAAGGTGGAGAAAATGATTAGTCATAAGCGCATGACTTATTAATAATGGCCTGCGTGAACGAACTGCTCCCAAAAGCTCTGGTTTGGGGTCGATGCTCTTGAAGGCTGTAAACAGTGAACAAAGATGGTGGATTAGCAGGTGGTGTTTTCTTTGGAACCCAAAGGGTCGCAGAAAGATTCCACCAGGCAGCAGTTGTGCTGTCTCCAGGACCAAGGGGCGGTGGCGTCAAGGAACGGCTCAGGCCCCCAGGGTCCCGAAGTGGAAAGGGCTTGAACCCAGGCACAGGGGACCCCGTCCCCCCAGCACCCCCAAGAGAAAGGGCATTTCCAGACGAGCCAAGAGGAGAGCCTACTGGTGCCTAGCAGGCCTATTGCTCTGTATACATGCCACGTATCCCCCTCTCTGCCGCCCCCAACTCCTGCCATGCAGGCAAAGAGCCCCTAGGATATAGAGAATTTGGAAAACATAGTCCCCACAGAAAAAGTAAAAAGCCAAGAAAATGAGATGAATTAAGTGTCTTGCCTACCGCTAGGGATTGGACTGTGTCCTCTCCAAATTCGTATGTTGAAGCTCAAACTCCCACTGTTGTGGTTCTACGAGGTGGGGGCTTAGGGACGTAATTAGGTATTTAGATGAGGTCATGAGGACGGGCCCCCCAAGATGGGATGGGATTAGTGTTCTCACAAGGGGAGGAAGGGAGGCCAGGGTTCACTCTCTCTGCCCCGTGAGTACACAGCAGGAAGGCAGCCTGCTTCAGGGTACTGGGTGGCTCAGTTGGTTAAGCACTGGACTTCAGTTCAGGTCATGATCTTGCGGTTCGTGAGTTCGAGCCCCCACATCAGGCCCTGTGCTGACAGCTTGGAGCCTGCTTCCGGTTCTGTGTGTCCCTCTCTCTCTGCCTCTCCCCGCTCCCCACACTTGTGTGCTCTCCCTCTCTCTCTCAAAAACAAATAGAGCTTAAAAATTTTTTAAATTGGGAAAATAGAGTTTTCAAAAGGGTAAAAATGATTAAAAAAAATCAAGTCAGTTCATGCTCAGGATTTTAAATTCTCTGCGATATCAAAAATTTCCAAATATGAGTATGGTACTTTTATTTATTTATTAAAAAAATTTTTTTAAGCTTATTTATTTTTGAGAGAGAGAGAAAGAGAGAGAGGGCATGGGTGGGGGAGGGTCAGAGAGAGAGAGGGAGACACAGAATCTGAAGCAGGCTCCAGGCTCTGAGCTGCTTGCACAGAGTCCGACATGGGGCTCAAACTCACGAGCCTTGAGATCACGACCTGAGCCGAAGTCAGACACTTAACCAACTGAGCTACCCAGGCGCCCTGAGTATGGTACTTTTAAAAACAACCTTATTTGAGATATAATTTTAAAGTTATTATAAATCATTGAAAATCTCTGTCTTTATATCGTCACAAACTGACAGTTTGCTTAACATCGTAAGAAATACTGTTATAAATGAAGAACACTCTTCATGATGATTTTAAAAGTGATTTTTTTTAAAGTTTATTTTATGTATTTTGAGAGAGAGAGAGAGAGAGAGAGAGTAGGGGAGGGGCAGGGAGCGAGAGAGACACAGAGAATCCCCAACAGGCTCTGCACCGCCAGCACAGAGCACGATGTGCGGCTCGAACCCATGGAACTGTGAGATCATGACCTGAGCTGAAACCAAGAGTTGGACCCTTAGCCGAGTGAGCCACCCAGGCGCCCCTGAAAAGCGATTATTAACTTCTAGATGTATCTGTAACTCTAGTACTGTCTGGTGCAAAATGTGCCGGCTGAAGGATGTTGAATTCTTTCTTAAAGCCGCCCTAGATAAAACGTTATTTCCCCTAAGTTATATTGCAAATCCAGGTGAAGGGCTGGAACAGGGCATTAAGCAATTACAGAGAAATGCATGCTTTTCCTGTCTGCACTTATTTTGTGTGTTTCCTTCTTATTTTGTGTAGTTTGGATGATTTTGCTAAATTGCACTTCCAGCTGGCTCGTTGCCGTCAGCCACCCAGAAGGAGTTGGGAGGTTCTGTTTGCTGGATGCTGAGATGTGACCAAGCAGTCATGTCTGAAGTTCTCTTTCATCTACCTGCTGTTACTCCTGCTCTCTGGGGTCTCCATCCTCTGTGAAGACGGGATGCTGCCTATCCCTGGCCAGCGTCTGAGGCGCTCTGGTGAGCAGGCTCCGTCGGTGGCCCAGCACGCTCTGACCCAAGCTGGCAGCGATCCTGGAAGGCACCGGGCGGAAGAAGACGGTCAGATGGCTGGTGGCTGCGGTTGTGGCAGCCTGCATGCAAGAAGGTAGGCACTTTCTAGGACAGCCTGTGACTTTCTGGAATTACTATTGTTACTTCTTTAGAGCAGTGTTCATTTCCTAACCTGGCGGTGATTCGGAGTGATACGCTAATTTGCTTTCGGGCTGGGAAATGGATCTACTAGGTGATTCGCTGTGGTCATTCAAAATCGGCATTAGTGGTGGGTGCCTCACCAAAAGACACCAAAATGACAAGTGATGGAGGTAAGCTTGGAAGATTAATACTCACGGCCAGGGTGATCCTGGTACCCCTCGAGTCCAGGATAACACGGGGCTGCACGATACCTGCTTGGTTCCCACCATCCCAAAAGCAAGTGAGGTCTAACTCCACTGGTGGCATCTACCCCAGCATAGCCTCTACCCCAGGGAGCCCAAGGACAGGGGACTGGCAGGAGGGCCACAGCCTCCACGGCTGACCTTCTGAAATACTGCTGGGTGTGACCTGGTTTGCCGTTGTCATTCATTCATTCATTCGCTCATTCATCCACTCACTGACTGTCTACTACAGGCCAGGCATGGGCTGTGCCAGGTGCCGGGGCCCAGAACAGAGTCCACCGGGGTTCCTTGAGGAGCTGAGGAGCCCACAGGGGGCCCCCCGGCCAGCCAGACTGAGCCCAGCAGCTACTGAACACAGTAGCCCCTTGTGACCTTGATGCCCCTCCCCCAGAGGCTCCTGCAGGGGGTGGGCAGCGTGGGGAGGAGCAAGTCAGAATAGAGGAAGCACAACCAAGGCTCCTAAGTGGCCAAGGTCCACCCCGTTCTCTGCAAAAACACCGGGGTGTATTTCTACAGCAATCTTTTCACAGAGTAACACCATCTCCAGTGGCCTACGCTATCGCTTAGAGAATTATGTTACTGTTGTTGAAATTCTTACTTCTTTTTTTTTTTTTTTTAATGTTTTATTTATTTCTAGGAGAGAGAGAGAGAGAGAGACAGCGTGAGCAGGGGAGGGTCAGAGAGAGAGGGAGTCACAGACTGAAACAGGCTCCAGGCTCTGAGCTGGCAGTCAGCACAGAGCCCGACGCGGGGCTCGAACCCACGAACCGCGAGATCATGACCTAAGCAAAAGTCGGACGCTTAACCGACTAAGCCACCCAGGCGCCCCTGAAATTCTTACTTCTGTGCTGTGCTTCCAGACCTGCACTCACAGCGGAAAGACAGCTGGGAGAAAGCAGCCTTCTCCAAGCCAGGGAGAGAGAGGCCTCCGAAAAAAACCATCCCTGCTGACACCTTGAACTTGGACTTCCAGCCTCCTGAACTGTGAAAGCATAAATGTCTACTGTTTGAGTCCCTCTGCCCACCCCACGGGAACCTAATACAACCTCTACTTTAAGAGTATGGGGCAATATAAAATGTGCCCATCCTCAACTACCGCTCTTACGTCAACATCCTCACATAAAGGACTCGGTAGAGCACAGGTTTCCTGCCTACGGTTTGCCTTAACGTTTTCAAGAACTCTCTAGGAATGTAGTCCACCAGTGGAATGCATACCCAGCCGTCTCAGAGAAGTTTGGTGGTGTGGGCAGAGTTTTATGGCGCATCTGGTGAGATCTGCATCCTGCCATCATCCAGTACCACGCTGTAAGTCCGTCTTTCATGGATGAAAAACCAAACAACTCTGATGTTGATAAAGCTAAGATGAGTAGCTCTGATAGTGGTTAAACTCACCTTTTCCAATGCCGCATTCCTGGCAACCATTTGGAATGGGGTCTTTGTTTTTTGTCCCTAAACAAAGACCCAAAGAAAACAGTGGAAAGGCCTTCAGAGGCGCCCATTACACTCAGGGAAATCATCAAGGACACATACACGTCGGTGGTGACTATTTTTACTCTTAGCATTCTGAACACTCTTTCTTTTCAAACAGAGTTTATGAAAGGTCGGCCTGGCTGCCTTCTAACCGGAAAAGTCACAGAAATTTACCCATCCAGAAAATCTCTATACCAGTTTCTTCCTTGGAAAAAATAATGACAAATCCTGAATCATATTTCCTCAGATCTTAAAATAATGATGTCGATTTGCTGGTTTATTTGCAAATTCCATGGTACTCAAAGTAACCGGTTAAAGATTTAACCTACTTCCACTGGGACAATTAGGGGGAAAAGGCAGTGGAAATCAGCTCTGTCACTTTGGCTTAAGGATTCTTCAGGCGGGTCCAAACCCATATTCTGACGATGGGTGGTTCTGATACAGCAACGGGGCCAGTTTCTGGGCTGGGATACTCCCCTCGTAAACATTCTTTCTTGATTCTTTCTTTAAATCGGCCTTAAGGAATTCATCAATCTCTTAGACCTTCTTTCACAGAACATCTAGCATCTCTCCCTTGGCCCATGAAGTTGAAAGCCCTTACTGTCCTTCTGAACTCTCTGCACCCTCTCCCTGCATGTCGGAGGGTGAAGACAGGAGGGGTGCATAACAAACGTTTAGAACGGATGCTTAAGTGCAGGTCTTGTGGGTCTATGGGCTTGGATGACCAATAGTTGTAGAAATCGTTCTCATACTAAGGAAGAGTTTAGTCAGTGGAGAAAGGGAGGGAATTACCAGAACTTTCCAAGGCCTTGGCAGAATTTGGGGCACACAGCCACATGCTCAGAGGACGAAATGGGGTTGGAGATGCTAGGTGGGAAGGCCACCAGGGGACTCATGCCATGGGCTTATGAGGGTTCCTGGGGTGTTTCCTGGTCCTGCTGGGGGGGGGGGGTGCTGTTATTGTGATGTAACGAGACTTGAGGTCACAGACACGCAAGGGTTCTGTACATACTAGCATTGGGCAGCATGGTTTGGCTCCTCGCTCACTCTGTAGGCACAGCTCAGTTAGACAGCAATGGCCGGGACGACCTGGATCCTCACAGGGTGCGTCACCTGTGAGCTTGAGAGAAATGCAGAACGGCCGGGCCCCGCCTGAGAGCTTCCGAAG
This sequence comes from Crocuta crocuta, assembly GCF_008692635.1. Taxonomy (NCBI): domain Eukaryota; kingdom Metazoa; phylum Chordata; class Mammalia; order Carnivora; family Hyaenidae; genus Crocuta; species Crocuta crocuta. The sequence continues at coordinate 6,009,858 of NW_027530213.1, read as the reverse complement.
TACAGTGTGCATTTTAACAAGGCTCCTGGGTCACCTAGGCACACTCTCTGGCAGCTTATAAACAACCTCCAATCTGAAGGTTGGGAAGCCCCAGGTCAAGACACTAGCTGATCTGGTGTCTGGTGGGGTGCCCTTCCTGGTTCGCAGCCGGCTGTCTTCTCACTGTGTCATCACATGGTGGAAGGGGAGAGGGAGACCTCTGGGGTCTCTCTGATAAGGGCACTAATTTCATTCATGGGGGCTCTGCCCTCATAACTTAATCACCCCAAAGGCCCTGCCTCCTGGTACCATCGCCTTGGAGGCTAGGATTTCCTCCGGAGGGAAGGGGGATGCAAAGATTCCACCCATGGCACACAGCAAGGTGTGAGAAGCACTGGTCTAGGGTGAGAGGGAAGGAAGGCTGTGCTGATTACCATCTGATTGCTAAGCGATCCCATGTGACAAGAACACTAAGCTGTCCTCGGATAACTTGTAGACCAATAATTCTCCATAGGAATCTTGCTAGATTGTCACAAATGGCAAACAAGGCAAACCTGGTTTGCAGGATTCTTCCAGAGAAATGTTTACCGGGTTGCCAAGGACGTCAGAGTCAACTAGAATTTCATCGATGTTGCATGGGGAGTGTGAATGGTCACAGGTAGGCTCCTCTGACTGAACTCTCCCATTAGATATGCTGGTTAAAATGGACATATATGTATAGGGGCGCCTGGGTGGCTCAGTTGGTGGAGAGTCTGACTCTTGATTTCGGCTCAGGTCATGATCGAGCCCCGCACTGGGCTCCACGCTGAGCGTGAAGGCTTCTTGAGATTTCTCTCTCTCTTTATGGGGCGCCTGGGTGGTGCAGTCGGCTAAGCGTCTGACTTCAGCTCAGGTCATGATCTCACAGTTCGTGGGTTCGAGCCCCACGTCAGGCTCTTTGCTGACAGCTAACTCAGAGCGTAGAGTCTGTTTCAGATTCTGTGTCTCCCTCTCTCTCTGACCCTCCCCTGTTCATGCCGTCTCTCTCTCAGAAATAAATTAAAAAAAAAAACATAAAATAAATTTTTTTAAAGATTTCTCTCTCTCCCTCTGCCCCCTCCCTGCCTTGTACTCTCTCTCTACATATGTACATATTTCCCAATCTATAATGATTGAATGCTATACGTACTTATCAAGCGGTCAAGCCTGAGACGCGGGGAAGAGGCGACTTGATTACCTGACTTGTACTGCAAAAAACCCACAAACTTCTCTCCCTTTGTGTGCAGTTTTAATAGGTGACTCTATATGTTCAGTATTTTCCTCGAGAGACATAGTTTTCCAGACCTTACATGACTCAAACTTTCAATCCATTGCATTTCCATAAGGTTCTCCTTCCTCCTTAAAAGGACGACAGAAGCCTGGAACACACTGCTCATTCTGAATTTCCGAGTGCCTTTCTAAAGAACGCGCAACCTGGGGCAGAGAAACTCTCTTGTAGACCACAAAGGGCACAGCTATGTAAGCCTGCAAGACCTGAGGTTGGAGACAAAGTATTAGAAACGAAAGAAAGAGACAGATTCCTCCCTTTGTAATGTGTCTCTGTCAAGGCCAATTGCTTTGTCGACTTGACCCAGCTGCCCCAAAGGGCCGTGAGGGTGAATGTCCTGGCCTCCACTGGAGTGGGGATGGGTGGAAGTCCATTTGAGGTGACTGCAGCGACAGCCAGCTACTGAAAGGAATACAGTACTTTCCCATTTTATCTAGAAAAATATGACAAAAAAAAAAAAAAAAGACTCCAGGTGTCTTGAAGCATTATGCCACATGATTTATAGTACATAAAATCATGGAAAGTCACGCCACTTCCTGATAGCACACAGCTCATGTTGGCCACTGAAGTCCTTCTTCTGACTAATTCATTCCATGCTGTAGTTTTCCACGTCTGACTCATAACCATATCCTACTTTTCTCATTTCCTGAAGTGATTCGGATGAAGGTTATTCCACATAAAAAGTGGAATGATATATAAAACCCAGAAACCAACACAGAATTTTGAAGTCTTGACTGTAGTTCCTAAATAAACTTTTGGCCGTAAGTTCATGCGATGGGCCAATGTTTCTGGGTTCTAAAGGGCATCATCATATACTCCAGTAAATGAGACCAGAGCACAGTGCTGGGGGCTCATGATCAAAACTTACTGACTTCAGCTCCAGAATCAGATCCACTTGTAACGAAACAAATAAGCTATAAAGCAAAAATCTTTTCAGAACCAAAGGGAGGTCTGAAAATAGGAAGTATGATTAGGATACAAAGAGGAGTAGAGGTGTGTCGTTATGCTTTACTTAAAAGGGCCATTTCCAGATTTAATCACTGACTTTTTTTTTTTACAGTATTACCAAAAGGAATATAGAGTCTTTTAAGTTATCTTGACTTGCTGGTGCTTTAAGGGAGATAAATGTTTTTAAATCACTGTGCTCTCTTAAAAAAATTCTTGAAGGGGGGTTCCAGGGTGGCTCAGTTGGTTAAGTGTCTGACTCTTGATTTCGGCTCAGGTGATGATCTCATGGATCACGGGATCAAGCCCTGAGCTGGGTTCTGTGTGGACAGTGTGGAGCCTGCTTCAGATTCTCTCTTTCCCCTCTCTCTCTGCTCCCCTCCCCCATTCATGCTCTCCCTCTCCCTCCCTCTCAAAAATCAATAAACATTAAAACAAATCTTGGGGGCGTCTGGATGGCTCAGTCAGTTGAGCATCCCACTTGGGCTCAGATCATGATCTCGCAGTCTGTGAGTTCAAGCCCCGCATCTAGCTCCATGCTGACAGCTCGGAGCCTGGAGCCTGCTTCTGATTCTGTGTCTCCCTCTCTCTCTGCCCCGCCCCTGCTCGTGCACTCTCTCAAAAATAAATAAATGAACATTTAAAAAATCTTGGAAACAATGCATATTTCAAATCTTTAGTTGGGATTTATGAGAAGAACAAACAAGCCAAGCCTTGAGTAATCATTTCTCATACTTCTCTTCTTTGAGAGTTAGAATTAATTTTATTTTTCTAGTTAGCATCCTGAAAAGTACGTGCTTCCATATAAAAATGTGAAAATGTTTTGCATCATGCTGTCACCTGAAAGAATGAATTGCCTGAATATTTGCCCGACAATCATTCTTTCATTAGAAATCACTGAGCATTTCTAAGACCCTCTGAGGAATTCTGGAAAAATCTTTCAAAATGAGTTATCCAGTGGGTGCTGAAAGCATCAGATGAAAAGCTGATGGGGAATTTTATAAGCTGGATCAGACCGACCACACTGTAATCCAGGGAAGGATCAATCTGACACACAGAGAAGGAGAGACAACCAAACATCACGCACCCCTCAACCTACAGCAGTACCGGTAACAGGATGTTATGTGCAAATAAACGCAAAACAAACAAAACACTCTGATTCTGACCAAGCTCCCGAACCTATGAGTTTACAGTACACATAGGGATAAAGAGATGTGCTAAACAGTGCTAATACACTGTTTAGGGATACAGTCTTTACTTCTGGATTGCGGGATATTCTCCCAGACAAATGACCCAGTATCTTCAAATATAAGTGACTGAGAATGGGGAACCAGCATATTAAGAAACGTAAGAAATAGACCAATCAAACACAACAGATGCATCTTCGTTGGGTTCTGGTTCAAACACACTGATTCTAAAGACAGATTCATGAGGCAACTGGGGAATTCGAATGCAGAACGAGCATCTGATATTAAGAAAGTACTTTTGTCTTTTCTTTTTTTAAAGAAAAGAGTCCTTATCTCTTTGAGATGCATACAGTTGAAATAATACGGTACCTGGAAGTCTGTTTAAAATTATCCCATGGTGTGAGGATGGGAAGAGGGATCGCATGTGTTGATCATTGTTGAAACTGGATGATGAGTTGAGTACCTGGGGTACATTAGATCATCTTCTCTGTTTTTGTACACATTTGAAAAGCTGTGTAGATGAAAAATTATTTTTATTTTTATTTTTTTTTCATGTTTTAACGATTTTTCAGAGACAGAGTGCATGTGGGGGCGGGGCAGAGAGAGAGGGAGTCACAGAATCTGAAGCAGGCTCCAGGCTCTGAGCTGTCAGCACTGAGCCTGACGTGGGGCTCCAACTCATGAATCCTGAGATCACAACCTGAGCTGAAGTCGGACGCTTAGCCGACTGAGCCCCCCAGGCGCCCCGAAAAGTTATTTTTAAAGAGTTAGAAGGCAAATAAAAAGAAGGTAAAGAATTGGTAAGGGATTTAAAATACAGTCAGCAGTCTGTACAAATTCTACACAGATTCTACATGTATCAGATGGTTTTCATAATAAAATGTATAATTCACACAAGGTGAACATATTTAATTTTCAGCAATACTTCAAGTGAGTGAGGTCTCTGATGAAAAATTTCATCCTCTGACACTAAAAGTGTACAGCAGACTTCTCACGGATTTGCTTTCCTCTCGCAATTACTGGCAATGCAGCCAGCAGGGAAAATACTGAGAATGCGTCTCAAAATGCTGAACGTGAGCTGAGAAACACAGACGCCTTTGGAGGACAGCATAGTAGGGACCTTCTGTTTCCTGCTGTCGAACAGGCCTGTGTCATGTCAGTCACGTGACCCGAGTGGTCTCAGGGCCATGCGCAGGTCTATGCTTTTACTGCACTGCTGATGAGACATCTGGATACTTTATGATACTTTCTTTTTTTTTTTCTTTTTAAAAGATGTTTACTTATTTATTTTGAGACAGAGAGGAGAGAGAATCCCAAGCAGGTTCCGCACTGTCCACGCAGGGCATGACGCTGGGCTTGATTTCACCAACTGTGAGATCATGACCTGAGCCGAAATCATGGATCGGACGCTTTATCGACCAGGCCCCCCAGGCGCCCCCACTTTATGGTACTTGAATTTGAAGCTGTGAAGCCCACACCAGAGCCATCGAAAGGCAATGCCCATTTGACCAGACCCTTGGCGTGCACACAGGTCGTTCCTGGCGCCCACGTCAGGATGCAGCAGCTCCTGACTTGCGCAACGATCCAACCAGGGGTGGCGGTGGCAACCCGGGTGGTCTTATTTCACCCACGAAAAGACTGGCACAGATCACGTGAAGGTTCAAGTCAAAGGAGTGACTCCAGGGGAAGGCCGGAAATAAAACCCAGCCCAACACCGCAAAATCCCGGTGTCCCGCTTCAACCATCACAACGCACTCTTCCCAGGCCAGGGGGCGCAGGGGGGAGGCCGCAAGGATAAAGGACACAAGAATATGCATGTTAGTGAGTACAGGTGGTGGGTCTTAAGTTTTCTGATAATTCTAAAAGATAATGAACGCTAACACAACGTTTTAACCGTACTTATTTTTTTAAAATTATTTTTAATGTTTTTAATTTATTTTTGAGAGAGAACGTGAGCAGGAGAGGGTCAGAGAGAGAGGGAGACACAGAATCTGAAGCAGGCTCCCGGCTCCCAGCTAGCTGTCAGTACAGAGCCCAACACGGGGCTCAAACCCATGAACCATGAGATCATGACCTGAGCCAAAGCCGGATACTTAACCGACTGAGCCACCCAGGTGCCCTTTATCGTACTTAAAAGATGAGAAAGGTGGGGTCCATCTTTTGCAGGCAGTGATGTTGAAAGACTTAGCGAATAACGACAGTGACGATGGTGAAGATGATGGCAAACAGCAGCTATCGTGAACTTGACAGCTCCCTGTCTCCCGGGTTCCAAGGCAGGTACTCTGCATACGCTCCCTCTTTTTATCCTTGACCTAGTCTGGGAGAGAGGCACTGTTTCTCTTCTACTGATGAGGAACGAAGGCTGTGCGTCATGCTGAATTCCCTTGGATGTTTGACTCAGAATCAGATCTGAAGAAAGGCGACAATGAAACTGTACCCAGGCTAACACAAATTCTTAAAATAGTGAAGAACGATCCATCATAGCTGGTGGCAAACCATGTTGACAGTTCAAGCTGTCAAGGAGGTATCTGTGGCCCCATGTATGACTGGTGGAAAAAAAAACAGTTTTTTTTTTTTTAATTTTAGAGAGAGATAGGGAGAGAGTGCAAGCAGGAGGGGTGGGGGGGAGAGAGAGAGAAAGAGAGGGAGAGAAAGAATCTTTTTTGAATTTTTAAAAAATTTTCTCAATGTTTATTTATTTTAGGGACAGAGAAACAGCACAAGCAGGGGAGGGGCAAAGAGGGAGACACAGAATCCGAAGCAGGCTCCAGGCTCCGAGCTGTCAGCACAGAGCCTGATGTGGGGCTCGAACCCTTGAACCGTGAGATCATGACCTGAGCCGAAGTCAGACGCTCAACTGACTGAGCCATGCAGGCACTCAGGGAGAGAAAGAATCTGAAGCAGGCTCCGTGCTGAGCAGGGAGCCGGATGTGGCGCTCAATCCCACAACCCTGAGATCATGACCTGAACGGAAATCAAGAGCCAGACGCTTAACTGACCTGGCCACCCAGGCGCCCCGAAACTGTCCATTTTAGACACTGATCTCAAAATGATTAAGTATTAACCTTCTAACAATCAAATTGTTGTATACCCTTCTAGACAGACAACCTGGCTGTCTGAAGATTTCTGAATAGCAGAGGTTTTGCTCTGGCTTTCCAAGGAGGCATGGCATCTTAAAAGGGATGCTGGTCCAGGAGGTGAGTCTGGTTTCTAGCCCCAGCTTTGGCAAAAACAAGCTGAGCCGCACGGGGCAGAACATCCCATCTCCCCGGATCACGGTCTCATGTGTTGCAAAGTCAATGGTAAAGGATCCTTCAGTCCCAGCGCTCTGAATCCAGAGCGCCCAAAAGGACAACAGCAGAGATGGGAAAGATTATAATCCTGAAGAATGTGATTCAGCTTATACAATGGAGCTGAGTGCAGAAAGCAGGCAGGGACAGTAACACTCAAGTGTATTAAAATCTATGCTAATGGAGCACTATAAAAACATTTTACCTGGACACTAAAAACGGGCTTCCAAGTAATCATCATAATAAAAAAGGACCATAAATTGCTGTCAACCCAGCTGCCTGAAACTCCCATCAGAGTCACCGGAAATTATGAGAAGGCAAAAATGGATAAATGTAGCCTACTTATTCCAGGAATCGTTGGAAAATTCAGAACAAGGCCAGGACTGGGGGAAAGAAAATAAAAGAAACTTGTCTGGCAAATTAAGTAGCATCAGGAAGTTTAATACAGGCTGTTTGATTCACAGCACAGGATCCCTTCTGTAAGAACTTTTATTAAAGCCTGTTTGTTCTGGATAAAGACCGATATGCTCATAAATGAGTTCAGACAAGCACAAACTCCATGAGGAATCCTATTATGTGGGTGTTTCCGTAAATTTCACAGGCAAGCAAGAAGATAAAGGGCTTGTTTGTAAGGTGCACAAATGTCCTGGTGGTAATGGTCTGATCAGCCCGATGCTCTAAATGCCACGCTCTCAAATATCGCCTTGTTTCAGCGGATTACACGGAACTGTCCCACGGAAGGTCCTGATGTTCTTCTGAGAATGTGGCTCAGCTACTTCCAGACTATTATGCCGGCTCTGACATGATGATTCTAAGTTACATTCAACCTATGCTTTGCAGTCCACAAGGCCTTTTCAAATGTATTAACTCACTCGAGTTTCCCCGAAACCCTTTGAGAGGACAAAGGGAAAGGCATTCTTAGCTTTACCTCTGCAGAAACGAGGCTTGGGGAGCTCAGATTACTTGCTCAAGGTCATGCAGCTCACAACTGGTGGAGTCTACAAGCACGTGCGTGCCCTCTCCCTGTGACCTAAGACAGCCGTACCGAAATACGTCTTCCTGTAAATCCCGGAGATAGTACTGAAAGGGGGATGGTTTGGGTATGTGGATTTGCCTTCAGATTACAGTGGTGAGTCAGCAAACACTCCGTAACAGGAACATTAGTGAGCTCATTCAGGTCTCGGGTTCTGAACCGAGATAGGGTTAAGATCACTAAAAAAAAAAAAAAAAAATTTTCCCCCAATTTATCTTTGAATGCAAGAGGTCAGGTCCTACGTAGTTTTGAGCATTCTGATACAAACCTAGAATCTGCTTAAGTGAGTAATGGGTTGCATGATTTATGACTAACAAGCATAAGGCTTTAGTCTGAGTGCATGGCTGACCAACGGCAAGTATTGGTACAGACGCAGGTACCCATGAAGGTGCCCGTGAGGAAGGACACACCTGGGAAAGGATGCAAGGATCTGTGAGAGGGCGGATTTTATTTTATTTTTATTAAGCTCATTTATTTTGAGAGACAGCACGCAGGAAGGGCAGAGAGAGAGAGAGAGAGAGAGAGAGAATCCCAAGCAGGCTCCGTGCTGTCAGCCAGATGTGGGGCTCGAACTCACAAACTGGAGACCATGGCGGGAGGGGAAATCAAGAGTCAGGCCGCTTAACTGAGCCACCCACGCACCCTGAAGGCAAATTTTAAAACTCGTTCTGTGAACTGTTCCACATAAAGATACGAGCCTGGACACCTGTACGAATTTAAAAGCAGGATCTTCCTTTCTCATTTCTCCAGGTTTCTACACTTAGAATAAACAGGGAATAAAGAATATGAATGAAAATTGAGGCAAAAGAACAGAAACAAATGGTGAGTATCCAGACTGATCTTCATCTCAAGGTTGTTGACTTTTGTGGGACCTCCATTTACTGGAAAACACCGTTATAATAGGATTGCTGTAAAGTTTGAAATGATGAAAACAGGGTTTTATAATGGAAACTATTTGGCAATTCTTTAATAATTTTAATACTTAATATAATGGTTTAAGATGTGCCAGAAGAACATTTGGTTGAAGTGGCAACCAAAAGAAAATAGTGTGTTAAAAAAATCGGAAATATCGACACGATTTCACAAAGACATCAGAAGAATGTTACGTCTGTTGAGGAAATGCAGTGAGAGCCTGGGGGAACGTAAACGGAGAATTAGTGGTGAAATAAAAGAATAAGTAAGAGTAATGTCCGGCAAAGCGGTGTATACCCTGCTTTTCGAAAGTTCGCATTCTGGCCCTCTGCTTTTATCAAAGACCTATACAATACCTGTTTTCTCTTAACCAAAAGAAATCTGAAGAGGACTTTAACTTCTATTAAAGAAGGCAAAAAGCGAAAGAGAGCATTCGGCATAGGTTTGGCAGCAAGTCATACAGAGGTAGCGCGCCCCCTGAGACAAGGTGGCGCCGCCAAGCGCCTTCCCCAGGAACTACACCCAGCATCTCCGCAATTAGCAAGGGTCTGGGAGCACCTGTGCTCTATCTTGATTGATTCTGTACATGCTTTAGAAAGATGCATCCTAGGAAAAGAAAACCCAGAGAATGAGTTTTGGGGGGTCTGGACATGCTCAACACTTTTCCATATAAATTAATGAGAATTGCTTCTTCGCTTTATGCCACTTCAGCTTAGGAACATTTTCGTAGGAACACTCCACTTTCAGAGGGGGGTGAGGGGGAAACCTGTCCTTACAAACTAATGCTGTGTTGAAATCGTGATCGGTGTAAATACAGGAAAAAAAGCTCCCAATCTCTGCCCTTTTCTCCAGCACCAAGAAACTCTCCTTGGCAAGTGAGTTATTTTAAAAGTTTTATTTTTAGTACAAAGGAAAATAATCCCCAAAGTATAACTGTAAGCCTGGCTGGACTGTTTGCAATGTCAGAAATAGAGATCTACCCTCATACCCTGTTTGTTTTAAATAGCGTTCTGATGCTCTGTAGGTGAACAAAAATACATTTGAATAGTCTTATCTTCCTCCAAGAGTTAAAAATATTGTTGTTGGTTTTACTTGGCTGGTTGATCGCCTAAAAGCACAATAGCGAAGGAATAGTGCTTTCTGGAGAATGGTTACCTCTTTCCGGATTATTTCCCGTAGAAATTAGTTACTTGAGTAATCGGTGTACGAAAGGAAGAGAAGCTAACACGCAGTATCAATGCCAAGGAAATCTGTATCTTAACGTAGAGATATTCTGTCAACACGGGCCCCATGTTGGGGGCCACAATAGTCCACCTGTTAAGAAGAGTTGACCCATTTCCCACAGGCACTGAGGATTCGGGGACTGGGCTCCGTAAAAGGCCCAAGATCCTACCTTTTCCAATCCAGGAAGCTGCCCAGAAATTTCCAGGCTGTGCTGCACTCAAGTACATTTTCTCTAATGTGAGCGTGTTAGCTGAAGTGGGACACTCCCAGATCAGCCTCATATTTTCTGTGAGGTCACGCAGAACCAGCACTTCAAGGAAATCTGACTGCACACTCTGTGAATTCCATTATGAAAGCACATAAAACAATCACCCTGCTCCATGTCCCTCAGGGGTAATCTCTTAAGGTTACAGTTTGGCTAAAAATCAATAAAGACTTCATGGAGCACTGATTTACTCTGCAGTGACATCAGTTTGGGTACGTTCTTATGCTCCTGGAAAATCAAATTACTCTCTATTTTATAATTTCCCCCAAGTATTTGCCTTATTATATCATCTCTGATTGTATACCTACTACGTACCAGGCCTTCCTAAGAAAGTGTCTTTCTGGAGGGGGGTCGACCCACAGTGGCACACAAAGTCACGTGACAAATACCCTGGGGAGGCACCTGCAAAGGGCTGCGGGATTATACCGGGGGAAGACGGGAGGGGACGTGCGCTCACCTACCTGAAACATCTGGGACACTCATAAATGCACACTTTACACAACACAACCGGACTGTCCATTAAAAAACCTATTTTTTAATGTTTATTTATTTTTGAGAGAGAGAGAGAGCGCAACTGGGGGAGGAGGAGAGAGAGAGGGAGACAAAGAACCTGAAGCAGGCTCCACGCTCCGAGCTGTCAGCACAGAGCCTGACAAAGAGCTTGAACTCACAAACCGTGAGATCATGACCTGAGCCGACGTCAGACGCTTCACCGACTGAGTCACCCAGGCGCCCCTGGACTGTCCATTTAAAAATGGTTGGGGCGCCTGGGTGGCTCAGCTGGTGAAGCATCCGACTCTTGATCTCGGCTCAGGCCATGATCTCACAGTTCATGAGATGGAGCCCCGCATGGGGCTCTGCGCTGACAGCTCGGAGCCTCCTTGGGATTCTCTCCCTCTCCCCCGCCCGCTGCCCCTCCATTGCTTGCTTTCTCTCTCTCAAAACCAAATAAATAAACTTTAAAAGAAAAATGTTTAAAAATGGATAAGAATGGTAAACTTTGTCATATGTATTTTGCCACAATTAAAAAAAAAAAAGATGCACCCTTTCCATCTACTCATGGGGAAACATCAGACAAACCCAGACTCAAGGACGTTCTACAAAATGACCAGCTGTAGCTTTCATAAGTGTCCAGGTTATGAGAATACAAGGAAGACTGAGGCACTGCTCTGGGCTGAAGGAGACTTGAGATAAGACACCCACTGAAAAGTTCAAGCCCCAGCCAGATCCTTTCATTACAGAGGACATTCCCAGAGACAAATGGGTAACTATTGGGAGTCTCACAGCAGCATGGCAGTCGTGTATCGGCGCTAACGTCCTGATCCTGAGAGTCTGTTGTGATTATCTAGAAGCACGTCCTTGTTGTGAAGAGTTAGTCCACTGCATTCGGGCATCAGGTGGGTAACCACTCTACCGTAGCTCAGAAACAAAGTTATTTGTATTGAACTTGTAACTTGACTAGAGTAGTCACAACCCTCCAATGGTAACTGCCAAAGAAGCCCCACAGAAGAACTATGCCATCAAGCTGGGCAGGGGCAGAGGCTAAACCCGGCATTGTCCCAGGGTGGGGTTGGGGGGGGGGGGCCTCTGGGATGCCCAGGACTGCTTCCCAGCCTCACTCTGTGCGCTACGAACTCCCCACCTTGGGCAAGGTGTGGAAGCTCTATGCGCTCTGGTTTTTTTGTCCTTAAAGAAGGATGACACATAATCAAAGATGTGTTGATGGCATATCCAGGTCAACCCTCGGCCCGCAGCGTGCCTCAACATATCCACAGCGGTGAGCTGGCTCTCTGTGTGACTACTCATCTCCCCCTTTGCCAGACACACAACGAGGGACATCTTCCCAAAGCAAAGCTTTTGTCTTCGTTTCTGCTCTGCTCAGCATCAAGGCTTGGTGCCATCAACACCACCGCCATCATGTGTTGATGACACGTCCGTTTTCAGAAGGAATGTTGGGAGACAGGCCCTTGCCTTTGAAGAATGAACATCTAAAGCTGAAAGCCAATCCGCTTGACATTAGCTATTCCAAACATAAGAACACACTGTACACTGGAGCTTGAGCTTAAAACTTACTTTGAGGCCAATGTTGGCACAATATATCTGAGTTAAAATTCAGGATTTACTAATGTTGACAATAAAAAGTGGTTCAACCTTTCCGGAAGACAAGTCTGCAATAGGCAATAATGTTGATAAAGGGTCCATAGTCTTGGACTCTCTAATTCAACTTGGGGGAATTAATTCCTATGTTAAAAAAAAGGGGGGGGTTGTATAAAAGTGTTTTTTTTTTTTAATGTTTTATTTATTTCTAGGAGAGAGAGAGACAGCGTGAGCAGGGGAGGGTCAGAGAGAGAGGGAGTCACAGACTGAAACAGGCTCCAGGCTCTGAGCTGGCAGTCAGCACAGAGCCCGACGCGGGGCTTGAACCCACGAACCGCGAGATCATGACCTAAGCGAAAGTCGGACGCTTAACCGACTAAGCCACCCAGGCGCCCCTGTATAAAAGTGTTTTAATTCAGTGCTATTTGTGATAGAAAAATATCTAGGGGGAAACGCAACAAAGTGTAGAGTTCCTCATAAGAGCAAACAGCTACCATTCGCTGAGTGCCAGCGCAGGGGCTGGGTTATGGAAGCCCCAGGCAGGAAGGCATGGAAAGGGAGGAACAGAACTGCAGAGCGCTCAGCAGCTGAAGCACATGGGGTGTGGTGGGAAGGGTCACAGCAGCGGAAATAAATAAGAAATGAAGCTGGAGAGGCAAGGGGGGGCCAGAGGCCGTGCAGAAACGCAGACTTGGTACTGTAAGAAGTGTGAGATACTGGAAGGAAGGAGACCAATTTGTGACTCGAGAAGACATTAAGGCACCTCAGAGAGCTTGGATGGGGAATGGAGGCGGGGGGCGGGGGGGACAGCCACCAGATGACACTAGGTGGCAGGTGAGCAGGCTCAGACCCGGCAAGGGGTTCTAGGGATGTACATGTGCGAAAAGGGCCAGTGTGTAAAATCAGAGTATAAACACAGTTAAGGGCTATAACTCTTTAGAACGTGTGCTTGTTGACCAGGAAAGATTTGAAAACAGATTAAAAGTAAAGCAAATTGAATATGATGTGCATTGATTTCTTTTTCCTGAAAATTTAATGAAAACCTCATCATCATAAATATACATATTTCAAATCCCGGCTTTGACCTCGATGTGTCGTTTGGGATAATGCTGCCCACGTGTGGTCTGTGATGGGGGCCAGTCTGCAATGAGGTCAGAAGAGAAACGAGGAGGAAGGCATTTAGGAACTTTTAAAGGCAGTTTATCAGAAAAATTGTACATCCGTTGCATCAAACAAGACGTTAAGGCCTGTGTATTGTAGGCCTTTCTGTTCCATGTCATTCTTCTAGTAATTTATTTTTATTATGCTGTGTTTAGTTGAAAGGGGAAACAAGGCAGGTCATCCTCACGGACAGTTTGGGAAGCACCCGGCGGAGCTGCGTGTCCACGCAGAGCCACCTGCTCCCGGAGGCTTAGCAGCACCTCCGCCTAGCCCACCCCCTTGCTCCCAAACCTGGGTGCTGCTCCATTTACGGCGCGGACACATGTGTCCCCAGCACCCGGCAGGGACACGGAGCGAGCTCTGCCCCCTCACATTGGAATGGCACGTGACTGTTTAAGGCCATTTCCTGCGTATGGTCTCCAGGACCATATGGTCTCCTGCACCCCAGCTCTTGCAGCGAAGGCTGGCTGCCACTCTCGTTGGGGAACACCTTCGATGCCCTGCCTACACTGCTGCCTTTCTGGACCATACTAGACAGCGCCACGGTGGGAACGGGGATCTCTGGGGCTGAAGAGGAGAGGGAAATATCTCACAGCATGTAAGGATGCGGTGGGCTCTCGGCGAACAGAGGAAGCTGCCCTTTCCCCAGCAGAGGCCCGGTGACCGTGAACATGGACGGGCACGGGCCTGGCACGGCAGCCCTGCACACGTGGCTTCTGGACTTGGAAAGTCTCTTCCCAACCCCGGGTCTCCAAACCCCACACGGAGAACCCACACCCGCTCCCTATCACAGCACGAGGGTTGAGAGCAGGCTGCCTTTCTTGAACAAACGGAGACCCGCACACCAGGCACCTAAACGGTTAAGTTTTAAACAAATTGTGTTCTATCTTCCTAACTTGTTAGGAAAAGAAAAAGTTACTGCAATGGACTGAATGTGTCCCCCCACCCCTCCATTCATCTGTTGAATGTGATGCAATCTTGGGGGGACTCTTTGAGAGGTAACTAGGGCACTGGGATGGAACCTTCATGAATGGGTTGGTGTTTTTACCCGAGGTCCTCAAGCTAGCTCGCTCTTCCTGCCCCGTGAGGCTACAAGGAGAGGTGGGCTGTCTGCGAGCCAGCAGAGGGCTCCCCCTACACCCCAACCACTCTCGCACCCGATCTCAGATTTCCAGCTTCCAGAGCTGCGGGAAATACCTTTCTGTGGTTTAGAAGCCGGCCGGTCTGTGGGACGTCGTTAATGCACCTCCAGCCGACGGGCATAGTGACCCGCAAGGCCAGGCACAAATTTTCGGAGTCTCAGGCTCCCTGGAGTCCCTGACCGGAATGTGACAAGAAGAGAGAACTAACCCTGTCTCTTCCTGACACTGCCTGCCCCCCATACCCTGGGGTCACACTCCATGGGGCGCTCACTCTGGACTGGCACCCAAGTTGACCGTTGAAGCTCAGCCCGTGACCCCAGGACAGTTGGTGCTCAGCTGCCTGGACAGTCTTGGTCCACAGACCTGGGGAGGTGAGCCAGAGGGACCTTGGAAGTGGATTTGGGCCATCTAGGGAGGGAGGGGCGGGGTCCCGGTATGCGGAGTGTGGCGGACATGGAGAGGCGTAGGGGCTGGGTGGTGTGTCCCTTTAAAGGGGAACTGGGGGCATGGCCAGAGAAGGGTTCCACCAGGGAAGCCCCTCGCCTGGGTCCACCACGGGAGGCGATTACAAGACACACTGCCATGCTCGCCACTCTAACCCCCCAAACGTGGCTCCTTTGTGCTCCAGCTTCTCTGCCGCACAAATAAACTGTCCTTGCTTTTTCTTCCCCGCTCCTTTTCCTTTCTCCTTTCTCAGTGTGTGCACGTGCACAGGCAAGCCCCTGCACACACGCAGAGCCCGGGCATGCAGGTGCATAAGCGTCCGCCCGCGGGTTGGCACGAAATGTAGGTGGCGAACCAAAGCCTTGCTCCCCAGGTCAGAGAGAGTGCGGCAGACCCCGGAGACGCACAGGACCTGTTTGGCTCAAATCTCCCCTAGAGAGGGGGCCAGGATCATGCTCAGCACCCTCACTTCAGTGTGCTTTGACCCGACGGCTTTAAACTAAAAGTCTGATCTGTGGTGTTGCTTTGACTTCCACCCACCCCCAAGCCCCGAAGCGCCGTTATGATTCTGAGTGTTTCTGCATTTAAGGCTCTGTGTGGTCACAACCCACAGCCTTTCAAGCAAGAAAGGCAGAGATCACGTCCACTAAGAAAAAACTTGGAATGCTTAAAAGATTGGGAACACCAGGGCGCCTGGGTGGCTCAGTCGGTTAAGCGTGCGACTTCAGCTCAGGTCATGATCTCGGGGTTCGTGGGTTCGAGCCCCACATCCGGCTCTGTGCAGGCAACTCAGAGCCTGGAGCCTGCTTCACATTCTTTGTCTCCCTCTCTTCTGCCCCTACGCCACTCATGCTCTGTCTCAAAAATAAATAAAAACTATATATGTGTATATATATAAAATACTGGGAATACAAGCTCCAAGAGGCATCACTCCAGTAGAAAAAGGTAACCAACTACTCGGAATAATCTCACTCAACTTTGAAACTCAAAACGTCAGGGGCACCTGGGTGGCTCAGTCAGTTAAAGGGTCTGACTCTTGGTTTCCACTCGGGTCATGATCTCACCATTCTTGAGATGAAGCCAGCGTCCCAGCATGGGGCTCGACAATGACAGTGTGGACCCTGGTTGCAATTTTCTCTCTCTGGCTCTCTGTCCCTTCCTTTCTTTCTCTCTAAAATAAATTAACAAAAACAAAAAAACGAAAGAAAAAAAAAACTCCTTCAAACTTCAACCTAGCTACTGGCAGGCAAAACGCTTGGGAAAATCTTTGTAAGGTTTAACCTACAACCAACCGAAGAAGTCTCTAGCAAGTCTGGGCTTCATTAGAATTTCCTACTTGTTGCTAACCTAAGCATGACATAGTAACCTAAGCGGAAATGCGGGGAGGAATCATGAGCTTCCCTTTTCCATTCAAATTCCAGAGTTCTGTCTGCTACGTGGACAGAAGATAATCAGAGTGAAATAGATATTGTCCTACGTCTCTCATGTGTTAGGTCGGTTTTCACAGTCAGGACAAAATTCCACCTGATGGGTAACTGCACCGAAGGGCTAAGCTCTGAGAATGGGGGTAGGTGTCGGCAGATCCGTGTGGCCCTGCACTGAAAGCAGCTCCCAGGGGGCCCTGAGCCTTCCGACTCCAGACTGAGCTCCAGCCCTGAAAGCCCACCCCGGTCCCGTGAAGGGGAAGTTCAACACGCATGCTGAGAGCCAACCTCGGGCTTCCCCACTTCAGCGGGTTACTGATGCTTTGGCTAACGCTTCCTTGGCCCCTTCAAGTCAGAGTTCCATCTGGAAGTCAACACTCTTGATTTGACGCAGCTCTTCCCCCACCAAACCCATCAACAGACCTTGGTAACAGAATCAGCAAGAGCTTGACCTCGAATGTGTTCTAACCTCTGGGTTAACTGTGAGAATTGTCTTCCAGGTTTGCGGTGACAACGAAGCTGTAACTGAGTCTAAACAGCGTGTGTGCTGGCGAGAGGTGCACTGGGGCCACCTTACTCCAGGACATTTACACTGGACGCGCTCCCCAGAAGGGTCTCCTGACCTTAACGGGGGAACCCCACGTGGACCGGACGTTAAGGGTGGGGGGCTGTAAGGGAAGAGAGTGCTGTTGCTCGAAGTTTCTGTGCTCAGGGACAATGGGCAGAACTGGCGGAACAGGATGCATTCGGACCTGCCTCTTCCCGGGCAGGTGGCCAAGTGCGTTTCGAGGACTAAAAGGCTCACAGGGACGNCATTTACACTGGACGCGCTCCCCAGAAGGGTCTCCTGACCTTAACGGGGGAACCCCACGTGGACCGGACGTTAAGGGTGGGGGGCTGTAAGGGAAGAGAGCGCTGTTGCTCGAAGTTTCTGTGCTCAGGGACAATGGGCAGAACTGGCGGAACAGGATGCATTCGGACCTGCCTCTTCCCGGGCAGGTGGCCAAGTGCGTTTCGAGGACTAAATGGTAGGCTCACAGGGACAGTCTTTGGAATAAGACTTCTTTTTGAAGTTGGAGAAACTGCTGTGTAGGAATTGCCATAAATCCTGAAAGACTGGTCCTCAAAGAAGAGTCGTTTCCTTTCAGGTAGTTAAAATAATTTAATCTGAACGCTAACAAGCAGATGCTGCCCTTATTCTGTGGTGATTCTTTACAAGTTAGCATATCTTCGTTTAGAGGCCTATTTTTTTTTGTTTATTTATTTTGAGAGAGAGAGAACCAGCAGGGAAGGGACAGAGAGAGAGAGGAGGACAGAGGATCTGAAGCAGGCTCTGAGCTGTCAGCACAGAGCGCAATGTGGGGCCCGAACTCACGAATGCTGAGGATGCGGCGTGTGAGGGGTGGGGATGGACAGATAAAAGGGAAGGGAGGGGGAGAAGAAGGGAGGGAAGGGAAAGCAATGAACAATTTAAGCATGTCCTATGTGCCAGCAACTGTGTGTATGTGTTCATGTGTATTATCCTTTTAAATTTCTCCTCTTTGAAAAATGCATAAAATTGTTGAATTATTGGGATACAACAAAGGTTGGCATGGTGACGGTGAGTGAAGGAGCAGGGAGGGACACAGAGAGAACATGGGATCACGGATCAACCTTGATTGATTGATCCACTCTTGGATCAAGTCAACATCAGGTAGTTGATCTGTCATATTAACATCACTGATGAAAAGATTTTGCCTTGGCTGAACTCCCTCATCAGTGTCCTGTTACCATGCTTGCCTTGCTCAATTCCCAACTCACTCCCACTCACAGGTTCTAATTATTGGACATAAAGCCAGGCCAACTGATCCCACAACAAATACATCTGATATAACTTCAGACGTGTCTTCAAGGCTTCCGGGTCAAACTTCCATTCACCACTGTTGCCTCAGCAGGTGTTTCATACTCCTTTCTACCCCTGAGACTTCAGCCTCAGTCAATGACCTGACCCTCTACTTTTTAAGACTATCAAAGCCAAGAAGCTTGAATTAACTTCTTCCTTTGTACGACAACACTTTTCTGTATTTTCACTCATTCTTGGTTCCTTCTCTATTTTGCCAATAAGAACGATCGTTCCTGCCTCCTCTAAGGCCTCAGTGTATCCCATAATCACTTCTGCTTGTAATTTTCATTATTGCTGTTACAATATACATCGCCTCCTTGTTAGTAGAACACTTCCAAAAGTATCTGTATCACAAAAACTCATTAGATAGAAAATATAAGAGACAGCACCAATTTAGGAAGCCTGACATGCAATTACTAGGGGTCCAGAAAGAAGAGTAATAAATGAAGGGGAAGAGATTAAAAATGCTAAAAAAAAAAAAAAAAAAAAAAAAAAGAGAGAGAGAGAGAGAAAGAAAGAAAAAGAAAAAAAGGAAAGGAAAGAAAAAAAATTCCTCAGGTCTAAAGGAAATGAGTGTTGAGATGGAAATAACTCAGCAAGTGAAGACCACAATGAATACTCATGTGCAAACATATCTGCAGAGCATTTCAGAACACAAAAGATGAAGAAAGATATTTTAAGAGAAGAATAAATAAGTTACCTACAAAGGTGTGTGAGTCAGAGTGA
The DNA here is from genome assembly GCF_008692635.1 of Crocuta crocuta. Lineage (NCBI taxonomy): Eukaryota > Metazoa > Chordata > Mammalia > Carnivora > Hyaenidae > Crocuta > Crocuta crocuta. The sequence continues at coordinate 5,990,841 of NW_027530213.1, read as the reverse complement.
CCTCAGCCTTTACATCAGCCACACTCGTCCATAGAAGACAAAGAGCCTTCCCTAAAAGTTCTGGGAGGAAACAGTATTCACTAGAGAATTCTACCTGCAGAGAAAAACTAGCAATCAAGTGGGAAGATGCATCACTAGTTTTTGAGTTATCGCAAGAAGTCACATAATTTACTTTTCATTCTCTCCTGGGTGTGGGGGAGAGTTACGGTGAATGGAGTCCGGCCAAATGGAGGCAGGAGCCACAGAAGACGAAGACGTGGGATCTCGGGTACACTCGGGAAAGAGTGAAGAAAAGTGCCCATGTTGTAGGGAAGCCGTAGATCTTGAGAAGAGCCAGTCCAGAATGCAAAAATGTGAATAAAGAGTTTCCCTTAATTGAGAAAATGCAAAGCCTTCAGACTATGATAAAGCACATCACACACACACACACACGAATAGAAACTCTATGAAAAATAAAACTACTATTCAAGTAAGTCAGGTCCAGATATGAAGTCAAGTATAACATGACATGACTTTATTTTTATTTATTCGTTTAAATGTTTATTTACTTTTGAGAGAGAGAGAGAGAAAGAGAGAGAGAGAGAGCGTGAACAAGGGAAGGAGAGCAGAGAGAGAGAGAGGGAGACACAGAACCGGAAACAGGCTTCAGGCTTTGTGCTGTCCACGCAGAGCCTGATGCGGGGCTTGAACTCATGAACCCTGATATCATGACCTGAGCCACAGTTGGTCGCTTAACCAACTGTGCCACCCAGGCGCCCCTTAATCTTTCAGTTCTTGAGATCGAGCCCCACATCGGGCTCTATGCTGACAGCGAGGAGCCTGCTTGGGCTTCTCTTTCTCTCTCTCTCTGCCCCTCCCCCACTTGTGTGTGCTTTCTCTCGAAATAAACATCAAAAATAAATAAATAAAAATAAAAGGCATTTTGTGTAGAAAGATCAGTGATAAGGACTTCCTAAGCAGGATTCTGCTAACTGGAAGGACCCGTGCAAAAAAACCCCTAACTGAAACGAGACAGTTGAGGAGGCAGCAGTCTGCCAAGGGGCCACTGCGTGAGCCTCAGACACATGGCTTCATTTCCTCCGCAGGACAGCCCTTTGAGTGGGTGTCATTTTACTGACGAGGAAACAAACTCAACAGAAAAGCGAGGAGGTCCAACCCAGGCCTGTGCAGCCAGAGCTTGGGTTCCTTTCATCGCACGGTCCAGGACGGTCATCACATGGTCCAGGGCGGTCATCACACGGCCCAGGACGGTCGTCACACGGCCCAGGACGGTCGGCTCTCGGTCACTCTGAGTGTGCGAGCGAGCCAGGGTCCGGCGAATCTCCAAAATGCCACACCCCAGATCTGGCGGCTGGAGGAGAAGTTGAGCAGAACGAGCCTGAGGGAGACCTGGATCGGCGTCCGGCAGCTCCACGACGGGGCTCACCTGAGTCGGTCCCAGGCCACCGCCCAGTGATAAAATTCCGTGATTTCATAACTGGCCTCCCAGTTCTGCCTTCTGTTTGCCAACACAGGCTCAGGGTTTTGCACGTCGCCAGATCGGTGCAATAACTGAGTCCGGGAGCCCTGCAGGCTCACACCTGCGCCACTCCAGCCCGGGGGCCGTGGCCTCGCCCTCACCCGTGCCTTCCCGCAAGGAGATCTGAGGCCTCTCCAAGGACAGGGCTCTGGACAGCTTCCAGAGGAGCCTGTGACAAGGAGAGAGCCTCCGGGACACCATCCAACTCAGACGTAAGCGAACCGCGGGGCGGGCAGCTCCGAGGACTTCCAAGCCTTTGCTTTAATATAGCAAACTCTGAGTGTCTCCTGCCTCTCTGCTCAGCCTTTCTTTTGAAGGAAGAACGGTGAATCTTATTAAAAATAAAACCCAGGGGCGCCTGGGTGGCTCAGTCGGTTAAGCATCGACTTCGGCTCGGGTCATGATCTCATGGTTCGTGGGTTTGAGCCCCGCGTCAGGCTCTGTGCTGACAGCTAGCTCAGAGCCTGGAGCCTGCTTCAGATCCTGTGTCTCCCTCTCTCTCTGACCCTCCCCTGATTACACACTCTCTCTCTCTCTCTCTCAAAAATTAAAAAAATTTAAAAATTTAAAAAAAACAACAAAAAACAACCCCAAACCAGCTGGTAAATATAGTCTTTAGAAGAAAGAGCTTGCAGCAGGTTGAGAATAAGCAACTGGCACTGCAGAAATCTGTACATTCTGGTAAACACATAATAATGTTTTAAAGTTTGAACTGGGAAGATTCCAGGGGGTCTACTTGCTGCTTGGCAGGAAATCAATTGCAGTGGAATGAATTTTATAATACAAATGAATGGGGGGAAGAAGACCCAAAGAAACCTAATGAATTATGCTATCCCCTTGGGCTCAATTATGACTTGTTTTTTAAGCGTGATGGCCAACTCATGCACACACGCGTGCATTCATTCATTCACTCATTCATCAAATGCTTATTAACAACATACAACACGGCAAGTGCAGCCCATGTGCTAGGAGCCGGCAGAGAAATGCCAAGGCAGCGCGCTCATTGGAGAAGAGAAATGAGTGGGAAGAGTCAGCCTCTGCTGAGAGCAGGCTACCTGGCATCAACACGCAGCACACAGAGGATGTGGAGGGCAGGGAAGACTCTCTGTGTGATGCTGTGATCTTGGATGCATGTCACTGCACGTGTGTCCCAAGCCCCGGAATGTACAGCTCCCAAGAGGGAGCCCGACTATAAACTGTGGACTTTGGGTGATGATGATGTATTCATGCAAGATCATCAACCGTAGCAAAGGTACTATCTGGTGCGGGATATGGATAACAGGAGGTCGTGCATGGGGCGGGGGGCATACGGAAAAACTGCACCATCTGTACAATTTTGCCATGAACATAAAACGACTCTAAAACATGAAGTCTCTATTTTTATTTTATTGTTATTTTTTAAAGTTTAATTATTTTGAGAGAGACAGAGACAGCATGCGTAGGGGAGGGGCAGAGAGAGAGAGGGAGAGGGAGAATCCCAAGCAGGCTCCACACTGCCAGCACAGAGCCCGATGCGGGGCTCGAACTCACAAAACCACGAGATCATGACCTGAGCCGAAACTAAGAGTCAGATGCTTAACCAATGGAGCCACCCAGGTGCACCTATTTTGTATTTATTTTATTATTTTATTTTATCTTATTTTAAAGTTTATTTTGAGAAAGAGTGAGCGTGTGTACGAGCAGGGTGGGTGCAGAGAGAGAACGCCAAGCAGGCTCCACACTCAGCACAGGGCCTAATGCGGAGCTCAATCTCACAACCCATGAGATCATGGCCCCGAGCTGAAATCAAGAGTCGAACACTGAACCGTCGGAGCCACCCAGGTGCCTCTCTAAAACACGAAGTTTCTTTAAAAAAAAAACAAACAAACAATTTTTAAGAGGCTACAGGAAAGGGCGCCAGGTCCACACTCCTGCATTAAATGAGCCATGCTAGGGAAAGGCAAGGGAGGAACAGAGATGTAAGCAGGAGCCAAAGAAAAGGCCTATTTGCCAAGTAAGGATTGTGAACTTTAACTTCTAGCCTGTGGAAAAGTGTGAACGAGTTCTTCACAGATAGCAGGACAGTGAGATGATTAAACGGATCTTCAGAAAGATCTCTCAGGGAGCAGGCTGGAGGTAGACCGGAGGCACCAGAACGGATTGCAAAGCTAGGTAGGAGGCTGCGGCAGTCACCTAGGCAAGGGACGGTCTCAGAGACTGGACAGAGGCAGTTCAGTGAGGACAGGGAAGTAGAGAAGGGAGGAAAAGAAAGCACGGTTAGATGTGAAATCTACAAAACGTTTGGCTGAGCCAATGAGGATGAGAGGGAAGGTATCATAAAAGCTCTCCCCTGTTTCTGGCCCGAACAACTCCGTGGATGGGAGAACACAAAAGAGAGGAGGGGCAAGTCTAGGAGCAGAGCCGATGGCCCAGATTTGGACACACACAGCTTGGGAGGCGGAAGTCCCGCTGGGAACGCGGCTCACCAGGTCTGGAGCCGGCAGGGAGGTCGGGATGTCAGTCTGTAGACTGATACGGGCTGAAGAGGAGGAGGCCAGGTCAGCTAAGGTCAGTGCCCAGGGGACCGCCAGCCTACAGGGGGTAATTCAAACATGTGAAAGGGCAAGAGGTGTGTGCTGTAGAAAACATAAGATTTTTGTATTGTCCTTGACCCTTGTATTTCTATATTTACCTCCTGATTTTTACCCCCCAAAATGTATAATTTGGGTAAGCAAATGAGGACATCACGCTGGAGTCCATGTTAAATGGGTACTAAGGAAGGGCACAATCTGGAGAGATGAGTATTACACTAAAAAACTCCAGGAAGTGGTGGTGTGGAGGAAAGACATCCGAATTACCTTGCAGGAGGAAATTAAGAAATGTATTGTATCAAAGGTCAGGAGGCCTCCTCCTGTGAGCGGCAAATAGCCAGACCCCCTAGAAATCTGAGACACGCCACACATCATTTCTCCCCTGAGCCAAGAAAGTATGAAGATAACCAGTGTGCCTCCAAAGCCTACTGGACAATCATTTATAAACGGGCCATTTGGCTGAAACCATTGACAGTGGAAGCGCTTTGTCGCACACAACTGACCTGGCTGCCCAAGGCTCAATTCCCATGCAGGCTGCTGTCACGGGGCAGCAGGTGGTTTGGACAGACCAGCTCGATTCTAGGGCCAAGCCTGGCATCTACCACCATCCTGCTGGCCCCTCTCTGGGCCCTGGGGAGATCGCCCCGGTCCGCCCAGAGAGGGAGAGAAGACTTTGTAGCCAGCCCTACAAATAACCCTTCTGAAGGGCTGGAGAGGAATCTCCAGAATCCAGTGGGTCCTCAGGGAGGTCCATCTTGGCCAGAGCGACACTGCAAGGGACTCGTCACACTACGAGTTGTTACAGGTGGTCTGTGTGGCTGTGCACACAGCATCTCGGCCACCAGCCTCTGCTGGTCTGGGGAGAACAGGGCTGGGTTGCCAGGGCCAACTCAACACTTGTGAGTCCCTGTGACCCCTGGGGCAAGGTCACCCAGCACGTAGGCGCCTCACTTGAGGAACAACAAAAACAGCAGACAAAAAAAAACCAAGGAAATGAAAGAAAAAGTATTTGTATTTATCGATTCTGGAATGTGGGTCCTTTAGAGATGTTTAGGCTGGCTGTTAAGGAACTGCTTGGGAAGCTTATTCAACACACAGTGCTGAAGACGGAGTCCAGATCATTGGCCCTGAGCCTGGGGGAAGG
>NW_027530213.1:5975804-5985468 GCF_008692635.1 Crocuta crocuta | reverse complement strand
CCATCTTGGTGACTCAGATTCAGGAGCCGCTGGATAAAATGATTACGAAAGTCCTCACCTTGAACAATAGAGGAGTCACGCGTGTAGCTGATAAATGCTCAGGTCCGATTCAATAACCACGGCCCCAAATCTAACACAATGTAGCTGCATTACTCAGACATAACTTACACTTGCTGATGAATAACATTCTTTGCTTTACCGAAAACAGAATAAAATGAATTAGTCAAGGGTCCTAAAATAGACCCATCTCTCAGTTCCCTGGAATGAATTTTCTAAAACTGAAACAGTGTCAGTGACGTCCCTGGGCTCAGGGAAGGGAGGTGGTGGGGTGGCCAGGTTCAAGGCCATGAACTCCAACTCCATCGGGGTCACTGGTTTTCAGTAACGACCCTGAGCAGATGAGTTTCTGTTTTGCTTGGTTTTTTCTTTTCTTTTAAATTGCCTATCCGTGCTATCGGACAGACATAACCACCACCAATCTTTCTCCCAGGGAAGAATTCATATGGGATCTGCTATCAGTCTGACTCTTTACAACTAACAGCAGGTGTCAGGGAACAGAGAGGCGAATGTCACATTGCCATTGCTTTCAGGCCCAAAGTGTCTGCACTGCATTCACTTCCAATGGCTCAAAATAAAAGCGAACTTGGCCACAGATTCCCAAGGAGAGGGGAGGAGCCCTGTCTATCTTGCTTTTGCAGGTAAGATGAGTCCAGCTGTAGAACACCAAGAGGCATCTGATCTACCCCCAAGTGTGCTAGACACAGAAGCCAGTCTGCACAGCCCGGTCGGCGCTCCTTGAGCTGAACGTGCTGGCACTCAGGCCTGATGGTGAGCAGGGTCAGCCCGAATGGAAAGAATGACAGCGTGTCCTTCCATCTTCCTGAGACTCCGGCTGATACGGAAACCGGCTGGCGGAGGCAGCAGTGGAAAGTATGAATCCATTCTTGCCTGGGGCTGAATGACTGAAGAATAATCAGATGGGGGCTCATGTTCAAATATCACTGTGGCTCACTTGACGGGCTACTATCCAGTCACGTCCGTTGGGCTGCAGGGATTGTGTGCTGTAACCCAACGCTTGCAAAAGCAGGCACCGGGCACTGCACAGACTCCTGGGAACCAGCGTGGGGAGAGGAGATGGGTGTGGTGATGGCCCTGGGGGCTCTGGGGACTTTCCTTGGGCCCCTCACGTCTGACCCTGTGGTCCAAAGAGGCATGCAATATTCACCCCACTTTATGGATGAGGGAGTCCAACCCCAGAGAGGTTAACCAACTTGCCCGAGGTTGTGCAGAGCAGGGATCCAAACCCCAGGCGCTGTGAGTCTAAGACCCCGAGACCTTTGAGGCTTCCTCCTTCCTGGGCTCCTGTCCATAGATGACATATGTATAAAAGCTGTCCGGTTGCAAGCCAAGAAAAAGCAGAGAAAGGTAAACACCCCAGGGGATGTTTGTAAACAAGACTGGTGAGGAGGAGGGAGAGGAGAGTTTTAGGCCAAAAAACTTCAGAAATGTCTTTTGACAAGCATTAGAAAAATCCTGAGAAGCAGAAACACTGAGCAGTGAGTCAGGGTTCTAGGCCCTTCTAGAGATGGGCCCAGGGACCTCAGGGAAGTCTTAGGCTCTGTGGAAAAGATCAATATTGGAAATGCCTTCAAGCTGGAGAGTTTAAATAGCCAACAGCCTTCCTCGTGATTCTTTTTTTTTTTTTCCGAAGACTATCTTACAGTTCAAAGATCCCAGTTCTAACATCTCAGCAACCCAATGAAGATGATGTTTCTAGGATCCTGACCGCCCTGCCCAGGATGCTCCAGGACCGGGCACAGCAAGGAAGGCCCGGAGGACAGTCTTGTTAAAAAAACAGAGCAAGGGCGCTCAGGTGGCTCAGTCGGTTAGGCGCCCCGCTCTTGGTTTCGCACAGGTCATGACCTCACAGTTTGTGGGTTCCAGACCCGCGTCAGGCCTGTGTTCACAGTGCAGAGCCTGCTTGGGATTCTCTCTCTCCCTGCCCCTTCCCACCTCTCTCTCTTAAAATAAATTAAAAAAATTTTTTAAAAATTAAAAAAACAAACAGAACAAAACAGGGGCCACCTGACTGGCTCAGTTGGAAGAACATGCAACTCTTGATCTCGGGGTTGAGAGTTTGAGCCCCATGTTGGGTGTAAAGATAAACAAACTTAAAAAAATTTTTTAAGTTTATTTATTTTTGAGAGAGAGAGAGAGAGAGAGAGCGTGCAAGTGAGCATGCCAGGAAGGGGCAGAGAGAAAGGAAAAGAGAGAGGGAATCCTAGGCAGGCTCCACGCTGCCAGAACAGAGCCCGACACAGAGCTCGAACTCATGAACTATAAGATCATGGCCTGTGCCGAAGTTGGACGCTTAACCGATTGAGCCACCCAAGTGTCCCATAAACAAACAAACTTAAAACAAAACAGAACAACACAATGATGAACATCTCTGAGATGTCAAAAAAATAGTTGATAGCGCCCCTTAATGATCTTTTCAATCTGAGAAAGTATTACTCACACCCTCTCTTGCCTCTTATTTGAAGTGTCCTCAAATGGAAGAAGAGGAGGAGGAAGAGGAAGAGGAAGTTCCCACCCTTCTAGCCCCCCCTTCCCCCACTCTTGGCTCTCCCTGTGCTAAATTCTGATCACGGAGATGAAGAAGCCCAAAGAAAAAAAGCAGTCAGCCCCAGACGTCAGTGTCATTACTAAAGACAAAGAAATCACTAAGAATGAAAAGCCTCTATTGTTTGCAGCCCTAAAAAGTATGAAACAACCAGGATATTCAGCATGACAGTTCCAGTGGTGGACTATGCATGAAAAAAAAAATCTAAAAATAAAAAGTCAGGAAGATGGGGAAGTGGCCTGATGCCCACGGAGAGTAGACACAGCAAGGGCGCCTCCCAGGGGACCTGCCACATTCCTGCAAAGCAGGTGCCTTTCTATTTAGGTCACAGAATCAGGGAGTGACCTCCAGGCTCTGAATTTGTTATCAAAAGGCCAACAGGGCTGCTCTCTTCCAAGCCAGATGAGGCATTTAACTCTAGTACCTGGGCTCATGTGGCTCCCAGAGGGGGTTTGGTGACATTTTAAAGAGTAACTGTGAGACTGTCATTTATAATAGATATTTTGCCTTCATTCCAGGGTCTGTGTCTGTCAAGGAACTCCCCAAACCTTTGGTATTTCCTATGTGAGGAGGGCATAAAGGTGTCTTTGTTAGTGAGGTGAGTTTTAGACCCCTCCTAAGAAGGAGGGGTGCTGGCTGAAGTTGCTGGGTGAGCCCACGGGGTGACCTGGAGGACTGGAACTTCCCGTCCCATCCCCTGACCTCCAGGGAGGGGAAGGGTCTGGAGGCCACTGATTTCATCCATCATGCTCGTCTAATGAAGCCTCCATAAGAACCCAAAAGGACAGTGTTCAGGTAGCTTCTGGTTGGTGGACCCGTGGAGATTAGGAAAAGGACGTGCTCAGAGAATATGGAAGCCCTTCTCCCACACCCTGTCCTGTGCCTCCTTCCTTCTGGCCACTCCTGACTTATATCCTCTAACAATAAACCAGTAGTCTAGTACGTCAAATGTCCCTTTGAGTTCTGTGAGCCGCTCTAGCGAATTAATCAGACCCAAGGAGAGGCCATGGGAACCTCCGATTTAGAGCTGGGTAGTTGGGAACACAGGTGGCAGTCTGGACTCGGTGGCGGGGCCGGGTGGAGGTCTGGTAGGACTGAGCCTTGAACCCCTGAGATCTGACGCTACCTCCAGGCAGACGGTGTTGGAATGGAGTTGGATTGTTGGACACCCAGCTGGAGTCTGAGAACTGGGGTTGTGGGGAAATCCCTGCCCCCGCCCCCCGACATGGTGGAATTGGGTCCAGAGTCACCAGATTTAGAGAACAATGTGACACTTGTTCTAGAACAATAGTGCTAACAAATTCCTACAGATACTTTTTACCCCCAGGTTTATTGGTTGGTTGATAAAAATTGATTAATAAAAATCTTATATATTTAGGATATACAACATGATGAATCTATCCATCCATCTATCTATCCACATTGTCAAAGGAGACATACAATCAAGCTTATTAACATAACTATGGTTAACCCCTGGGGCGCCTGAGTGGTTCGGTTGCTCAAAGGACTCTTGATTTCCACTCAGGTCAGTCCCCAGGACTGGAGCCCTGTGTGGGGCTCTGTGCTGAGTGAGGAGCCGGCTTGGGATTCTCTCTTTTTCCCTCTGCCCCCTCCCCTTCTTGCTTCCTCTCTCTCTCTCTGAAAAACAAACAAACCAAAATACAATACTTACTTACCCCCCTTTTGTGTGTGTATGTGTGGTGAGAACACTTAAGATTTAGTCCTAGCAAATTTCAAGTATATAATACAGTATTATTAACTATAGTCACCATGCTGTATATTAGATCCCCAGAACTTATTCCTCTTATAAACAAAAGTGGAGCCTTGACCAACATCACCCCATTTTGCCCACACCCCCTAGCCCCTGATAACCAGTAGATTACTCTAATGGTGTTATGGATTAAATTGTGCCTGCCTCCCTAACTTCACACGTTGATGTTCTAACCTCAAGACCTTGGAATGTGACTATATTTGGAGAGACAGCCTTTAAAAGGTAATTCAGTTAAAACGAGGCTCTTCGGGTAAGCCCTAATCCAGTCTGTCTGGTGTCCTCTTATGAAGAAATTAGAAAGAGTGTGTGGCTGGCTCTCAGCTGGTAGAGCATCTGACTTTTGATATGAGGGTTAAAGTTCAGGCCCACATTGGGTGTAGAGCTTATTTAAAAAAAAATATTGGAGCGTCTAGGTGGCTCAGTTGGTTAAGCGTCTGACTCTTGATCTCAGCTCAGGTCTTGACCTCAGGGTTGTAAGTTCAAACCCCGCAATGGGCTCCAGACTGGGTGTGAAGCCTACTTAAAAAAAAAAAAAAAAGAAGAAGAAGAAGGTGGCCATCCATAAGCCAATGAGAAAGCACTCAGGAGACACCAAACCTGCCAGCATCTTGACTTTAGACTTCAGCCTCCAAAACTGCTGGAAGATAAATGCATTTTGTTGTTAAAGATGCCCAGTCTGTTGTACTTTGATAGGGCAGCTCTAGTAAACTAATACAAAGAGCCTCTATTTCGCTTTGAATCTCTATAGGTTGATGAACATAACCCTCATTTACAGAGATCCCGTGACCAGATCAGGCGCTGCAGAGACCCGAAGGCTGACTATTCAAAGAACAAACCATATATGCACAAGCAAAGTTCATATGGATTATGAAGTCTAACCAAGAGTTCCCCCCACCCCCCACTCCCCACCTGAGGACAGGGCTGGCCAAAGGCAGCTTGTGAGAGCCATCTGGAGTGCCCCAGCCTGCTGGCTGTCCCCATGCAACAATTTGTGGACTTTACCTTTTGCCCATGTTCTAGAGGCAGAAAAAGCTCACACCTTATTTCAAGTTATCTCTGTTAATATCCCTTCCTAGCCTTCAAAAGATGTTAAGAATCTGGGGCTCCCAGGTGGCTCAGTCGGTTAAGCATCCGACATCAGCTCAGGTCATGATCTCGTGGTCTATGAGTTCAGTCCCACGTCGGGCTCTGTGCTGACAGCTCGAAGCATAGAGCCTGCTTCGGATTCTGTGTCTCCCTCCCTCCCTCTCTCCCTCTCTCTGCCCCACCCTGCTCATGCTCTGCTTCTCTTGCTCTCAAAAATAAATACAACACAAAAATTTTTTTTAAAAAAAGATGTTAAGAATCCAAAGGGAGGGCACCTGGGTGGCACAGTCATTAAGCATCTGACTTTAGCTCAGGTCATGATCTCAGGGTTCATGAGTTCAAGCCCCACATCACGTGAGCTCGAGCCCTACTTTGGGTGAACACGAGCTCCACTTCGGGTAAAACACAAGCCCCACTTAGAGTGAGCCCTGCTTCTCTCTCTGCCCCTCTCTCACTTGCGCACACCCTCTTTGTCTCTCTCAAAAAAAAAGAATCCAGAGGGGAATTGGAAACTCAGTTAGCTAGAAACAACCAAAATGTCTCATTCAGAGTGAATTCACCAAACAACTTCAAAGCAAAATAATAATGCAAAACAAGACTTCCAACACCAAAGGATCTCTTTCCAAATGCTTCCACCAAATCTAAGAAAACAGACATTACCAAGGTTAAAACAATTTTTCCTTTGTAAAAAGAAAGTTTCATAATTATAGTTTGTTCTTGTGAATGACTCCTCAAATACATCCTTCTTGCAAAAGGGTTTCTTTTACCAGCCTCCTCGTCTTCCATTGCTGACTGCAATGGAAAATTACATTCCCCTATGAAATATAATCTTGTTGATATTAACACATACTGAGGTTTGCATCAAATTGCTAGGTGAGATGGTGTAATTAGGAGCAGGTCGGGGGAAAATTACAAAGGATGCAGAGGACATTGGTTCTCTTTATGAAAAGATCATAAGTTGTTTTTAACTTTGGGTCAGGTGCGTACAAAGTAGAAAGCCTAGCTTCTTCAAACTCTACAATAAGCATGTACCTGCTTGCCTGGTGCCAGAGGCTTGTTGAAAATAAACCTGTACGTTTTCTATGTCTCTCTTTTCACCAGAGGATTCATGAGAGCACCATGAATCCAAATGGCAAAATTAAATGCACACTAACCACTAGCCCCCACGGCTTCAAGTAAGTGTATGGCATTACGAACTAAAAACAAGAATTATAAGTTATGGGAGGGTCACACTTTGATACACATTTAACAGATACTAATTCTGTATGCTGAAAGGGCAATGCTCCAAAATTTTACCTAAACTGTGTACTTGATTAGAAAAATAATTCATAAATCATTCTTGCTTAAGATGGATTTTATCTTTTTCTAGAAAAATCAACAGCAGAATTTCAAAAGAGTTGAATGATTTCTAAAGATTATGTAAGATTGCAACTTCACTCTTAACTCATTTTGGTGATGATTTTAACATTAACAGCTGCAAGAGGCCTTTAAGAACCCTACTGACACACACAAAACAGCAAATTTACATGTATTTCCAGAATAATCATTAGCTACAGAAGCAGCACATGCTAAGACAGTATTTTTACTTTCTAATTCATATCAGACCTTAATAAGTCAAGGATGCATTGTTGTAATCTCTACAACCACTATGAGAACGCTAAAAGAATAGTAAAGGAAGGTATAATGGGCAAATGAGGGGAGGGAATAAATTAATGAAACAAAATAATTTTTAAAATGACATCTTTTTTTGCATCATTTTTAAAGGTTATTTTATTGTTGTATATATGGGGGGGCGGGGAGGAAAGAGTGAACACGTAAAAGTGGAGAGAAAGGAGAAAAATATCCAAATCACAGTTTTATTTTAACTGTGTTTAAATTTTAACACACTTCTCTTGGCATCATGAATACAAACTCAGTAAGGCAACAGATGATATGAACAACACAGATGACAAATTTAACCCAATTGACTATAAGCTGTTGTTGAGTGTACCCAACAAGCTACAAAATACACATTCTTTTCAGGGTGCCTAGCTGGCTCAGTCGGAAGAGCATGTGACTCTTGATCTTGGGGTTGTGAGTTCTAGACCCACACTGGGTGAAGAGGTTACTTAAAAATAAAATCATTTTTAAAAAATACACATTCTTTTCAAGTATACCTGAAACTGGACCTTAGTGGAGCCATGAAGCAAATCTGAAAAACATGGTAAGGGACTGAGACAGACTGTTTTCTGATCACATAGAATTATGCTGGGAATCAATGACATAAAAGATAAGTAGAATATCCCCAAATATTTGTAAACAAAACAATAAGCTTATAAAGAATTCATAGGTCAAAAAAGGAACTACAATGGACATCATAATATATCTTGAAGTGAAAAGTAAAAGATATGACATACCAAAACTGGGAAGATGCAAGAAAAGCCACATGTGGAGGGAAACTTACAGTCTTATATGCATATATTGGAAAAGAAGAAAGAGTAAAAATCAATGATTTACTTATTAATCTCAAAAAGCAAGAAAATACACCACAAATATACTCCCCCCCCAAAAAAATGAAGGGAGAAGGGAGAGTGGAAAACATTGAAATAGAAAATTGATATACAATAGAAAAAAATGAACAGTCAAGTTGGCTCTTTGAAAACATTAATAAATTCAATAAACCTCTCTCAGGGCAGAGGAAGACAAGGGAAAGGAAGCACAAGTTGTAATTGTCAGAGTTGAAAAAAAGGAGACATCACTATAAGTCCTACAGATACTTAAAAGCCTATAAAAATGTAATAAAATTTTTATGAAAATAAATTTGAAATTTCAAATAAAATGGACAAATTCCAAGAAAATTGCAACTTAATAAAACAGACAAGAGAAAATCAATGATCTCTGTTTTATCTCTGTTAAAGAAACTGAATCTCTAATTTAAAAATCTTCTCAAGGGGGTGCCTGTGTGGCTCAGTCGGTTAAGCCTATGACTTCGGCTCATGTCCTGATCTCACGGTTCGTGGGTTGAAGCCCCATGTCGGGCTCTGTGCTGACTGCCAGCTCAGAGCCTGGAGCCTATTTCAGATTCTGTATCTCCCTCTCTCTCCGACCCTCCCCTGCTCACTCTGTCTCTCTCTCTCAGAAATAAATAAAACATTAAAAAAAATAAAAAATAAAAATAAAAACCTTCTCAAAATAAGACTCCAGGCCCTCACAGAAGATCCGTGAAATCTTCCAACCATTTAAGTAAGAAATAACATCAATTTTACATAAACTCTTCAATAGACACCAAAAGGGGAACTCTTCTTACCTGTTTTATAACTTTAGCATAACTTTGATCCTAAAACCTGACAAGGATATCATAAGAAAAAATTTACTGACCCATGTCTTTCATGAACCTAGATATAAAATTCCGAAACAAAATAATATAAAGCAAAGCTGGAGTTATAAAGAGAAAAAACAAAAAAACACAGTACCACAATCAAGGAAACGTGAAGGTATGAATGTCAAAAGACATGTAGGAGAATGTTATAGAGGCATTATTATGTTACCACCAACTGGAAAACATCCAAATGGCATCAGCAATAGAGTAATAAATACACTGTGATATATTCATATCATGGATAGAAACAACAATGAAAATGAACTATTACTACAGGTGTCATGGTTAATTTTAGGTGTCAACTTGGCTGGGTCATGGTGCCCATATGTGTGGTCAAACATTATTCTGAATGCTTCTGCAAGTGCGTTTTTGGAAGAGATGGATATTTAAATTGGTGAACTCTGAGGAAGCAGATTGCCCTCCCTAATGTGGTCGGCCTCAAACATAACTAGTTCAAGACTAAACCGCGCTTAAGTCTTTCAAGCTACCACTGAATTCCAGTTTGATTAACTGATCTATCTAAAGGATTCAAGGTCCCCACAAGCGGGATCCTATGACTATCAGGCCGATACCAGAATGGCCACTATTTTACACGTGTGTGCAGAATGAGCCATCATAGGGCTGCCTGACTGGCTCAGTCGGTTGAGCCCACGACTCCTGATCTCGGCTCAGGTCATTATCTCCTGGTTAGTGAGATCGAGCCCTGCATTGGGCTCTGCACTGATAGCACAGAGACTGCTTGGAATTCTTTCTCTTTCTCTCTCTCTTCTAGAATAAATAAATAAATAAATAAATAAATAAATAAATAAATAAATAAATAAATAAA
>NW_027530213.1:5966488-5973988 GCF_008692635.1 Crocuta crocuta | reverse complement strand
TACAAGAATAGAACCATTTATCAAGGGCTCATGTTGGTTTATGTAGCCTTGAAAAGTGAACAGAAACCAATCACCTGTTACTTGTGTTTTCTGACTCCATGAAAAAAAAAACAACAACCACACACTTCTTGCCTGGGGCCATCTGTCCCTGACCAGATTTTCCTATATAACTTCTAAGTACTCTAGTGATTAATACAGAGACGTCAATCTACAATTGAAGGAAAGCCTCAAGGGCGGGTCTTAACTGGAGCTCCAGGGAGAGGTGGGGAACGGACTGCAGCGCTGTTTCTCTTAAGTGTGTGCGGGGACATGAAGACACAGAGGATGGGCACTGGGCTCTGAGCACTCATGAGGGCTTCAAAACACAGAAGACCCCTGCCCACGGCTCTGCGCCATCACTGAGCGGAATCACAAATAAACCTTGCTGGCCTTCACTCCAAAATCAGCTAAATCTTCCTCACCGAGATTACACTGGAATTTGACCCAGGCTATACACAGCAGGACTTCACATGAAGCTTTCAGTCTTGCTTAGTAACGGAGATGGTCTCCAATGAGAACCTGACCATGGACAGAGGCAGGATAGTGAAGCACCAACGTCTTTGAGTGAAAGATGCTCAGATACTGACAATGTCATGAGGTTTGACCTGATACTAATTAGCTCTCGACCCACCAACCACGAGTCTGCAGCGTGCCTATGACCGACTGCCACACAAGGCACCACGTACTGTTACCAGACGCGAAGCTCCCCCCTCCCTCGGCCGATCCTCTAAGTGCATCGTCACGAATTATAAAATAAATAGTTATGAATAAGATTTGGTTTATGACATGGGCTGAGGAGCCCCCCAGCTGCTGCACCAAGCACACAGAAAGGGCACGCACAGCTTCCACAGCAGCATATCGGTTTAGTAAGACGTCTAGAAAACAGAAGAAAACTGCTGTGGGCATTCTCTTCGGGAAAGTCCTGAGCTAGTTTCTGGCTTCCTGGGTCTCCCTTCCCACCAAACACGTGTGAGCCTCCCGCCGTCGTTCCCTGGACAGCCCCTGAAGGAGGGCCCCTGCGCGCCAGGTCTCAGGCGGGGCACACGGTGACCAGGTACAGTCCTGCCTTCGAGCAGCGGGTGTACAGACCACTGGCGACGCTCATGCTCTGGGCGACCACGGCCCCGGGCACACTTAGGATTCCGTCACACGTGTAGGAAAAAACTGCTAGTCTACACTTAACGTTTTGCTCTGGGGCTGGGGGGCTGGATGCTGGGCGGCATCCGCCTTCTTACGCTCTCATTCAGCGTGACGGGCAAGTGATTATTTTCAGAAATGTCGCAAAACAGAAAAGGTACCAACATGCTGCGTAGCGAGTGATGAGATTAGAGGAACGTCGACCCTGACCCTTGAGTTGGAAACTAGACCTAACATCGACAGTCCGATCACTGAATGGGGCAAAGGATACGAATGTCCAGAGAAAACAGAACCAGTAAAACAGGCGTGTGGGGGAACAACGATCTTGCAGTCAGAGACACGGCTGGAAAAGAAGAGACTGCTTCGTGAAGATGAGCTGCCGAGAGTCTGTCAGGTGCATGTGACCTGATGGGGGTGACGGGAGGGCAGGCACCGAGGCAGAGTCCAGGGGCTCTGGGATGGCAATGATGGCTGGGCAGCCGGGTGCCCGGGGAACGGCAGCGTTCGGATCCGGGCCCCCAGGCATTGCTTCCGCGTCCCGGGGCCGGCTCCCGGCCTGCACAGGCACTCTCCGGGCCACCCGTCACCACAGTGCGTCCTCTCCCCAGGATGCTGGCATCAGACGAAACCGGGGACCAGAATGGAGAGGCAGCAGGGGCCGGTGGTCAAGGACTCCGGGCTCGGGCTAGAACAGCCTGGGCTCAAGCCCTGCCCCCCCTCAACTCAGCCCTGCAACAACACGGAGCAGAGCCTGCGGCTCCACCTCTGGGTGCCTCTGTTAGACCATCCATAAAATGGAGAGGAGAACAGCCTTTTCTCTGTGTTTGTGTCAGGATGTGTCCACATTTCGAAGCACATACCACAGTGCCTGGCACAGAACCAACGCTCTAGAAGCACTTACTTCAGCACGACACACAGAGGAGCCGGCTGCCGTGGGGACCGGCACATAGTAGGTGCGCACAGACGGCTGGGAAGAGGTCGCCATATCCTTTCTCTGGATGTTCCAGGGGAACAGGGGGCGGAGGGGCAGGAAAGGAGGGTCGCCAGAGCGGGGGACAATTACCCAGGTTTGAAGCTCTAAGGAAGTACACCGAGACCTCTCAAGGTCGTGCCTGACCACGGGGGGAGAAAAAGGAGCAGCTGGGGCAAAAGACTAGAATCCTAGTAACTTTGGGTTCTGCTCAAGCTGAGTTTGACCTTTTAGCAAATTACCGACTCGGCTAAGAGTGAACACAACCTGCGTATTCACCACAAATTCCAGTGTCTGGGGGCCCGTCCTGAAGGCCAGGCTCTGCAGGTGGGCCCTGCCATCTCAGCCACTGCGGCAACTGCGAGAAACAGGACCCCTGGGGGGTGCTTGCTCCCAAAGGCGGGTCCTCCGCCCACCTGGCGGCTGACTTCCCAGCTGGCCCACAGGCTCGGACACGCAAACCCCTTCACCGGCCCCTGGGACTTGCATCCCTGCCCAGACCAACATACCGCCTGGACGGGCCTGTGAGCCACTGTCCCGACAGCTCCAGCGATGGTCAATGGGGCCCGGGCCTCCTGCTGTGGGAAACCAGCTGTCACTCCGCCATGCTGAGATGTGCATGGGACCCAGCCAGGAAAGGGGACTCCTACGGGCCGCTGGTGCAGCCATCTGCACACACCCAGGCAGTGCCCTCAGATACACCTGCACAGAGAGCTCCCCCCGAGGGGCAGGGGTGGATCAAGCCCAGAGGTCACCTACCCTCGAAGCAGGGACAGTGTCCCCTGTGTGAAGAGCTAACATTGTGGAGGGCATACTGGTGAGTCAGGCCCTCTGAGCGCCTCCCAGCTACAGATTCATGGAATATTCACTGTGGCCCCACCTAGGAGGTGGCCATTACCATCTTCCAGGCCAACGAGCCAAGGCACAGAGAAGGTAAGCACAGAGAGGGTGAGTAAGTTGCCCAAAGTCACACCCCGAGTGAGCAGCAGAGCACTTGTGACTGCTGTCACCGCTAAGCTCTGACCAACGACCTCCAGGTGTGAGCGCGGGGTCTTCCTCTTGGCCAGAAAGTGACAAGTTCCTCATGGGGTAAGGTCACTCCTGCTTCGTGTGAATGACTGGCCGGCGGTAAGGGAAAGTCAAGGAGAATGCCAGCTGTGGCCCCAAGTGACTGCCCAGGAAATCTCCATGGTAAGAGGGCTGAGCCACCCTCACAACGTGGGTGAGGTGGCTGTCACTTCAAGAAGGGAAACAGGAAGTGAGGAGGAAGGTGGGGGTCAGGCATAGTGGGAAAAGCTTGAGATGAGAACAAGGAGCCTGGCTGGGCGTCTCTTTGCTGTTTAGCCATGAACTTGCTGCGTGAGACTGCCTGCGATCTCAACCTCTCCGAGCACACCCAGGGGCCACCAGGTGGTTCCCAGAGCTTTCGTCCTGTCCTTTCACCATATGAAGGCAGAACCATGCTGCCCGGTTCTGTAGCCACGAGCCATGTGTGGCTATTTCAATTAAGGTTACTTAAACTTAAATACAGAGAACAAACTGAGGGCTGATGGTGGGGTGGGGGAGAGGGGGAAGTGGGTGATGGGCATTGAGGAGGGCACTTGATGGGGTGAGCACTAGGTGTTGTATGGAAGCCAATTTAACAATAAATTATATTTAAAAAATTTAAAAAAATAAAATAAAGTTACTAAAACTTAAAATAAAAAATCCCGTTCCTTAGTAGCACCAGCCGCATTTTAAGCGCTCAACAGCATGTGACAATTTAAAGGAATCTGAATGAAATAAAATTAAACATTCAATCCCTCAGGCATAGCCACCGCATTTCAAAGGCTCAGTGGCTTAGTGGCTCAGTGACCACAGCACTAGCCAGGACAGATAAAGGACCTTTCCATCAACACAGAGTTCCACTGAACAGTGTCGAGAACAGGCAGATAGAGACATATGGTTCACAGAACATCCTTCAAGCCACTTCTTTAAAGAAAAATCGAGTGCTAGGTCAGAGTCTACTTAAAAAGCACCAAGAGAACTTGGGACACCTGGGTGGCTCAGTCACTTAAGCATCTGACTCTTGATTTTGGCTCAGGTCATGATCTCATGGTTTGTGGGTGCGAGTCCCGTATCAGGCTCTGGGTCACCAGCATAAAGCCTACTTGGGATACTCTCTCTCTCTCTCTCATTCTCTCTCTCTCAAAAACAAAAAAACCAACATGAGGCACCTGGGTGGCTCAGTTGGTTAAGCATCCAACTGTGGCTCAGGTCATGATCTCACAGCTCATGAGTTCAAGACCTGCATCTGGGGGCACCTGGGTGGCTCAGTTGGTTAAGCGACTGACTTCGGCTCAGGTCATGATCTCACAGTTTGTGGATTCGAGCCCCTCCCCTGCTCACAATGTCTCTCTTGCTCTCTCTCAGAAATAAATAAAACATTAAAAAAAAGTTAAAAAAAAAAAAGTCCAATGCTCAAGGGGCGCCTGGGTGGCTCAGTCAGTTCAACGTCTGACTCTAGCTCAGGTCATGATCTCACGGTTTGTGAATTCGAGTCCCATGTTGGGGTTCTGTGCTGACAGCTCAGTGCTGACGGCTTCATATTCTGGGTCTCCCTCTCTCTGCCACTCCCCCACTCACGCATATGCACTCTTTCTCTCTCTCTCTCTCTCTCAAAAATAAATAAACAATAAAAAAAAAAAGAGTCTGATGCTCAATTGATGGAGCCACCCAGATGCCCCAAACTCAGCATTTTTTATAAAACAATGGACTTTTATTATTTATTTTATTTTGTTTTGTTTTTAAATCTTTATTATTTTTGAGAGAGAGAGAGCGCATGCACACAAGTGGGGGAGGGGGAGGGGGGGTGTGGTACAGAGGATCCCAAGCGGGTTCTGCTGCTGAAAACAGAGAGCCCCATGCAGGGCTCAGACTCAGGAACTGCAGATCATGACCTGAGTCAAAGTCAAACACTTAACTGACTGAGCCCCCCCAGGCACCTCTCAGCATTTTTTAAATGACAGTATCTTATTTATGTAGCTCCCAAAACTTCCCATTTTGCTCAACCAGCTGAGCCACCCAGGTGCCCCTCATTTGCCTGTTCTTCTTTGTAAACTTTAGACTCATTCCTTCTGTCACGTTCAGACTATCCTCCATGCCCTACAAATGACGGAATGCAACAACCAAACCTGTTAGTATTTTGAGTAAGATTGCTTTGGGTTCATAGTTATTTAGGTGAATATTGGCATCCTGACTACTTTGTTTCTATAATGTTCTACTTATTTGGGCCATCTTTACGCCGGCAATATAGGTTTGACATTTCCTTTCTATTGTTTATGGTTTGTATTCATGTTTTAGATTCTTGGGTATAAATATTTTTTATGTAAACTTAAGAAATGTATCAAAATACAAGCCCTCTTTTACTATTATTCTTACTTCTACTTTCACATAAAGAAAATTGTTGTTTCTATGGATTAACTTTGTAACTGACCACTGTACTAACGCCTCTTACTGCTTTTAATAGGGGTTCAGTTGATTCTTTTGCATTTTTCAGCTACAAAGTCATATCGCCTGCAAGTAGTGATGATTCGACATCTTCTTTGCAACACTTGTGTTTTAATTTCTTAGCCACATGGCGCTTTAACAGTAATTATAGTGGTGCCAGATGGCATCCTTAGCTCGCACCCAACTTTTAAGGGGACTGTGCTCATGTCTTACCATGGACCATAACCTTGAGATGGCGGTATGGTATTTTAACTCCCCTGCAAGTATCTCTGAGGAGTAAAGTATTTTCCTGGTCTAAACCTGGTTGTACACAATAAACACATCCAGCTCTCTTCTTGCTTTTTTTGTTTGTTTGCTTTAATGTTTATTTGTTTGTATTTTTAAAATATTTTTATATGTTTATTTTTGAAGGAGAGAGACAGAGCGTGAGCTGGGGAGGGGCAGAGAAAGAGGGAAACACAGAATCTAAAGTGGGCTTTGGGCTCAGATGTGGGTCTTGTGTTTGTTTGTTTTTAATTTTTTTAATGTTTTTATTTCTGAGACAGAGAGAGAGGCAGTGTGAGCAGGGGAGGGTCAGGGAGAGAGGGAGATACAGAATCTGAAACAGGCTCCAGGCTCTGAGCTAGCTGTCAGCACAGAGCCCCACGCGGGGCTAGAACCCACGAACTGTGAGATCGTGACCTGAGCCGAAGTCAGACGCTTAACCGACTGAGCCACCCAGGCGCCCTGAGCATTGGACTCTTGATTTCGGCTCAGGTCATGACCCTAGGGTTGTGGGATGGAGCCCACTTGAGATTCTCTCTCCCCTGCCCCTGCTTGCACATGCTCTCTCTCTCTCTCTCAAATAAAAAATTAAGGAAAAGAAAAGAGTAAGAAATGAAACTGGCTGGAAAATTAACTGCTGAGAGAGAAGAATTGGGGAGAATTAGACCCATTAATTGTTAAAGAAGGCTAACATCTTAGGCCACAGCCATTAAAATAACATGAAATAAGTTCAGAAATGGGAGAAAAGATTAACACGCTGATTTGAGTATATTTCGCCACCTATGTGTATTTCAGATCTGTGGGATTTGGAACTCACAGGTAACATGCAAAGAGAAAACCAGAAACCTACCTTACTCCTTACACCAAAGTATCCAATGAATTAATGGCAAACATCTATATATATATATTTACATATATATAGTGTGTGTATATATATATATAGTATATATACATATGTAGTAGAAAATACATACTCCTATACATCTTGGCCCAGGAAAGAACTCTGTGGATATAGGACAAACCCCGAAGACTGGAAGCCAAAATTTCCACATCTGAACTACAAATAAAAAGAGTAAACACTCCTGTGGGATAAAAAACCACATAGCTTCAGATGGCAAACTGGGGGAAATGTCTGCAATATATGTGACAAAGTACCAATTCCTTTAATATACAGGAAGTTCTTACAGATTCTTGAGTCCACACACTTACTAGAAAAGTAGCAAAAGATGTAAACAATCAACTCACAGCAACAACAGCAGCAACAATGCAACAAGAGTCTGAGAAGCGTAAAAGCTGATCAACCCTGGGCCTAATTAAGGAAATACCAGTTCAAAGAAAGAGATGCTATTTTTCACCTCCGAATGATCTTGGCAGTGATCCAAAATGCTTTAGCATCCCTTCTGCTGGCAAGAATGTGGGGAAAGAGGAAGTTTTAGGGAGTGCAGGGGTTAATACACAGGAGTATAAACATTTTGGAGAGCATCTATTGATACGCAAAGTCACTAAACTCTCTGACTCAGAAATCTGGATCTAGAAATGTAACGTACACATTTACATGAGTAAACAAAGATACATATGAGGAGCTGCTGCAAGACTGTTTA
>NW_027530213.1:5964872-5966337 GCF_008692635.1 Crocuta crocuta | reverse complement strand
GGGAACGCCAGAAACAACCTAAATATTTATCAGTAGAAATTGCTGGTTAACTGTTATATTCTCTCTTTTTTTTAGTGGTATATTCTTCTAATGAAATGCTGGGTAGCCATCAAAAGAAATGCAGTCTACTGAAAAGATATCCACAGTATTTTAAAAAGGCAAGTAGCAAAAGGTTGTGTATAGTATGACACTGTGAATATATATACATGGTAAATATTGAATTGCATTTATCTCTTTATATACGCCACATACATGTTTATACATGCAAAGAACATGCAGGAAACAGTACATATAAAACTTAACAGAGGCTGTCACTAAGAAACAGGTTGAGAGAAGATGATGGGGAATTTTTAGTAAATGCTTTTATTTATTTTTACGGACAAATATTACTTTTATAATGAATTATTCTTCAACTCAAAGAGCCATCTAGACGAATGAAATAACCCATGCTTGGCGCTCAGAAATGTATTATGCGGAGCTCCAGCCGAAGGAGAAGGGGGGTAAGTAAGGAGGTCCCAGCACCATGGCTCGTACCAAGCAGACTGCCCGCAAATCCACCGGGGGTAAAGCACCGAGGAAGCAACTGGCCACAAAAGCCGTTCGCAAGAGTGCGCCCTCTACCGGAGGTGTGAAGAAGCCTCACCGCTACAGGCCTGGCACCGTGGCACTCCGTGAAATCAGACGTTATCAGAAGTCCACTGAACTTCTGATCCGCAAACTCCCTTTCCAGCGTCTGGTGCGAGAAATTGCTCAGGACTTCAAAACAGACCTGCGCTTCCAGAGCGCGGCCATCGGTGCTTTGCAGGAGGCCAGCGAGGCCTACCTGGTGGGCCTTTTTGAAGACACCAACCTGTGCGCTATCCATGCCAAACGTGTAACAATTATGCCAAAAGACATCCAGCTAGCGCGCCGCATACGTGGAGAGCGCGCCTAAGAAGCCACTCGGATGGGAAACATTTCATTCTTTAAAAAAAAAAAAAAGAAAAAAATTTTCCTCTTCTTCCTGTTATTGGTAGTTCTGAACGTTAGATATTTTTTTTCCATGGGGTCAAAAGGTACCTAAGTATATGATTGCAAATGGAAAAATAGGGGACAGAAATCAGGTATTGGCAGTTTTTCCATTTTCATTTGTGTGTGGATTTTTAATATAAACGCGGGGACATAAAGCATTAATGCGAGTCAAAACGCTTCGGTGAACACGTTTCAGCAGTTCAACTTTATAACAATTATAAATAAACCTGTTAAATTTTTCTGGACAATGCCAGCATTTGGATTTTTTTAAAACAAGTAAATTTCTTATTGACGGCAACTAAATGGTGTTTGTAGCATTTTTATCATACGGTAGATTCCATCCATCCACTATACTTTTCTAACTGAGTTGTCCTACATGCAAGTACATGTTTTTAATGTTGTCTGTCTTCTGTGCTGTTCCTGTAAGTTTGCTATTAAAATACATTAAACTATA
>NW_027530213.1:5964013-5964457 GCF_008692635.1 Crocuta crocuta | reverse complement strand
AAACCATGAGAGACTCTTGAACGCTGACAAAAACTGAGGACTGATGGATGTAGGGGGGAGGGGGGATGGGCATGGAGGAGGGCACTCGTGGGGATGAGCAATGGGTGTTATGTGGAAACTAATTTGACAATAAACTATTTGTAAAAATAAAAAAAATAAAAAAATTAAAAAATAAAAAGAAAGTTCTCCCTAATGCCATTAAATACTGTTAACACCAGCACACTGTGGACCTAATGCAACGGTACGTGAACTCTTCGCTAAAGCCAGCTTATCATGGCAGTGCTCTCTGGAGAGAAGGATAAGGGGTGAGTTATCCTGGACCAAAAGCACAGAGAAGTGGCTCTAAGAAGTATGAGCCCAGATCATACAGTGCTAAAGCCCAACCTTCAGTCCCCACTGGTGCCACCCTATGATGGAACCATCTGGAATTACTGTAACTGGGGA
>NW_027530213.1:5950720-5963943 GCF_008692635.1 Crocuta crocuta | reverse complement strand
GGGAGTGACAGGCTGCTGCACGGCTAACAATAAAGTTTTTAAAGACTGGTTCATTTAATTAAAAGCACAGCAGGCTGCTGAGTACTAAGCAGACAGCATGCATTTCATTAAGGAAGGTCATCTTTCCTGGCTCGAAATAATGGAAACCGGGGCGGCATTCAGAGATAAGATCACAAGTTAATTTTGCCCTCTTAGGGACAAGATTTGGCAGAGAATGACCAGCCACCTTCTATGAAGGCTGCTAGAGTCTGGCTGGTGGGGTAAGTGGAGATTTAGCAGAGGACAGCGGATTTCTGAAAAGATGTGTCTCCTAAAAGGTGTTCTAACAATGAAAGAGAAAAGAGGGACGGGAAAAGCGGGAAAAGAAAGGACAAGGGGAAGAGATGGAGGGTGAGAGGGAGTGAAAGCCTCTTACGACCCTAGTCCAAATTCTGATCAGAATTCCTTACTAATTAGGGGCGCCTGGGTGGCTCAGTAGGTTGAGCGTCTGACTTCTGCTCAGGTCACGATCTCACGGTTCAGGAGTTTGAGCCCCACGTCGGGCTCTGTGCTGACAGCTCAGAGCCTGAAGCCTGCTTTGGAATCTGTGACTCTGAATCTGAACATTTATTAATAAACGTTAAAAAATTTAATTTTTTTAACCTTTATTTTGTTTTTGAGAACAGAGAGAGACAGAGCATGAGTGGCAGAGGGGCAGAGATAAAGAGACAAAGAATCTGAAGCAGGCTCCAGGCTCTGAGCTGTCAGGACAGAGCTGGACGCATGGCTCGAACCCACAAACCATGAGATCATGACCGGAGCTGAAGTCGCACGCTTAATCAACCGAGCCACTCAGACACCCCTAGTATTTCTTATCATCAGCATTAATGATGCTTTAGGGTTCATAATTTTTACACCCATTGTCTTACTTGAGACTTATTTTTACAGTGTTTCGTGGGTTTTAGTGTTTATTTCAGAGAGAGTGAGAGAGAGAGAGAATCCCAAGCAGGCTGGACACGGTCAGTGCAGAGCCGGACATGGGGCTCGTTCTCACAAACCGTGAGACCATGAGCTGAAATCAAGAGTCAGAGGCTTAACCGACTGAGCCACCCAGATGCCCCCACAGTGTCTTGTTTCTTAAGTTGTTTTCAACTTTGTAGCAGAGTTCATTTCATGTTAAAACATACTTTATGTAAGCATTTACAAGTGATGACAGGCCATGCTAGTCTTCCGGTATGACACATCTATTCCTAACGTTCAGCAACACCCCATCCTGTTAATCTCATACACGTGCTCCGTGTGTGGGAGACTCCTGGGAAAATAAGGCTTAATATTTAGTGGATTTAACTGCGCAATACTTTCATTTTTATGTTAGTGTTTTACTTCTACCGCTGCACTTAATATTTATTAAGTGCCTACTGTGTGGCAGGCACTGGCTCAGGCACAGGATAAATAGCAGTGAACAATACAGACACTGTAATGTTTACATTTTAATACTAATTTTAATAAAATGGCTAACACTTACTTTAAGCCTGGTATTATTCTTAGCCCTTTATTTGTTGAAAATTAATCAAGGGAAACCTCACTAGGATGGGAAGCCAGAAGGGAGAGGGCAAAAACCCTCTCCCTGGTCAACTGCATCGAGAGAGGAACCTTGCACAAGAATACTACTTTATGACCGCCAATAGGGAGAAGAAGGGTTTTCTCCTCCCCCCGCAGCAGCGCAGCCAACGAGAAGCCAGTGTACTTGAACTCCCAGATTCGGCCAGTGGATTTTTTTGTTTACACAGCCCTCCCAACTTCCCCTTTCTTTAAAAAAGACCATTGTTCTCCCTTGTTCTCCAGGCTTGCCTGTGGTTTTGCCTTAGTGTGCTTCTCTGGAATTGCAATTCTGCTATTCCTGAATAAACCCATTTTTGTTGGTAAAGTAACTAACAGCTTTATTTTCATTTATTTTACTTTGTTCACATTAGTTTTTTAACTGTTATTATTTTCAGTTATCTGGACACCACTGTTTAGTTTTTTAATTGAAGTACAGTTGACATATAATACAGTTTTATTTTTAAGGTTAACAATTTATATTTACCCTTATTTAGGGAAGGAAAAATTCTTCCTCTACCCTTTAAGGTTTTCCAGCTGGACCGAAAATTACTTTGACATGAGACAGATTAACAAGAGAAGTTTTATTATGTGTGCATGGAGTCTCAATAATGAAATTGAGACCCAAAGAAATGATCAAGGCATATAATTTTCATACTTTTTAGACAAAGAGACAATAAATCTGTAAGGAATTGACAGGACAAAGAAAAAGTTAACTTTTGGGGGTTTCAATGAGTAAGGACTTCTTTTTTTTTATTTTTAATGTTTATTTATTTTTGAGAGAGAAAGAGACAGAATGTGAGTGGGGGAGGGGCAGAGAGAGAGGGAGACACAGAATTGGAGGCAGGCTCCAGGCTCGGAGCTGTCAGCACAGAGCTGGACGCGGGGCTTGAACTCATGAACCACAAGATCGTGACCTGAGCTAAAGTTAGATGCTCAACCGACTGAGCCACCCAGGCGCCCCTAATTAGTAAGGAATTCTGATCAGAATTTGGACAAGGGTCGTAAGTTAGTAAAAAGTAACAGGGTTATTTGTATAGCTTTCTTGGCCCCCAATTTCTCCCTGGTGATAAGGATGTCTCTTCACC
The DNA here is from genome assembly GCF_008692635.1 of Crocuta crocuta. Classification (NCBI taxonomy): domain Eukaryota; kingdom Metazoa; phylum Chordata; class Mammalia; order Carnivora; family Hyaenidae; genus Crocuta; species Crocuta crocuta. The sequence continues at coordinate 5,961,277 of NW_027530213.1, read as the reverse complement.
TCTTGGTACAGGGAGCTGACCTTCTGCATGGGAGGTGCATGCCTTCAGGGGGGCAGAGGAGGGTCTGAGTGTCAGCACAGAGCCCTATGCGGGGCTTGATCCCACGGATCATGAGATCATAAACTGAGCCCAAACCAAGAGTCAGACACTTAACTGACTAAGCCACCCAGGCGCCCCTACGCCAATCATTTGAGTCATAGTCCTGACAAATTGCAAACTGGAGCCTGGGGCAGAGGAAGTCCCAGGCTCAGCGAGGCACTCAGGGGTAGGAGAACCACACGCCCCCCGTGCTTCCTGTTCCCAGCAAAGGCGGTGGTGCCGTGGTCCAGCCGCGGGGAAGGGCGGCTCGGGAGGCGGCTCTCACTCCCTCGGTCTTCTGTGGGGAGGGGGCATGGTCTCTCCACTTGAAAGTTTCAACTACAAACTCCTCTTTAAATAACTTCTTGTGCAGCATAGGCGTGACTTCTTCCTGCTGAAAATGCACTTTCTGTCCTGATGCCTGATTTAAAGTCTAAGTCAAGAGCCAGGCTCCATCGCAGAACATACGCGAAGTTACTTCCCCCTGGTGGCCAGCGCTGGTGTTCTGAACCGCAGGGGACTAGCTCTGCGGCAGAGCTCTCTGCTTGCCGGCTAGGATACCCTGCTCCACGGCAGCCCCCTGCCCCCTAACAGTGGCCCTGGGACACCTTTGCCTGTCCCCGCTGACCTGTCTCTAGCTGTACTCCTCATCGGCGTGCTCTGGGTTCTCTGGGTGGGGCGGGGGAGGGAGAGCGGAGGGTGTTACTTCCCGGGGAATTACATGGCAGTATCAAACTGGTGGGTGGGGGCAAGAAGACCTGTTCTAGTTCTAGCCAACGTCCGGGGGGTACCCCTGAGGAAAGGTCGTCCCCCCTCGGAGCCCTGATTCCTCTTGGGAGAAAAGCAGGGCGTGGGCCGGGGCCCTTCCTGCCCTGGTTCCCTGGGAGCGCCCACGGTCAGATGCCCCGTTGCCATGGGAGTCTGTGTGCTGAGCAGTTTTGCAAAGGGGGGAGGAGGCTTCTTCTGTAAAATTGGCAATATAGTATTTATCTTCGAAGGTTGTAAGAAGGATTAGATAAGGTGCTGGGCCCCCCAGGAGGCTCAGGCGGTGAAGCATCTGACTTGGGCTCAGGTCGTGATCTCATGGTTTGTGAGCTCGAGCCCTGCATCGGGCTCTGCACTGACAGTGCAGAGCCTTCTTAGGATCCCCGCCCCCCCAGAATAAACAAATTTTTAAAAATGATGTGCATAGGGGCGCCTGGGTGGCTTAGTCGGTTAAGCGTCCGACTTTCGCTTAGGTCATGATCTCGCGGTTCGTGGGTTCGAGCCCCGCGTCGGGCTCTGTGCTGACTGCCAGCTCAGAGCCTGGAGCCTGTTTCAGTCTGTGACACCCTCTCTCTCTGGCCCTCCCCTGCTCACGCTGTCTCTCTCTCTCCTAGAAATAAATAAAACATTAAAAAAAAAATGATGTGCATAAAATATTTGGCACAAATGGTGTTTCATAAATAGGGTGCTTATCGTTAATTGTATAACTACTAAGAATATACTTTATCGTCCAAATTTAAGAGTCAAAGGGGTACTACTGGTAACTTTTCCAGGACGAGAGGCATAAATCAGATGTGCACACAGGACACATTGTCACCTACAATTAGTAATAGCCATTGGGAGATTTGGAAAAGTGCCCAGTAAACAAGAGACGATAAAAACGAACATTTCACACAAGTAGCCAGGCTTTGGGAGGCTATCTTTGGCAGCCCCTCAAATGCTGGCTGGACAGAATCAGTACTGGGGGCAGTGAAACCGTCTCTGCCAAGGCTTTTTTCACATCAGCTCCATGTACATTTCCAAGTGACTGAAATTTACCTTCTCTCCAGCCACAAACTAGCAGACAGGCCTCTCACTGACCAAAGCAGGACACAAGTATGGGTGTAAAGGAACCAGAATATGTCACCCCCAAGTACCCCTCTTTGGCGTAAAAGTTATTTTGAGCTGAAGGCAATAAAGAGCACAGGCAGAAAAAGCTCTACCTTCTCCCTCTTTTTCTGCCTAAAGGCAGGATGTAAATTCTCCTTTTACTGGAAAGGACTCCTAAAGGCAGGATGTAAATTCTCCTTTTACTGGAAAGGACTCCAGACTCTTTAAGAGGAAACTTAGTCCATCAGCTTCCTCCCACATCTTTACCTTTCCAGTCAGCTGCCCTTGGGATCCTGAAATGGCTTTCTCCGCCCTGCCCTGCCGCTCCTCTACAAATATGTTGTTCTTTGTTCAAGAGGATTGATAAGCCGAGTTCCATTTCGCTGAGGCTTCTCCCTTGTGATCCGCACGGCACGCATAATGGTCTGTTTTTTCTCTTATTAATCTTTTTGTTAAAGGGTCATAGCTGAAAACCAGGGATGAGGAGAGGCCAGGTTCTGCCTCCCCTCCAGGTGGATACCTGGGAAAGTCAGATGGAAGAAATGTACATTCACATGAGAGAAATTCCGTTCTTGAGCAACTTCCTGCTTGGAAAAGTCTGACTTAGCATGTGGGCATGCTCAGGAGCAAGGGACAAATGAGCCATGTTCCAGCCATGTGCCGCTGATAGAAGAGTATAAAGCCAGCCATATCACTTCGAGGGCCAGAGTTGGCCTCACAGAGATTATCCAATTCAACCTGCTCACTGAGGTTTGGTTAAGTAACTTGGCCAATGACATGTGGTTTTTTTATAGACCTACTAAGCACTTTGGTCATATTGACCATACACACAGGAATAAAAAGTGAATTTGGTGTCTTCGCTGCTACCCTGTGAGCCCCATAAGGCAGGGATGGCTGGTGTCTGTCACTCACCAAGGGCTGTCGAGGGCCGCTTCCCCCCTCCCCATGCGGCCTTCACCATTACCATGGGGTGGGGATGACTGTCTTCACTCTGCAACCGAGCAGGCCGGGCCTTGGGGAGGGTGGCAGACTCACCTGGGGCCCCCTGGTTGGTCCTGAAACCAGCACAGCGCTCAAAATAGGCATCCAGGAAATATTTGTGGAATAGATAATGAATGAATGAGTGAAGTGATGTAGCCCAGATTCAAATCCAGGCCTTTCTGGCCCCAGCACCCAGGCTCTGCCTTCTGCTTCAACACAAGAACATCACTACGGCTGCCACTGATGCACCAAGAGCACTCGGATACATCTGTCAAGTGTAAACAAAGGGCTGAAGGGGGAACAGAGCTGTAACTCATCTGAACCTCCGTTTCCTGTGGATAAAAATCCTTTCTTCACAGAGCGGCCCTGGGGTTTCCACACGATGTGAAAGATACGAAAAATTCACGTGCACTGCCGCACTCTGTAAGATGACTAGGGCCCGGGCTCTGGAGGCTGCCAAAACGAGGCCTGAATCAGAGGACTGGCACTTTCCTGGCTATGTGACCCGGGACAGGCAACTTGGCCTCGGCTAGCCTCAGTCTCCACATCTTTGCAATGGGGATGTTATTGCACCTATTGCACAGGGTTCTTGTAAGAGGAGAAGAAATATATTACACAGAAAGTAGTTCACGTTAATGAATGGGAACTACTTTATTAGCTTTAAAATAAAGTAGAGGGGTGCCTGGGTGGCTCAGTCAGTTAAGCATTCAGCTCTTGATTTCGGCTCGGGTCATGATCTTATGGTTTGTGAGTTTGAGCCCCGTGTAGGGCTCTGCACTGACCACGTGGAGCCTGCATGGGATTCTGTCTCTCCCTCTCTCTCTCTCTGCCCTCCCTGCCTCTCTAAAGAAATAAACAAACAAACAAACTACCATCTTTTGAGTTAGTTTGTTGCAAAGCAGTAGTAAAAGTTTACTCTGTCAGTGACAAGCCTTTTATGTACATCATGACATGTGCTCACTATCACCACTCCCACTTTACAGGCAGGGAAACTGAGGCACGGTGGGAGAAACAGCTTCCTCAGACTCCCACCATGTAAGCATGTGGTGAAGGTTTTGCTTCTGATCCACGCCCACTGCTATCACGCTGCACTGCCTCTTCTCTTGCAGACGTCAATGGGGAAGGGAGCATACTAAACCCAATGAAATCTTTTGAGGTTAAAAAAAATAAATAGGGGCACCTGGGTGGCTCAGTCGGTCAAGCATCTGACTTCAGCTGAGGTCACGATCTCTAGATTCATGAGTTCGAGACCTGCGTGGGGCTCTGTGCTGACAGCTCAGAGCCTGGAGCCTGCGTCTCCCTCTGTCTCTGCCCCTCCCCTGCTCATGCTCTGTCTGTCTCAAAAATAAATAAACATTAAAAAAAAAAAGAAAAAGAGAAAAGAAAAAAATTCTCCATCACAACCGAATTGTATTTCAAATGACTGACACTGGCCCTCCAGTCCTTGAAATGGCTCCTAACAATCGGCGCAGAAAATGCGTACGGGGTTGGGGGGGTGGTGTCTATCTCTGCCACCACCAACACGCACACTGCTGTGTGTGCCCAGCTGGCTGTCACCTCCCAGGAGTGATGCGGTCACAGAACAGGGCAAATGGGCCCCCTCAGACGGCAGGGATGAAAAGAGTGGACTCGATCGTCTGAGGACCTTTTTCAAAAGGGAAGAGAGAACGAACGCAGCCTGAGACAGACACACGGGAATCAGACTCTAACAGCCTCTGCTCTAGCTTCTCTGTTCTCTCACAAAGCCGACTTGTCTTTTGTTCCCTTCTGTCGTTGTCGTTGCGGGGCTCGGAAAGCCCCGGCTGCGGGCAATGACACTGGAAGTTACGGCCGCGGAGCGCCTGCTGGCAGGGGACCCGACTGATGGGGACTCGCACGCTGGCTCGCGCAGGAGTGATGGGCAGGGACCCAATGAACCTCACAGATATGAAAAATCATTTGACCTATGTAAGAGTCAGAAATTCTAAAATTAGGGGCATAGTGAATAAATTCTAAAATAAACTTTGCACGTATCAAACACATGGTTGGGTGTGTATGTTTTTTTTTAAACATAGAATGTTCTGAACATTTCCAAAGAAATTAAACCATACCATATTGGTTTACCGTCTCTGTACTCTTTCGGGGGGGGGGAGCGGTGTCGGAGCCGTTTTACGCATGGTTTGAGCTTGAGAAGCCACACGCCTGTGACACTGGGGTGAAAGCTGAAAGTGGCCTGAGAACGCCTACAGCGGAACCCGACTGCCACCGTCCAGCTGGCGCGGCCCATCTCACGACACGCTGCCACTGACTGACTTGGGAACGGGCAGAAGCACAGCCAAGCGCCCGCAATCTTGGGAGCAGAAACTATGCCCATCAGCCATGCGACCCCGGGGCACACAAACCGTGTCCATCATCGAATCGCTACTGAATGGTATCCTGTCTACAAAACCCAGTTCTGGGAAGACAAGCCCAGCACGTGACTTCAGGCTGGAGACGGAGCGGCAGCAGAAGGGGGTGCGCACGGAGGCCAGGGGAGGCAACCCCGTGTTAAAGCACACGCCCGGATCCCGTGTCACCTCCCAAAGGCTCGGGCTACAGGGCGACAGCCAATCAGCCTGCCTTCCAGCTACGAGGTCAAACACCAGTCAGAGAAGGGAGGTGCCAGCCCGGGAGCCTGGCTCCTAGTTCTGACGTGAGGAAATCAAGGCACAGGGCCAGCTCCAAAGGGAACCCAGTGGCCAATTACTCAATGATCTTCTCACGGCAGAACGACGCCTCTGGTCAGGCAAAACTCCATCCAGGTAGGACGACGGTCCTCAACCTTGACTCTCAATTAGAATCACCTGGGGGAGCTTTCCGGGCAGTTCTTTCCAAGGGGTTCCCAGCCCGAGACCGCAGCTGGTCGGGGTGGCGCGCGTCTGGACGAGTTCAGAGCTCCCTAGGGACTCTCGTGTAGCTAGGATGCGATCTGCGTGGGGTCTTCACTGATATAGAGAAATCAAAGCCACCACTCAAACCCCTTGTATGGCTCTCAGAATATTTCCTGTCATGAAAAGAAAGTCATGTCCGTATCACAAATCTTAAGTGGGCACCCGTTTTAAGGAAGGCGAGTTTATTCACTAGAGAAGAGTAACTTTTTTTGATGATTGATATGTTCTGACTTAGCCTTAGGGTAAAGCTCTATCAATCTAAATGCAGGGGCGCCTGGGTGGGTGGCTCAGTCAGTCGAGCATCTGGCTTCCGCTCAGGTCAGGATCTCGTGATTTGTGAGTTCAAGCCTCGCATCGGGCTGTCTGCTGTCAGCACAGAGCCCACTTCAGACCCTCTGTCCTCCCCTCTCTGCCCCTCCCCTGCTCTCCCTCTCTCTCTCAAAAATCAATAAACATTAAAAAAAAATCAAATATGCATTCATGTTTCAGACTACAGAGAAAGCGGTACTCATTTCTATTACCGTATGGAACTGTATTTGCTGCCTGGAAACTCACAGACTATTATGCGAGACCTCCTCTAGGTTTCTAGGTAGCTTGATGAGGCCCGCATAAAGTCTCTTATTCCAGGGAACCAACAGTCCGCTGCCTACAAGCCAAAGCACCTGTACTTACTGGTTCCAAGCACTGCTTTGCTTTCTCAGTAAGAAGAAAACAGTTTTGCAAAAACAGAATGGTCACAGGATATGCTACATTAACATTTGTACAACAGGAGCTAACCTTACTTTCATAAAAGTCTTCATTCATTTGTAATGGGCCAAACCTCTAGTAATGTTACTTGAAATTAATGACCACACAGCTTCACTTGGGTTTTAGATAAGCATTTAATGAACACGTTCATTATACGTTATTTACAGCGTGGAGGATGACCCAGCTAACGGAAAAAAGTTTTACACATCAGGCCTGTTAAGAGTTAGAAAATGGCCTCTGATGTAAATTCTCCAATGAATCCTGGCCTCGGGGCGATTTCTTTCTTTCGGGACTGAGGTCAGAGAATAATATGAGCCCAGGTAGAGTCTGCCATGGTCTGGGTGCCTATGTCCCACCCAGGTTCATACCACCGACATCCGAATTCCTGAAGGTGACGGTATTAGGAGATGAGGCCTTTAGGGGGTACTGAGGTAGAGGGTGGAGCCCTCTGGCTGGGACCAGTGTCCTTATGAAAGAGTCCCCCGCGCCAGCTCCCTCATCCCTGCTTACTGCATCAGGACACAGCGAGAAGTCTGCATCCCAGAAGAGGGCTGTCACCCGACCAAGCTGGCCTCCAGAGCATGAGGAATAAATGTCTGTTGTTTATTTTTTTATTTTATTTTTTAATTTCTTATGTTTATTTTATTTTTGAGAGAGACAGATTGAGGATAGGGGAGGGGCAGAGAAAGAAGGAGACACAGAATCTGAAGCAGGCTCCGGGCTCTGAGCTGTCAGCGCAGAGCCTGATGCGGGGCTCGAACTCAAGAACTGCGAGATCATGACCTGAGCCGAAGTCGGACGCTCAATGGACTGAGCCACCCAGGCGCCCCATATTTGTTGCTTATAAGCAACCCAGTCTGTGGCATTTTGTTCTTGCGGCCCCTAACAGGCTAAGCCACCATCACACAACCAGGTGACCCTCCAAGAGACTGATGAAGGAGAGGGGACCACCAGACACCGACCCCGCCCCCCCGCAACCCACAGAGCTGGGCCTTCTGTTAGCAATGCAGTTAGCAGCATGACCACTAGGGGTCAGACCACACGGACCCGAAGTAGAAGGACATTTTCATTACACCACCCTTGGGTGATCAGGCTCACAGGGGGAGAGAATGGCCTTTAGAATAATAAGGCTGGCAGAAGCCACACCTTCCCACCTACAGGCCCAATTTTAGCTAAAGGAGAAATTTTTTTTGCTGGAAGGCTCACCAAAGGCCACACAGGGATTTCTGCTCTCGCTGCTGCCTAGTTTTTCAGAACTATTTGCCTTCAGGGCCTCAGAGAGCCCAGAGAATTTTGCATCTTCACCAACTGTTTGACATCTTACAGGAGCCTGTGGATGCGCAACCAAACCAGCAAACCGCATAGAGCGCCCCCACCCCCATTCTGAACACCCCCATTCAGACAGGCTCAAGCCGAGGCTCTGTCCTTTGCTCCATCTCCAGCCTCCAACACCCCCACCGGAGTTCAAACACTTCCAAAGCTCCCCGACACAATGAAAGGTAAGAGCCGCCCAAGGGGTCTCCCTGCTTCCTCTCCTAGCCACCCACTCTCCTCGTCCAAGAGACCTGCTCCACGCAGCCTGGCTGTGGGAACTACATCTGATTCCTCGCCGTGGCCGCCAAGGCCCCGCATGGAACCCTTCCCCGGCTGTGTCGAACCTCGATCTCCCCCGACCGTCTCCCACGCGGCCATGAGGGCCCCTGCATGCCTTCTGAACACAGTTCACTGCTGCCCTAAAACTCCTATATCTGCTGTTCCCTGTGCCTGGATGCCAGCCACGCAGAATCTACACGAGAGCAGTTCTCCTGGCAGCCCAGTCCGAGCTGTGCAGAGAGACCATTCGGGGCCACTCGATCCAAAGTGGCCCCATGCTGACTCCTCTCTGCACGTCTGCTTTGCAGGCCCTGTCCCCAGGGCCATCCTCTGCCCTCCCTACCCTTCTCTGGGCTCTGGCAGGTTGTGCCACCTATGGACTGTATTATGCACCCCCCCCTCCGCCCCCCGGCCTCCTGGATGCCAGCTGGGTTCAGCCGATGAGATCAGAAAGCCAGGGCGAGTGGGGATACTTCCTCCCTGCCAGTCCCCGCGACAGCATCTAAGTTCCACCCTTCACATCTGTGTCTCTTCAGGCTCCAGCAACACTACTTCCTCCCCTCCATCCCACACCCTGGGGCTGACCCTCTGGGTCCCGCTCCAATTAATCAGCCCTTTACTAAAACCTCTTGAACCACCACAGTGTCCCCGTGAGGACTGATTCTGACTCGGCCCCTGTCTGCTTCTTGGTGACCCTCTAGCATATTATTCTTTGTTAATTTCTCCGTTGCACTCCATGCCATCCGAAATTACCTTGTTCCCTTCTTTCCCTGTTATCTAACCCCTCCCCGGTCACTAGAACATCAGTGGGAAGCTCGCTGTGTTCGCCACTCTACTCACGGGGCCGAAAACAGTGCCTGGGACATAGGAAGCATTCAATAAACAGCAAAAGAATAAGTGAATGAATGAATGTTGGCCAATGTCTGTTCAAAATATCGTTAGTAAGCTCTTCTCTGATCATCATGATTAAAACATCAATCCTCCTCCCCATCTCCTCCGTCTTACTTTTCCCTATAGCACTGTCGCCTCCTGACATATTTAATATTGGTTCATTGTCGCCGCCAACAAAAAGGTCAGCCCCGAAAGGCAGGGCTGCTGTTCCATCCACTGCTGTGCCCTCAAGAGCCTAGAACAGTGCCTGGCCCACGCAGGGTCTCTGAGGTTTATTAAAATGAATAGCTAGCCAAGTGGACAAAGTATCATACAAAGCAACTTCAGGAATGTCCCCCACACTTACTGGGAAAACTGGAAAACTACGAATTGCTGGACGCCCAAGCAAATAAGCACAGTCTTACATGACCTGACCTTGCTCCATCAGAAAGACAGCCTCAGACCCCTAGGAAAGAGGCTCGATGTGCTAGCTAGACCTTGGCCGCAGGAAGCGAAAAGGTGTTAGAGGAAGACGAGTGAGACCCCGCACTTACGACAACTGTTGCTTTAGAAAGCATGCCACAGGGACTCGCCTAAGCACACGGCCCTTGTAATCCTTTCTGAAAGTGGATGGGCACAGAAATCACAAAGAAGTGGGACGCAAGCACACCATTCCCGGTTCCACAGTGGTGTACCTCTTGGCAGCAGCCTCCAACTACAAGTTCATAGACAGTATACGCAGACCCAGAGCCAAGCATGGAAAGCATCGCGCTTTTTTGACAGCTGCTCCCCTCACCAGTCATATCTCTTAAAGACAGCCTTTATTCTGCGACGCCTGCGTTGTCCAAATTCCATCCTGCAGGCGAATTGCAGATTGGAAATAAATTCCTCCTCCCTACCACCTCCATTGATTACTCATACCTGCCCCCTCACCCTCCTAAGTTTCTAAACTGGGTGGATTTAAAAAAAAAAAAATCAACGCCCCGTGTATCAGAGGGTCCCTATGGTGGTGTGTCACCCCTTCAGGGAGCAAGATTCCTGACTGTTCTAAAGGCCTAGAGAATGGGTCCCTTCCCCCCAACACCGTTCGACCAAAACTGGCCAGCCACAGGATAATGAGCAACCACAGATCCTCACCCAAACATTGGTTTTTCTTCCAATAGTGCAGATTGAGAATGCAGAGACGCTGTCCTATTTATGAACAGTGAGTCACGTCGCCGCTCCGCGTCTGTTTCATCCTCCGTATGAATGAGGGGAGCCCCTTCCCCAAACAAGTGCCAAGCTACCATACGTGCCCCAGGGACGGCAGTGCGAGCTCCCAGACGCCCCGGGTGCTAATTCATCCCGTGATTATCTCGTACTTCACTCCCCCCAACCCCAGCCGGACACCCGAGTGGACACCGGGGGTAGGAGCGTCTCTGGGAGGCGGTGACCAGCCACCGTCAAAGGCGAGGCGCTCAAAGCAATACCTATGCAGGGTGCGCGCGCGGCCCCGCAGGTGCCCGGGGACCCGGGACCCGTCGGG
>NW_027530213.1:5909615-5950687 GCF_008692635.1 Crocuta crocuta | reverse complement strand
CCGGCCGCGGCCCCCGCGCGCCGGCCCCGCCCAGCCCCGGGGGAGGAGTCGGGAGGACTCAGCCGCGGGCCCTTTAAGCCGGCCCCCCCGCTGCGTTATTGTATCCCGCCCTTCCAGGAGGGAAAGCCAATAAAGGAACGGGATTCTCCTCACGTGATCCTCATTCGGCTGCCCTCACCCCGAAGCCTCAGGGTGGCCATGCTGGTTAGGGGCAAGGGCCTCATAAACCAGTTCCGCTTTTCCGACAGCTGGTGTCAGCTGAATGGCGCAAGGTTGTGTCCTGGGGGCCGGGATGGTAGCTGGAGAGGCGGCGCTTCTCTGGTTCCCAGGCGGTGACGCTTTGAGGCACAAAGGCCAACTTTGGGGGATTTAAGCGGGATCCAGTTTTGGCTGTGGCTCCGTGGCTGTTGGCAAGTGGTTAGATGCTTACCGTATATTGTCACATATAGTCGCAATAAGGATTGACCTAGATCGTGACAATACCTTACTGTTATAGTTCAGCTTATTAGTCATAATATCATTGTTCAAAGTTTATATAATCAGAAGTAAATTTCTGAGTTACCACTATGTGCTATGCACAAGAGGAGATAATGAAAGATGCAAAACATTGGTCCCTACCTTTGGGGAGATTATAGAGGGCAAGCACAAATTTTCAAATAAGCCTCTCTCTCTCCCCTTGCAAAATAGGTAGAATTCCTTCACTGTGAAAGACAGCGTGGTACAGTGAAAGCCTGGGTCTGAATTTCAGCTTTGCTGTTAATTACTTGGACGAGTAACCTGAATTTGTTTCTTCATCTGAAAAATGAGGTCATATATGCTATGAATCCAGTAAGGGCCCAATACTTGGTAACTGTTCCTGTGTAGAGTTCTTTGGAAAGTGTGAAATTAGACCTGTCTTTTCTCCTAAGGAACGCTTGACGATGTAGTTAAGAACTGTAACTGATTGTATTAAAAAGTCTATCCAGCTAACAGCTGAGATTTATTAAGAACATGCCATGTCTTACAGAGATGTTTGTGGTCAGGGGGAGCTTAAATCCAAGTGGAGTAGTAACAAGCATGCAGAGATAATTCATAAAATAGAATACGATATGAGGTTTGAGAAATATAGGAACCATCCTACACTGCCGGTGGGAATGTAAAATGGTGCGGTCACTTTGGAAAAACAGTTTGGAAGTTCCTCGAAAAGTTAAACACACTTACTGCAGGACTCAACAATTCCTTTCCTAGGTACAAACCCAACAAAAATGAAAACATATGTCCACACAAAACTAATATTCAGAGGTTCGGAGCATCATTATTAAAAAGAGCCCCAAGGTGGAAATAACCCCGAATATTCATTCATCAGCAGATGAATGGGTAAGGGAGATGGATAGCCATGTAATGGAATATTATTCAACCATAAGAAAGGATGAAGTTCTTGGGAATGCAAACTGGTGCAGTCACTCTGGAAAACAGTATGGAGGTTCCTCAAAAAATTAAAAAAAAAAAAAAAGAACTACCCTATGACACAGCAATTGCACTACTAGGTATCTATCCAAGGGATACAGGTGTGCTGTTTTGAAGGGGCACATGCACTCCAATGTTTATGGCAGAGCTATCAACGATATCCAAGGTATGGGAAGAGCCCAAATGTCCACTGATGGATGAGTGGATAAAGAAGATGTGGTACATATATACGATGGAGTATTACTCTGCAATCAAAAAGAATGAAATCTTGCCATTTGCAACTACGTGGATGGAACTAGAGGGTATTATGCTGAGCGAAATTAGTCAATCAGAGAAAGACAAATATCATATGAGTTCACTCATATGGGGACTTTAAGATACAAAGCAGATGAACATAAGGGAAAGGAAGCAAAAATAATATAAAAACAGGGAGGAGGAGAAAACATAACAGACTCTTAAATATGGAGAATAGACAGAGGGTTACTGGAGGGGCTGTGGGAGGGGGGGATGGGCTAAGTGGGTGAGGGGCAGTAAAGAATCTACTCCCTAAATCTTTGTTGCACTATATGCTAACTAACTAAAAAAAAAAAAAAGGGAAGACATACTGATGCATATTACAGCACGGTGAACCTTGAAAACATTATGCAAAGTGAAAGAAGCCAGTCACAAAAAGCCACATACTGTATGATTCCATTTATATGAAATGTGCAAGAGAGGCAAATCCAAAGACATGGAAAGGAAATGAATGGTGGTCAGGGGTGGGGGAGGAGAGAAGGCACAGCACAGCGCTACAGGGGATGAAAACAACGGTCTAAAATTGGACTGTAGTGATGTGTGCACAGCTCCGTGAATATACTAAAAGTCAATGAATTGTACTTTCAAGAGTGGATTTTACGGTATGTGAATTATATCTCGATAAAGCTAGAATTTACAGAAAAGAGAATGTGATAAAGGCCACAAGGGGTGAGATGGATTGTGGCAGAGTGGGTGACACCGCAGAGTCAAAAACTCCCCGTGAACTTGGCCAGACATTCTGAAAAGGATAAGAAAGGGGAGGAGACAGCGGTTTTGGAAAAACAACACCCAGCCAAACGGTTGCTGGGTGGGTCCATGTTGTCATCACCCTTAGGACAGGATGCTTTTTCAATCCTGGCTTACCCTAAGCCCTTAGAGCAATCAGAGGGCGCCTGTGGACAATGCGGATGAAAAAAAGCGCACTAGGAAAAAGAAACCTGAAATGTACCCAGAGCGGACCAGGTGCTGCACTAAGAGAGAAAAGCACAAGTTCAACCTCATGCAAGTGGGAAAGACAAAGTTACCTGTGACTGACTTTGGGATGCAGTCAGTCATTATGAACACTCAGCAGACAAAGTCATACATTCCTTCAGTGACTCTGGATTCCCAGCACTGTATCTCTCCTCTCTGTCTCCGGCAGCAAAGTAAAGCCGGCGACCTTTTCTCCTTGTTGTCTGTGCAATTCCGATAATAATACCGATTTCATTTAGGTAGCTTTTAATTAATGGGTGAACCCCTAAACTAGATAACATAATCCCCACAAACAGGTATTATTACTCCCGATTCCTAGATCTGAGACTCTAAGAGATTGAATGACCTTCCCACAAGCAAGCAGGCAGCAAATGGCACAGCAGAACACCAACCCGGCTCTCACCCTGTGCTCCCTCTGCCCTGTGGGACTCCAGGACACAGAAAAATGGGAAGGAACCAAAGAAAAACAGTGGGGGGGAAGGAGAGGAGGGGGAAGGAAAGCAGAGGAAAAGAAACGAAGGGATGGGAGAGGTAGGAATTTGAGAGCAAAGGTAGAAGGTGCTTGTGGTTCATAATGGGGGGCAGGGTGACGACCCTGAGGAAGGGCACACTCTCACATATGCAGGGCGAGCCCTGGGCCTGCCGCTTGAGAGATAGACGGACTCTCTCAATGAAGAGTGTTAAGATCACACCTTCCGGATCTAGGGGCATGCGCGGGGTTCCACGCACGCTTCGTCATAAAATATCAGATTCTTTCTTCCACTTAGAAAATAAACTTTCAGGGGATGCCTGTGTGCGTCAGTCGGTTAAGCATCTGAATTCGACTCAGGTCATTGTATCCGCAGTTCGTGAGTTCGAGTCCTACGTGGGGCTCTGTGCTGACAGCTCAGAGCCTGGAGCCTGCTTTGGATTCTGTGCCTCCCTCTCTCTGCCCTGCTCATGCTCTTGTCTCTCTGTCTGTCTGTCTCTCTCAAAAATAAATACAAAAAATAATTAAATTTAAAAAAAGAAAATAAACTTTTATGGTAACTGCCATCTTTGTCATGCCTTATAATTTAAAAAAGGCAGACGCCTGAGTCTTACGCTTTCACAGACACTAATGCTAATGATCAGTGGCCTCTCCCAGGGAGGCGAAAAACAGGGAAAGTGTGCTGTCAATGGCATAGGTAGAAACTAAGCAGAACGTGCTGCTGAAGTTTCCAGACGTTTCTAGGGGCAAAGCCAATTAAACTTGGGGGCAATCTCTTATGAGCCAGTCTATCATCAAACATATACAAAAGTCCTAACACGTGCTCTGGGAACCGTTACCTGTCTCTCTTTTTCTAACTGTGGCAATGGAATCTAACACCCATCCTGCTCCCTGGTGGGGCATCTAATAGAAAGTCTTCCCTTCTCCTTGGCTCCCAAAGGGAAAGGAATCAACAAGGGAAAAGAGTGGCTCTTACAGATTCTTTTTTTTTTTCAAGTGAGAAAAGGGACACACATTTTCATTAATATATTCTACCATTTCCTATTCATTCTCGTCTCCTAACCCTTCCTTCGTGCCGAACATTGTAATCACCAAATATAAAAGAAAAGGCGCGCAGAAAGCCATGTTTGATTATTTTTGTTCTGAGCATCTGTCTCTTACATTTAAAGCAGCCCAGCTCTGCAAACATCCCTGTGCGCGGAGATGACAGCCTATTCTTTGCCAGGTGGGAAAATTTCACTGTATGACACTTTCGATTGCTTTCTATTCTGTTCTGGAAATTGAAGGGGCCTGTGTGCAGTAGGCTCTCGCTGAATGCTTCTTAAATGAACCAATGGCATTTCTGCACACTGTTGAGAAATTATAGACATTTAAACATTTTATTTAAGATAGAAGGCAAATAGCTGTCCCTCTGAGTGTTTGCTGTCACAAAGAATGAACTCTTCCAAAGGGTGCTCAGAGGAGTAAATCCCTTAAATAACTCACTCGAAAATTTCTGTTTTGTTACCTCCCATAAAACAAATAAAAATATGTTGCTTCGCTGTTATTTTGTTTTCGTTTTTTTTTTCTGATCAAACATAATCAAGTTTCATTCTAAAATCCACTCTTTTTTTAAACAATTAAAAAAACTTTTTTTGATGTTTATTATTGGGAAGAGCATGAGTGGGGTAGAGGCAGAGACAGAGGGAGACACAGGATCTGAAGCAGGCTTCAGGCTCTGAGCTGTCAGCACGGAGCCCGACATGGGGCTTGAACCTACAAACTGTGAGGTCATGAGCTGAACTGAAGTCAGACATTTAATTGACTGAGGCACCCAGGCACCCCTCCCTGTTATCTTTTAAGATCTTCTGATGCTTCTTAAGCCAGTAAACCTAGAGTTATAAACTAGGTTTTAAGAGAGATATTGGAATTTGGTTCCTTTGCCTTTCTGGATTTAGAAAATTCCCTGGCTTCCACATCATTCTAACTCCTCTTTCAAGGTAGCTGACACCTGTGTTTGTGTGGGGTTTTTTTTTTTTATGTGTATTTATTTTTGAGAGAGAAAGAGACAGAGGACAAGTGGGGGAGGAGCAGAGAGAAAGAAAGACACAGAATCCAAAGCAGGCTCCAGGCTCTCAGCTGTCAGCACAGAGCCTGATGCGAGGCTTGAACTCATGAACCATGAGATCATGACCTGAGCCGAAGTTGGACGCTCAACTCACTGAGCCACCCAGGCGCCCCTCACCTGTGTGGGTTTTATGTGAGTTGGGATTCTCCTGGGTGCAAGTAACCGAAGCATCTGGAGCCAGTTTAAACAGGAGGGAATTTAAGCTAAGGATGTGGGTGCCTTAGGGTAGCTAAGGGCAGCCATGCTGGCAAGCCTCAGGAAGGTCCTAGAAACCAGACTTCAATGATTATCCAAGAAGACAGGCTGTCACTTGGGCCCTCTTGGGGCCATCAGAGACTGACGATGGGTGCAGAAGAAGTGTGGTGTCACAAGCCAGGATGTGTGGTCTACGTTTCAGTGCTGTCCCTTCTATCGCTGTGGCCTTGGGGGAGTCACTCTCCAAATCCTCCTGTAGAGAAAGGTGATGTAAACAGCTTCCTGTCAGAGGTCTTGGGAAGCTAGGATGGTGCCTGACCTCTGCCCGGCACAGAGGAGAAACTCAGCGTGGAAGATGATAATTATACTTCTGGCCTTGGGTCTCCCACTTGAAGACCCCCTTCTCTCTTCTGTGTCAAAGTCTTTTAACTGCAGGATGACAGGAGGAGCCCCGCCGGCCGGCTTCTAGGGAACGAGCACCAGAGCGGGGTCTGCACCAGTTGGGGAAGGTCACTGAAAAGAACTGACCGCCCACTGACCTGTGGGCTGGCCCCGGGCACTCAGAGGCTCCTCACTCCCTCCCCTCTCCTTGGAATGCGGGTTCCCCTGGCTTTTCCTGCTCTCAGAGACTGCTTCAAGGACACAACCTTGAGACGGTGATGCGGTGTTGAGGATAGTTGTGTGGTACCTGTGACTGAACCCAGTTAGGGCCTCTTTATCAACTTTTAAGATCTGGTGGCTGGGTCCCCGAGCCATCTGTCTCTCTGCCACCCAAGACAAGCCTTGTATCTAAGTTCCTTTGCTTATGAAACCTGGCACCTGTCGGTCTGGGGTAGCCTGTGTCTTTCTTTGATCCCTCCCCTCCCTCTGCATTGGGGTGGGTTTCAGATTACACCTGGGAAGCTCCCAAGAAGATTACCAACCAACGGGGTCTATAGACCGGTGAGCCCCTTCTCTTCAGATTGCGGGATGGATGAAACATCGGTGACGAGTGGCCCCTCTCACCCAGTCTACTGACAGCCTCTCTGTGGAAGGCACCTGTGTGCACTCCATCAGCCTGTCCTGAGATCTAGCTGAAGTCACTGTCATCATTCCAACAGGAGAGATTTCCTCTTAGGGAGTGAGGTAGGACTTCACTGGTACCTCCCAGGGCCTTTCCTCAGGGATGGGTTTTTTTTTTTTTACCGCAGCGATGGGTTCCTTCTTTGATTTTACCCTACAGCATAGGAGCCACATCTCATTTGCCTGTCAGACCTGGTGGTGCCTGGTGTATTAAATGATAGCTTAGTGCTCATGAAGGTGTCAAAAGCAGGGCTCAAGTGCCATCTTGAGAGACTTGTTCAGGCCAGACTCGTTCAGGCCTGACCCCACGCTGACTTGCTCTGGGGATTTCCATTCTCGCTGGGATATGGTGATACACAAAGTAGACAAAAATTCCAGTCCTCATGAGGTACACTTTCTGTGGTAGTGGTGAGAGAGAGGCAATAAGTAAGATAAATAAACACAACGTTTATAAGTTGGTCATAAATAAGTGTAAAATGTAGATATGTGATGATAAATGCTAAGGAGCAAAAAATAAAGCAGGGAAGAGGGATTGGATGTGTGTGTGTGTGTGTGTTTGTGTGTGTGTGTGTGTATGTGTGTGTGTATGGGAAAAGGATTTCAGCTAGGTCAGCCAGGAAAGACCATGAGTAAAGACCTGAGGAAGGGAGAGAGGGCCATGCCTACTTCTAGGGAAGACCATTCCAGGCAGAGGAGCAAGTGCAATGGCCCTGAGGCAGCCCTGAGCTGCCTTGCCTGTTGAAGGAATAGTTCAAAGACCAGTGCGGCTGGAGCAGGGGATCAGGGCGGTGAGTAGTGCTGAGGTCAGAGAGATGATAGGTCAGGTCATACAGGGCTTTGTAGGGCACACTGAGGATTTTGGTTTTTCACCCCCTTGGAGACAGGAGCCAGGGGAGGATTTGAACAGAGACAAACTTACACGAGCTGACTTTCGTACGACGGACAGGAAGGCTCACTCAGGAGCTTTGTGCATGGGACGCCCTGGGACACCGTGTGGGGACAAGAGTGGAAGCTGGAAACCAATCCGAAACCCATTACAATAACCCACGTGAGAAGTGATGGGAACTTGGATTGGGATTGGAGACCGGAATGTGACGACAAAGTGGTAAGATGCCCTCTATATTTTGAAGGTTTCACCAACGGGATTGCCTTCATGTATAATTTTCCTATTGATACAGAATAGCACAAACATAGTGGCTAAACGACACACAAGAATTAACTTATAGTTCGTGGGGATGAGCACTGGGTGTTATATGGAAACCAATTTGACAATAAACTATTTGTAAAAAAAATAAACTATCAATAGGTAGAAAAAAAAGGGAGACATGGAAACGTAATTAGCTGTATATAGAGAAAAATAAGACATTGGAATGGCATAGCGTATCTACATCTCTGTGTTGCACTGTAAAAGCAAGGTGTGGGTACTTTATCCTGGCACATACTTGCACTTGAAGGAAAGCACCACTGAGAAGGTTCAACAGCAAAATAAAATCTCAGAATCTCACAAAAAAAAATTAACTTATAGTTCTGGAGGTTAGAAGTCTAGAATGGGTCAGCAGAGTTTTTGTAGGTTCTAGAAGAAAATTCACTGCCTTGTTTTCTTTCTCATTCTAGAAGCGTCTGCATTCCTTGGCTCATGGTCCCACAGCTTTCCAAACTCTGCTTCCACCATCACATCTCTCTGACTCTGACCTTTCTGCCTCTCTCTTATAAAGACCTTTATGATTACATTGGACCCACCTGAATAACACAGGAGAATCCCCCCATCTCTGAGATTAAGGTCAGGAGGCTGACCTTGATCACATCTGCAAAGTCCTTTTTTTGCCTGTAAGGTAACATAGTCACAGAGTCCAGGTTGTAGCGTGTGGAAGTCTCTGTGGGGGACCATTACTGTCCCCCTACTATACTTAAAGAAAGAGAGATGTCAAGGCTGACTCTGAGACTTTGGCCAACATAGCCGCAGGGAAAGAGCCACCTCTTACCTAGACAAAGTCTCTGAGAGGAGAAAATTGGGGAGAGGGTATTGTCAGGAGCTCGCATTGGGGCTGTTTAGTCTTGGGAGATCACTGAGACTGCAAGGAGAGCCATCCAGGAGGCAGCTGAGTCGGGGTGCCTGTGTGGCTCAGTTGGGTAAACAGGAGGCAGTTGAGTAAAGAATCTGGAGTTGAGGGGAGAAGGTTGGGGGCACACAAGTAGGATGAAGCTCTAGATGGAATGAGAAGGCGGGAGGCTGTCCAGATCCCCTTCTGAGTGAGGAGCTCAGCCACCGGTCAGCCGTGGTGCTCGTGGTGGTGGGCTGAGAGGCCAGGGAACCACGGGGCAGGTGAGGGATCCTGGAAACCAGAGACAGAAGGGCTTCCCAGAGGGCAGAGCGGGCTTCTGTGTCCAACGCTGCCAAAAGATCGGCTTTGGGGGGGGTGCTCGGCAGCTGGAAGGGGTCAGGGTAGGCGAAGGGCTTTGTTGGTGCTGACAGGTGGGAGAAGAGCTACCAGGTGTGGGTGCTGATGGGGAGGACCCAGTAGACAACGAACAGTTGAGGAGCGGGTGGGGCACAGGGATTTCTGGAACCATTTCTGTGCAGGCAGGAGGGGAGGGCACCTGGTGCATGAGTGGAGAGGCGGGTCCAGCTGGAAGAATGGAGCACATTTATTGCCACGGACGGCAGGTGGCAAGCTCAACACGGGTGCTAGTGAGTGGGGTGCTGTGATGGGGGGTGGGGATGGCGAAAGTTCTCTGTGGTCGCCCCCGCCTTCTCAGTGATATAGGATGCAACACCATCAGCTGAGGGTAAGGTTGAGGAATGTGGCATCGAGAGTTTAAAGCAAGAAAAGAAAACGCAAAGTCATCTCCCAGGAATGTGGGAGAGTGAGTCCAGTCGAGAAAGGCAGGATGATTACATATGCATGCAAATGTAGTAGAAGCATAATATATGCATACAATATGTAAATATATGTGTGGTTATAACATATACCTATGTGTTGATAGGTGCATATTAATGCATATGTATACATTATAATCACACATATACATGTAATATATAATACGTATGATATGCAAAATAATGCAAAATAATTACTATCAATAGTATCTAATACATACTATATGTAAAATAGTATGTGAATGTATGTTCATCCATCACATATGAATATAGAAATATATACAGATATGTAACATATTAAACTATATTACATGTAATTCAAAACCCATTTATTTGTAAATTGTCTCTCTCCCTCACTCTATTCATAATATATAGGATGCTTATTATAAAGCATACATAGAAATAGAAATATTAAAAGTGTGAGAAAAGAGAAACAAATACACATTTTTAAATGTTGTTTTTTTTTAAGTAAGCTCTACCTCCAACGTGGGGCTTGAACTCACGGTCCAGTAGTTGCATCCTCTACCAAGTGAGGCAGCCAGAAGCCCCATGTGGATTATGTTTTTACCCTCGTCTTTTGGAAGACCCAAAAGTCAAAGGCTTTATCAACCATCAAAAATATTCTGTTTTCTCAAAAACCTTCTGTGAGTCTCACTTACTTATTAACGAAATGTCATGGAGAGTGGTATGATTACGCGGGCTTCATGCTTTTGGGAAATCCAGATGAGCCACGTGGTGGGTATTACACCCTCACTCTGCTTACTAGCTCAGGATATTCATTTTTCAATCCCGAACATGCAAGGGGTTGTTATTATTTATTATTGTGATATAGTCAGTAAATTCCCATGCTCCTTGGTGTCAGTGAGCTGTTTTGGCAAATTAATTGGAAGTTACCCATTTTTATATGTTTCACAAATGGGGTTTTAAAATGCACCAAATCCCTTGGAAGCTTTTTAACAGGGTGGGAAGTGGTGTTTCCAAGTCTTAAAGTGTGAGCTGTGAGAGCTCTGATGGATGTCACACATCGCTTGGTGGCAGTAAAATCGCTAATGATAGAAACCTTTCCAAACTACTGTTTTCAAAATGTTCTCCCCGTAGTACACGTTTCTGGCAGAAAGTGGTAACTTTCTCATTCACTGGTAAATGTTGCCTTGACCTTGAAGGGCCAGGTTAAGTTGCTTTATTTATTTTGAACTACAAACAGGGTGCAAATTTCACAAGTTGGCTGGTAGTCACTCACACTGAGCGTGAAGTGACGGCTCTGTCCCTGTCTCTCTGTCCACCTCTGCTTGCTTCCTTAGAAATAGCTTCGCACCGTTGTTTATCAGGCATCTTTGTGAGGCACTTGCCCATTTTCATGAGGATTAGTTGGGTTAAAAGCTAGATAACATAATCTGTAAATTCTCTAATTGGAAATTTGGGATCTGCAGTAACAGCAAAATTCTGAAAGCAAAGAAGGTGTGCGGGGCTGTGTCACCCCATGCCACCCGGAGCAACAGCTGTCCCTTCTGGGTGCCTTGAGCATCCTCCTGACACCTGCCAGTCTGGCTCTTGCCGCAAGAGTGGACACCAGGGTTAACCCACATGGCAAAGCAGCAGAGTATAATTTCTTTCTTCCTTCCTTCCTCCCTACCCTCCCTCCCTCGCTGCCCTCTCTCCCTTCTTTTTTCTTTCTTTTTCTTCTCTTTTAAAGATAGAAACCAATATAAACAAAAGTCCTCAGGGTTTTTTTGTTTATTTATTATTGAGAGACAGAGAGAGACAGAGAATGAGCGGGGGAGGGGCAGAGAGAGAGGGAGACACAGAATGGGAAGCAGGCTCCAGGCTTGAGTTGTCAGCACAGAGCCTGAGGCAGGGCTTGAACTCGTAAACCTGAGATCCTGACCTGAACCGAAGTCAGACACTTAACCGACAGAGCCACCTAGATGCCCCAAGTCCTCATGTTTTTTAACCATCCATTGAGTGACCTTGACCTAGTAGGGCAAGTACACAGTATGGACAACACTATCAGCGACAGCTCTTTCCACCTAGACTGTCTCACTCTGACCCAGGACTGATGTCTGGCTATGTGGCTTTACCGGGCTTCACCGAGTTGTGTCCTTTTCACCTGCCCGGCCCATTACTGGGGTCCAAGACACAGGCTAATTTTCAAAGGACACTTTGGATCAAAAGGCCAAAAGGAAAGTCATCACTCCTCCCATCAAAACTGCTCACCCCACCGGGAACTTCCAAGGATCAGGCATCCAAAAATGGATCATCAAATTCCCTCCCTCTTCTCCCCTGCCTCAGATGAGATCTGGTGTCCCCTAGGCCATCCCTATATGTTGATCTCTTTATCACCTTTATCAGATATAATAGTCATACTGCATTACAACACTTCATTGTCTTTCTTCCCCGTTGTATTACAAGCAACAGGAAGAGTGAGGGTCCTCCTTGTATGCTGAGTGATGCCACGCACACAGGTATTCAATATTCGGTAATTACAGCACCTTCCTGTAAACATCTGTGAATCCCAACCCCAAGCACTGACTAACTGACTGGCGTAGGAATGAATGGATGGTCAACAATGTCCCTCCACCAAACCAAACAGCACATTTTATCAGACTGCTCCTGAGAGTGTCCATCAATTTGCGAGCTGGGGGACACAAACCAAAGTACACGAATGTGTGCACGGTTAGTGCGCTAAAGGCATTCTGTAAGGAAGCAGATACCGTTGCCCTCAAACAGTCTGGATCAATTCAGGAGCACAGTTTTTAAAATTTATCTTGTAGAATAAGCTATTCTAGGTTGGAGTGTGTGTATTTCAGACAATCTCTTCGCCTCTCCCCACCCTCCCCAAGCTTAGAGGGCAGCTGACCATCCTAAAGGGGGTCTGTGTGCTCTTCATTCCAATCCATTTCCTCCAATTTGCTTTCATTTCCCGTGCTTTTGTGGCTTTCTGTGGAGCAAGCATTTTTTTTTTTAATTGAAGTATAATTAACATACGCTGTTGTATCAGTCTGGGGTCTACCATATAATGATTCAACAATTCTGTACACTACTCTGCTCATTACAGAGCTTGAGTTTCCTCAAGCTTCTTGGTAACCCCCCTTTCCAAGGCACCCCCAGGCCACCCCTGATCTGCCTCCTGCCACCGTACCTGAGTTGAGCTAGTCTGTGTTTAATATCAAAGGGTTTCCTTGGTCTGTCTTCTCTTTACTTACCTTCCCTGTTTTTTTGTTTTTTGTTTGTAATTTTTTGGTAATGTTTGTTTATTTATTTATTTATTGAGAGACAGAGAGACAGAGCATGAGGTGGGGGATGGGGTGGGGACAGAGAGAGAAGGAGTCTCAGAAACCCAAGCAGGCTCCAGGCTCTGAGCTGTCAGCACAGAGTCCGACACGGGGCTCAAACTCATGAATCATGAGATCATGACCTGAGCTGAAGTTGGATGTTTAGCCAACTGAGCCACCCAGGTGCCCCCCATACCTTCCCCGTTCTGAAATTATTGCTTAATTACCTGATATCTCTCTAGAGTTTTAATTGAATGTTAAATTAAGTTAAAATTAAAAACGTTTGCTGGGAGAGGGTATGCTTGGGTGGCTCAGTTAATCCAGTGTCCGACTCTTGATCTCGGCTCAGGTCATGCTTTCATGGTTTGTGTGTTCGAGCCCTGAGTTGGGGTCTGCACTGACAGTGCAGAGCCTGCTTGGAATTTTCTCTTCCTCTCCTCTATCCCACTCGTTCTCTCTCTCTCTCTTTCTCTCAAAAAATAAATTTTAAAAAAAGCTCATTGATCTGCTGAGTGACCTTTGTGGCCTCCAAAGCAATTTTACTTTGATGATTTATCTTGCTTCTCTTGAATGAGGCATTTTCCGAAGGTCTCTCATCCCGTGGGGCTGCTGAGTGGCAGTTCTATGCGAAGAGGGACTGGGTTCCGGGTGAGCTGAATGCCAGCCTGTGATGTAGGCTCGAGCCAGCTATCAGCCCGCGGATCTCCAAAATGTCGGAGGGAAAGGGCTTCACCTGTGATGCCAATATTAACGAGTTGAGGTTTAGCTTCCTTCAGGCAGTGTGTCCCATTTATTGGAAAAGGCATCTGGGTTTTTGCTGTATTGTTTGCTGTATGTGTGTGCCTGTACACATGTGTGTGCAATTGTATGGGTGTGTATGTGCGTGTGCATGCTTGCATGTATATGCGCACATATATGTGTGTTTTGTGCACATGTATGTAACATGCATGTTGTGTGTGCATGTCTGTGTGTGCTATGCACATGTGTTTTTGTATGTAGCTTGTGTGTGCTTATGCATGTGTATATGCATATATGAGCAGGTGTATATGCATACGTGTGAGAGTGTGTCGAATGTATGTGTGCACGTGTGTCTGTGTGTGCACGTGTGCGTGCATGCCCATGTGCCCATGTGAGTGTGTGCACGCCTATGTGCATTGACTGGTAAGGCTGTTCCCTATACAGAGGCTGCAAGTAATCCCTATTTTCACCCTCATCCTCTGCAGATCCTGGCCCTGGGATCTCTGTTCTTGGGGCTACACAGCTCCTTAGAGATTCTAAACTCCCTCCAAGGCCACATTTGTTGTTTGGGTTTCTTACCTTTCTTAAATTGGGTGGAGGCGGGGCAGGCTGAGCCCCGGTGTACTCATGGTGAGGGAGTCTCCTGTCTCTCACCCCCGAGTACTCTTCAGGGCCCATCGAGGTGTTTCTGGGTCACCTGTGAGACCAAGGCCATCTCTCTACAATTGAAGGAAGCACCATTGCCATTTTGTTTTATGTAATAAAGCTTTTCCTTCTACCAAAACCATTTCATCTGGGTATTTGAATTTGGTTTTAGCCAGGAGAGTCAGAGGCTATTTTTACTCTCTTTCTGAATGTGGAATTCCATTTAGTACGTAAAAGACAGATCCATTGATTGAGATCAATTGAAGGCAGATTGAGTGATTGGGGGGGGCTGTTGCACGTGCACCTCTGTGTGTGTGTGTGTGTGTGTGTGTGTATGTTGGGGGTTTGCTTTAACACAGTGGGAACTCCCTTCCCTAGACTACTGAGACTCTTCTATTTCAGGAAGAATCAAGATTTCCCCTAGAAAACAGCAAGGGCCCCAATGTCAGAGATGCGTTGAAATGAAGATGTTCCAACCAGCCTTTACCATCAGCCAACCCTCTTGATAAAAATCACCTAATAAAACATAGTCTTACTGTACAATCCACCAACTGTGCCCCTTAATATTTACAATGGTTGAAAACTTACGTCCACATAGAAACTTGCGCCTGAGTGTTTATAGCAGCTTTACCCATAATTACCCTAAATTGGAAGCCAACAAGATGTCCTTGAGCAGGTGAATAAATTAACAAACTTGGGACATTCAGAGAATGGAATATTATTCCGAGGTAAAAAAAAAAAAAAAAGGCTCTTTCCAGCCAAAAAAGATAAGGAGGAATCTTCTGTGCATATCGCTAAGTGAAGGAAGCCAATCTGAAAAGACTACATGCTGTGTAATTCCAACCACGTGGCATTCTGGAAAAGGCAAAACTAGGGAGACATGAGAAGGTCAGTGGCTGGAAGGGCCTGGGGTGGGAGTGTTCAGGAGGGATGAATAGGGGTCACGCAGGGGACTTTTTGGGCCATGGAAATACTGTCTGACATTATAATGAGGGGTATGTGCCATTATACATCTGTCCAAACCCATAGAATGTACAACACCAAGAGTGAAGCCTAATGTAAGCTACAGACTTTAGTTCATAATAATGTATCAATACAGGCTTTAACAGAGATGTCCTCACTAATGCAAGATGGTAGCAATAAAACCGCTCTAAAAAAAGTATTATTTTTTAGGGGCGCCTGGGTGGCTCAGTCAGTTAAGCATCCGACTTCAGCTCAGATCATGATTTCACAGTTTGTGGGTTCGAGCCCCGTGTCAGGCTCTCGGCTGACAGCTTGGAGCCTGGAGCCTGCTTCGAATGCTGTGTCTCCCTCTCTCTCTGCCCCTCCCCTATTCATGCCCTGCTTCTCTCTGTCTCGATAATAAATAAACATAAAAAAAGAGTATTATTTTTTAAACAGTGTCTAATACAATGACCACAGAACACCTGATGGAAACCAGAGAAAGTCAGAGAAATTTGCCAGACCAAACTAGTTGCAAATTGTACCTCTCCGGGGTAGCATTGGTGAAAACGTGTCAAAAGTATGATTGGGTTTTAGAGGGGCTCATTGTAAAGGGGTCCCCCGCCACCCCTCGCTTAACTATGGAGAAAGGGAAGTCCCTCCCTCTGCTGAAGCCATTCTTAACAAATCGCAGGGGGAGAGCAAGCCGTGGAAACACTACCACCTAGTGGTGGAAGGCAGATGTTCAACAGCGTGGCGTTGAAGGTGGGGGGGAAGGAGGGAGGAGAGTGGAGGTATAAGGAGAACCTGGCCATCCAAGTGGCCACATACCTAACATTTTCCATCTGAAAGACCCACCAAGGCAGAAGGGGGAGATGAGGAGAGCCCAGAAGGCTGCTAAACAGGTATAAGACTGATTTGAAAGGCACTGAAGGATTTGCTTGCTTTAAGGCATCTCTGCCGCATAATACTGCTCATATACACTGCTTGTTGTTGATTCCTACTGTATACAACAGGCCAAAGCGCAGGGACACCCTCATTCAACGAGTCCCTAGTGGCCTATTCTGGGCCAGGCATTCTTACAGGCGCTTGAGAGGAAGACTGCCTGTGTCAGCTGGAAATATGAGCAGCTTTCTAGCTCTCCTTCCTGGGTGCAAAGGGATGGACACCTTGACTGGGAAAGGGGGACAGGAATGGACACCTTGGAGCGTGACTCTGGAGCTGGAGGAGAGGGAGCTTAGGGCTCCTGGCCAAGAGGGTATCTTTAAACTTTTTTTAATGTCTATTTATTTTTGAGAGAGATAGAGCACAAGTTGGCGGGGGGAGGGGCAGGCAGAGAGAGAGAGAGACGGAGACACAGAATCCGAAGCAGGCTGCAGGCTCTGAGCTGTCAGCACAGACCCCGACGCGGGGTTAGAACCCATGAACAGTGAGATCATGACCTGAGCCGAAGTTGGACGCATCACCGACTGAGCCACCTGGTACCCCTGGGTAGTTTAGAGAGAGTATTGCCAGGTGTACGGGGGACCCACAGGGCAGGAGGCAGGGAGGAGGTGCGAATGAGTAGAGGCAGGGAAGGGGTGAGAAGGAGTTAACCCCACTCTGGCTCTGCTTCGGGCTGGCGGGGACAAGCCACCCGCAGGGACAAGCCCATGCGGCAGCCTCCAGTGACACTTAGCTGGTTAACGGAGCTACTGGTTTGCCTCCACAGAGGAAACTCCCTATGAAGGGGCTCTAGGCAGAGCCTGAGCCCCGCAGCTCTTTCCCAGATTAGCCAGTGTATCAATTTCCTAGGGCTGCGGAAGTGGCGCACCTTGCACGGGAGGCTTAAAGCAACCAAAAAGTACTTTCTCACCGTTCTGGAAGCCAGAAGTCTGAAATCAGGGTGTCGGCAGGGTCGTGGCGGCTCTGAGGCTCCAGGGGACGATCCTGCTCGCCTCTTCCAGCTTTTGTGGCTCCAACTGCCCCTTGACTGTGGCCGCACGGCTCTGGCCTCTGCCTCTATTGCCACATGGCCTCCCCTCTGGCATCTCGGACTCTAAATTCCCCTCTCCTATAAGGACACCGGTCACTGGATTCCAGGCACCCCCGTCCCCACCAACCCACTGTGACCTGATATTAACTTGATTACATCTGCAAAGACCCTGTTTCCAAATAACATCACGTTCACCAGTGCTGAGAGGGAAGACTCCAGCATTCCACTGTGGGGGCGCTTTCCACCCACAGCACCCGCCCAGTCTGCGTTGTAGATAGATCTCCCAAGAGCCGTGTTCTTTCCCCCTAGAGCTGTGTTTGGTTTGGTGTGTGATATCCTATCAGGAAAATGATGTGGGGAACAAAGGCAGAAAGAAATGGCAGATAGAATTAACTTTCCTTGTAACCTGCAGCCCATTGACAAACACTTGAGGTGTCTACGGCCATACCACCCTGAGCGCGCCCGATCTCATCTGATCTCGGAAGCTAAGCAGGGTCGGGCCTGGTTAGTACTTGGATGGGAGACAAACATTTGAGGTGGGCACAGTAAAACGTTTTTTCCAGAAACCTCTGCTATCTTAATGCTAATGCATTGGTAGAGGGGGAAAATAGCCTTAGCTTGACAATAGCTAGGCCTCCAGTCTCCTGGGAGTCGTCTTTAGCATATGAAAATCTCACTTGAACTTCCCCAAGACTCTACCTCCCCCAGATCCACAGTGTACACCCAGTCTCTCCTCATGGGCCCGGGACAGCTCTTCCTGCCCACGGGTCCCATCCCTGCGATTTAATAAAACCACCTTTTTGCACCAAAGACATCTTCAAGAATTCTTTCCTGGCCGTTGGCTCCTGACCCCGCGAGCCCCACTGTCACCCCAAAAAGCCTCATCAGAAAACACAGTGGTTTTCAGTGTCGGTGTTTCGGTCCTTTGGCGTGCCTGTGACTTGGAGCTCCTCTGAGTTAAGGAGAGTCTCTGTTCGGATGTTTCTGCCCCAGCGGAGAGAGGGCCGGGGGTTGGGAGCCTGCTCTTCTGCGGCCTGTTCCATCTCTACCCTGACACGCTGCGGATAGCCAGAACGGTTCTTCTAGAACGGACATCTGCAGGCGGTGTCATTCTGTTCCCAAACGCCGCATGCATTCCTTCAGGAGGAAAGGGACTGGCCTTCTGCCCCAGAGAGGCTCCTAACTGCTGGTAGCATATTTGAACACATTCTCCCTCCAGGAATGGGAGCAGTACTTGATGATGGTCATATCGCTTCTGGGGGTTCCACATTGGGATGTTTTTTCTTTTAAGTTTATTTATTTTGAGAGAGAGAAAGAGAGAGAGGCAGAGAAAGAGACAGAATCCCAAGCAGGCTCTACGCTGTCAGTGTGGAGTTCAATGCAGGGCTCAAACCACCAACTGACCGATCATGACCTGAGCCCAAATCAAGAGTCAAACATTTAACCGATGGAGCCACCCAGGTGCCCTTGGGATGTTTTCATCATACATCTTCCTGAAACAGAAGATTTCTTTTTCTTTTTATGTTTTATTTATTTCTGAGAGAGAGAGACAGCGTGAGCAGGGGAGGGTCAGAGAGAGTGGGAGACACAGAATCTGTAGAAGGCTCCAGGCTCTGAGCTAGCTGTCAGCACAGAACCTGACACGGGGCTTGAACCCACAAACCATGAGATCATGAACTGAGCCGAAGTCGGATGCTTAACCGACTGAGCTACCCAGGCGCCCCTAAACAAACAGAAGATTTCTAACTAGGGTGGCTCTGTCAGTTGAGCTTCCGACTTTGGCTCAGGTTATGATATTTTGACTCCTGAGTTTGAGCCCCACGTCAGGCTCTGCGCTGACAGCTCGGAGCCTGGAGCCTACTTCAGATTCTGTGTCTCCCTCTCTCTCTGCCCCTCCCCTGCTCATGCTGTCTCTCTCTCATTCTCTCTCTCAAAAATAAGTAAACATCAAAAAAAAAAAAAGATTTCTAGCTAAAACCAGGTCAAGTCCATTAGCCTATCTGGCTGCATTGTTTTCTCCATAAGGCTTGGCATCGTATACAGTAGATTTTTTACTTATAACATTATCAGGATTTTCAATTACTTTGTTTTGCCTATGCTCCTGCATTAGTTTCTTATGGCTGCTGCAGAAAAATTACTGCTAATGCGGTGGCTTAAACCAACACAGATTTATTGTCCTGTAGTTCTTTCTAGAGGTCAACACCACAGTGCATGTTACCGGTCTTACCAAAGTGGAGGTGTCGGCAGGGCTGCGTTCCTTTCCAGAGGCAGCACCTGTTTTCTTGCCTTCCCAGCTTCTAGAAGCTGTCTGCAGTTTAGGCTTGTGGCCCCGTTCTGTCTTCAGAGCCCCTGATCGCACCACAGCCTTCATGTCCATTATTCCATCTCTTTCTGTTGCCCTGGGCTGCTCTGCCGCCTCTCCTCCATCTTTTAGGAACACATGCATGACCCTGGCCTACTGGAGAGTCCTATATCATCTTCTTATTTGTTTTTAAATGTTTATTTATTTTTGAGAGAGAGAGGGAAGGAGAGAGGCGTTTGTGTGCTCATGCCATGGGGGAGGGGCAAAGAGAGGGGGACAGAAGATCCGAAGCCAGTCCCATGCTGATAGCACAGAGCCCCATGCGGGGTTCCAACCCATGAACTGTGAGATTGTGACCTGAGCTGAAGTTGGACGCTCAACTGACTGAGCCACCCAGGCGCCCCCATCTTCTTAAAGTCGGTTGATCTGTGGCTTTCATGTCATCTGCAAGCTTAATTCCCCTTTGTGATATGACGTATTCATAGATTCCAGGAATTAGGGTGTGAACCTCTTGGGGGGGAGGCATTATTCTACAGGAATAACAGAAATTTTTGTCTATGTTCTTGTTAAAGGACAGATGTGATGATGTCATTTCTCTCTTTGTCCTCCTTCACCCCATGGCCTCCCTATGGGGTCAGGCCTCCTTGGCAGCAGGTGTCTGCCTGTGTTTCCCTCCATAATGGGCCCTGAAGATAAGGATTCGAGTGCAAGGGAAATA
This sequence comes from Crocuta crocuta, assembly GCF_008692635.1. Classification (NCBI taxonomy): domain Eukaryota; kingdom Metazoa; phylum Chordata; class Mammalia; order Carnivora; family Hyaenidae; genus Crocuta; species Crocuta crocuta. The sequence goes on along the minus strand of NW_027530213.1, from coordinate 5,930,672 downwards.
ATTCCAGGAAACACTGAGAGGAGTGCGGAAACAAGGGGGGAAGGAGTCTACACCAGACGCATCAGTGAAGCAGGTGATCATGGTTGGCTGGGCGGCTCCTCGCGAACTCGTGAGCATACCCTCAGTTGCTCGCCCAAGGGTGTGGACGCTACGGAGGGAGTCTTCCGACTGCCAGCAGAGACGATTGCTGAAGGTGTTGACTCCCCAGCACTTCCGGCTGAGAAGTCTTCAGGTGCCTGCCCAAGGACATCGATGGCTTGTGAGTGTGGGCGGATTTGGTGGGGTACCTACTGGCTCGGGGTGCCTGGCAGATCTGAAGATGCCTACCTCTTTAAAAAATTATTTTTAATGTTTATATATTTTTAAGAGACAGACAGAGCTTGAGCAGGGGAGGGACAGAGAGAGAGAGGGAGACACAGAATCTGAAGCAGGCTCCAGGCTCTGAGCTGTCAGCACAGAGCCTGACGAGAGGCTTGAACTCAAGATCATGACCTGAGCCACAGTCAGATGCTCAACTGGCTGAGCCACCCAGGCGCCCCAGAGGCAAAACTTCTGTCACTGGAGACTCCAGGACTGTGCAGCTTCCTAATTTCAGAGCTTCCTCTGGAGTTAGTTAAAAGTAACAACTCCCCTCCCTCTCTCTCTGCCTCTCCCCTGCTCTCTCTCTCTCTCAAAAAATAAGTAAACTAAAAAAAAAAATTTTTTTTTAAAAAGAGGTGCCCAGGTGGCTCAATCTGATGAGGGTCTGACTCTTGATCTCGGCTCAGGTCGTGATCTTGAGGTTTGTGAGTTTGAGCCCTGCATCGGGCTCTGAGCCCTCTTGGAATCTTCTCTCTCCCTCTGTCTCTGCTCCTTCCCTGCTCTTTCTCCTCATCTCAAAAATTAAATAAGTAAAAAAGAAACAAAAAGTGGCAATTCCCCTGGTGGCTTATTTCTGAGGTGTGGTTCTGTGAGTCATTTTCGGAAGCCTCAGCTACAGCCGGCCTTTCCAGCCCTGCTGAAGATTTTATAAGCACATAAATCTGTTACGAAATCTATTTCTGCTTCGAATAGCCAGACTGGTTCCTGTAACCTCACGTGGACCCTGCCTGAAACAGATGGTGTCTCTCACACCTGCGGCATAGGTAACACTCGAGAAGATGAACAGCTACCCAAGGTTGTAGAGGTCAAGTGCCTCCACCGGGGATGACCTGGGGAAGAAGAGGTGAGACCGTAGGGGTGTGTGTCTGCAGAGTAGGGCAGTTCCTGCAGACACAGTAGCCTGAGGGTCAGAATCGGGGGACAACTCAGTGGACGGAAAACAGCAGCACAGGATGAGAAGACGTCAGAGAATAAACAACCACAAGGGCACCTTAGTAGGAATGGAATGTGAGCTCCATGGCGGTACAGGAGCGAGGGCTCAGAATGAAGCTGGGGACCCGGCAGAGGCCTTGAGTTTCAGCGAGACGCCTGGTGACATAGTGCTGGGTTTCAGATGGGATATTGATGCAAAGCTGTTTTTGTGTGCTTCTGAAATTCCCAGGAACTGGTGGACAGGGATGTCATGACTCTGGTGCAGTTGGTGACTGGTGACCCTCTGTCAGAGATGCACAGCCTAGACATTTCCAGAGCCCTGCAGGTGTGTTGGAGAGCACGAACCCATCTCTAGATTTTGGAAGAACTCACAGTACTCAGTCCACAGGTTCAAGGACACAGAGTATGGATTTTTAAGTTTATTTATTTAATTTTAAGAGAGAGACAGAGGGATGAGCTGAGGAGGGGCAAAGAGAGAGGAAGACACAGGATCTGAAGCAGGCTCCAGGCTCTGGGCCGTCAGCACAGAGCCCGACTTGGGGCTCCATCCCACAAACCGTGAGATCATGACCTGAGCCGAAGTCGATGCTTAACCGACTAAGCCACCAAGGTGCCCCCAGAGTATGGATTCTGACGCAGAACATTCAAACCCGCCAGTAGCCACAGGAGCTGACGTAGAAGGTCACAGCACCTGAGAGCAGGTGGATGTGATTGTTTCCCTGACAGTGAAGTTCAGGAGACAGTCCCAGGCCAGATACCTCGCTCATGTTTGGCACAGGACTCAAACGGCCCTGAGCATAAGAAGGAAGGGGGCTCCACGTATGGTGTGTCGATAATTGGCGAAAGTAACCCCCCACAACACTGTATTTTGTTTGCCACAGTTGGTGAGGCCCCCGTGAAATTTCCAAGGCTTTAGTAATCATAGTGTTGATATGGATAAAAATGCTGTGATGACAAGTTTGAAAACATGAACTCATAGCTTTCGACAGAGCAAAAGGGCTTTCCATCAGGAAACTGGGATCTGAGGTAGGATTTATTGCAATGGATCCAATGACCACATACTTTTGATTTACTGGGGTCGTGTGCTAAACATTTCTGATTTCTGGGCCCAATATACTTGCCGAATTGGAAATTTCTGGAAATGGTGTCTTTATAAAAGTCCTGAGTGATGTCAGGTCACACAAAAATCTGGAAGTCACTGGTCTTAGGCACTCCCATCATCAGACTAATCTGACTACCAGATCTTTTTTTTTTTAATGTTTATTTGTATTAGGGGTGGGGGGAGAGGGAGCAGGGGAGAGGTAGAGAGAAAGAGACAGAATCAGAAGCAGGCTCCAGGCTCTGAGCTATCAGCACAGAGCCTGATGTGGGACTCGAACTCACGAGCCATGAGATCGTGACCTGAGCTGAAGTCAGAGGCTCAACCGACTGAGCCACCCAGGTGCCCCTGACTACCAGAAGTTCCCAAGGAATCTGAGGAGTGAAGGAACGGGCCTGGCAGCCTCTGAGCAGAGGGCACAGGCTTTGAGCTCTTATCCTGCATGTTTGGTTCAGTGTGGGAGGCTCAGAGGGGCAGGTTCCTCTGGCTCTTTCCTCCCGGCTGTCCGATGGCTCAGCCGCCTGGGGTCGGGGCCACCTCATGTGTTACAGCCACACACCTGTCCACAAGCTTGAAGGAGCCCTAGTCCATCTTATGCTATCGCGGATCCTGGAGTCAGTATCTACACATGTATTTATCCTCCACCTGATTCCAATGGGACTTCGGATGTTTGGTTTACCAGAGTAGACTGTGTAAACTTCACTAAAAAGATCTAAACTTTGGGGACGCCTGGGTGGCTCTGTGGGTTAAGCGTCCGACTTCGGCTCAGGTTATGATCTCGCGGTTTGTGAGTTCCAGCCCCGCGTCCAGCTCTGTGCTGATAGGTTGGGAGTCTGGAGCCTGCCTCAAATTCTGCCTTGCTCTCTCTCTCTCTGCCCTTCTCCCCACCAGAACTCTCTCCCTGTTTCTCAAAAGCAAATAAACATAAAAAATAAATACATAAAAAATCTAAATTCTGGTCCTCTTTCCCCCAACCCCTTGAGTTTTGGCCTTCAAGACTTCAGCATTCTGAAAGAATAGATTTCTATTGTTTTAAATTGCATAATTTTGGATTGTACAATTGGGGATTTTTTTTTTTTTACCTCAATGCCCAGCGTTCAAAGAATGAAGAGGTGGGCACTAAATGAGCAGTAGGCAACAGTTTATTAGAGTAAGATTAGAAAGGAAGAGAAGGAAAGCTCTCTTTACAAGGAGGGGACATTCGAAAGTGAATGACGGGGACAATAGACAAGGTCTTTGTTTTATAGGATTCTGGTCGTCCTCCCCACCCTCCTCCCTCCTCAGGTCCTACCCTTATTGGCTACATAACTCTAGGTGCTGGGTTGTCCATTCCTGATTGGCTGGATTCCATTGTATGAGGGGTGCTCTGTGGCCATATCGTTCCTTGTGGGTCATACATTTCACCGTCTACTGCTTATTTTTCGTTAGGTCTTTTGTCAGATTCCTGAGAGAAACCTGAAGGGGAGTAGGTGATGTCTGTCACATTCTTAAGAGGAACCTTATGCCCAAGGGGGTTTGCTGTGGTCAGAAGCACCCAGCATTCTTCCAAAATCTGTGTATTTCCCACCCAGGAACCTCAGGTCCTATCCTTTCCCGCTCTGTTTATTTTATCCTATCTTTCCCTATTATACGTAACCAAATATTTATCATTTTCCTTTAATTCTTTTTTAAAAACTTTTTTATTATGTATTTATTGTTGAGAGAGAGAGAGAGACAGTGTGAGCAGGGGAGGGGCGCAGAGAGAGAGGGAGACACAGAATGCAAAGCAGGCTCCAGGCTCTGAGCTGTCGGCACAGAGCCCGATGCGGGGCTTGAACTCACAAGCTATGAGATCATGACCTGAGCCAAACTCGGTTAAACTTGGATGTTTAACCGACTGAGCCACCCAGGCATCCCCCAAATATTTATCATTTTAACCAGGTGGAAGTGTACAACTCAGTGGCACTAAATATTTCCACCATGTTGTATAGCCATCAGCACTGTCTTCACCTAAAACTTTATCAGCCGCCAAATAAAGTCGGTATCTGTTACACAATAGAGCTCTCTTTGCCCCTCCCCCCAGGCCCCGGTAATCTCTATTTTACCTGGTCTCTGTGAGTTGGACAGTTGTAGGTATGGATATAAGTGGAATCATACAACGTTTGCCCTTCCCCGTATGGATTGTTTCACTGAGCACAGGTTTTCAAGACCCATTCATGTTGTATCATGTTGTATCATGTGTCAGAACTTCATTCCTCATTAAGGCCAAACAACTGTTCCATCGTATGTATAGATTACGTTTGGTTTTTCTCATCTACTGGTGGACGGACACTTGGGTCATTTTACCTTTTGACTATTGCGAACAACGCTGCAGGTGAACACTGGTACCCAGTATTTGTTCAAGCCCCGCTTTCAGTTCTTTGGGGTTTACACCGAGAAATGGATTTGCTGGGTCATGGGGTAATTATTTTTTTTTTAAGTTTTTTAAGTTTATTTATTATTTTTGACAGAGAGAGAGAGAGAAGGAGAGAGGGAGGGAGAGAGAGAGAGAGAGAGAGAGAGAGCAAGCAGGGGAGGGTCAGAAAGTCTCAAGAAGGCTCTGTGCTGTCAGAGCCTGATGTGGGGCTCGATCTCACAAACTGAGGTTATGACCTGAGCCACAGTCCGATGCTTCACCGACTGAGCCACCCAGGTGCACACATGTGCACACATTGTCATGTGGCAATTCTATGTTTAATTTCTTGAGGAACCACTCAACTGTTTTCCATAGTGGCTGCACCATTTTACATTCTCTTTTCTTTTTCTTCTTTCTTTCTTTCTTTCTTTCTTTCTTTCTTTCTTTCTTTCTTTCTTTCTTTCTTTCTTTCCTCCCTTCCTCCCTTCCTCCCTCCCTTCCTTCCTTCCTCCCTTCCTTCCTTCCTTCCTTTTTTTCTTTTTTTTTTTCTATCAAAAATGGAAATTCGCTTGGCTTGTGTAACAGGAAGGTTTGAGGTGGAACCCACATGGTGTGCTTCAGGGACTCACTTGATGCCTCTGAACTTGATCTTGCTCCATGTGTCCCACCTGCCTGCCTCTACCTTCATGTCACCCTCAGGCTCTACATGAGGGCAAGATGTCCGCAGCAGTGCCTGCATCCAGTCCAGCCATGTCCAAGTCCATCTCATTGACTCTGTGAGCTCATCGGAGAAACTTTAGGGTTCTGACTTACCAGAGGGTGACTGGCTTCTGGAAGGCAAAGATAGCAGTTGTGACCATGCTTTTCCCATTTGGTAAATTGGCCCCCAGCTTGGGGAAAAGGCAGCCCCTCACACCCCAGCACTAGGTTTGCGAGTGGAGATTACCATTCCTCTGGTGGGCAGGGACTCTATCACTTGGGATCCTCAGACAAAGAGAACCAGTGGGAAATATATAAAAGGGGATTTGTTCTAAAAGAGGATTTGACTCACAGGCTCATGGAGGCTGATGAGACCTCCTGAGGTCAGGAGGCTAGAGACTCAGGGAAGCTAGTGGTGAAACTCAGTCTGGGTGGAGCCAACAGCAGGAGGAGATTGATGTCCCCACTGATGCAATTGGCCAGATCACCCCTTCCTGTGCTTTTTGTCTATTCAGACTCTCAGTGGCTTGGATGCTGGTCTTCTTGGGGGAGGGGATTGACTTGGCTGAGTCCCCTGATTCAAATGTTAATCTCCTCCCTAACCCCCCTCCCAGACACACCCAGAAAGAATGTGGGCACCCCATGACATAAAATTTACTGTCACAGGGACTCAGATTTTCCATCACGTTTGATCCTTCCTTCTTCCTTGACCTTCATATCCCGTTCACTGTCTGCCCACCGACTCTCCCTGGCAGAGAGTTTTTCTTCTGTCTGATTCACTCCCACTGAGAGCTCTCATTATCTAAGTCTGTGGGAGGTGATTACCACCAGGAGCCTGGATGCGGAGGTGAGAATGCATTCATGCATTCCGGGAGGGAGGTCTATGTTTGTAAACTCACCACAGAACAGAAGAGATGGGCTTTCGGTAGGTCCTGTAAGGGGACAGGATCACTGCCTTCTTGTGACCAATGTAACCTCAGGGCTTCTGAGGCAGTCTCGGGAGACCTGAATGTAAGAGAAAGGTATGGTTAGTTAGAAATATTTAATCAACATGACTGGCAGAAGATGGTGGAGAAAGGGAGAAGGTCAGAAAGTGGCAAGTGCAAGCATCCTAACACGCAGGGCTTTGCGGCCAATGCTGTGTCGCCAGATATTTCTCACAACCCACGATAAATGCTTCTCTGTCCCGAGTCCATGTTCAACAAGGAAGCTACTGATTAGTGACTGGCATCCCGAATAGCTTCGTGACAGAAAAGCAGTGCCTTGGATGGCTGCCCGAAGCGCCCCAGGGCCTTGTGACAAAAGCCCTTTGCTGGATCACTGTTAGAGATGAGGGCTCACAACAGAGCACAGTCTGCCCACCATGGGCAGAGCTCTTGATGTGAACCCAAAGTCATCAGCTACCTGCCTGCTCAGCCAGAGATACACACACGGTGATGCCACTCAGGGAAGACTTCCTTCCCCCGAATCACAGACTTGAGTCCCACTTGCCCTGCATTTGGTCATCTTATTATGTCTCACAATGTCCAAGTGTCTCACAACCTTGGCCTGAATCGGGACTGAATCCAATGACCTGCAAAACTGAGCTTCATATTAAAGCCAACGAGTCAAAAAAAAAAAATCTGTCTCAACTTTAAGTCCTAGGAATCTACCATGGTCACTAGAGCCACCTCATGGGGTGGGTTGCTGGCCTTGGATCTGTCTCTGTTCTCACTCCCTCCTCCTCCCCCCACTCCCCAGCCATGGCCGCCATGCACATGAGTGCATGGTCTTTGGTAAACTGGAAGGGGTTCTCAAACCTACTGCCTCCTGGATTGATCCTCAGCTGGGGGAGAGGGAGAGCCCTAGGGGTGAGACCTGCCTAGTGCTGGGTGCTGGCACCCAGTGGGAAATGAGCATTTTTGTAGCATATGGGGACACAAAGAGTGCAATGGTATCCCAACCAAAGTTCAGAGAACAGGAAGGCAGATAGAGAGCACGGGCCTCTCACACCCATTCTGGGCTGAGACTCGCAGTGTGTGGGGTTAAAGGAGGTTCAGGAAAAGCACCAGTAATGGAAGAAGAAGGCTGAGAAGCATCAGTGGGCTGAACAACAGGAGGTCTGAGGCTGAGGATGTTGAGATTTGTCCTGCAGCCAGAGAGGAGCTGTGTGGCATCCCTGGCCGGGCAGGGCTGACTGTGATCCAACCATCTGTGAACCATAGTGTTTTGCTCTGATGGTTTTAAGAAGGGTGAGCTGCCACTTTCTCCCTGCCTTATCCCCCAGCTGCCCCTTAAATTCTTTTTCTTGTGAAATACATATTAGATATAAGACTATAAAATATATACATATGAGTTCATGAGTAATAGAATCAATGTCTATGCATTTACTACCCAAATTAAGAAATAGATCGTTCCAGAAACTTAGAGGCTCCAGTGTGCCCTCCCGGCTCACACCCACTTCTCCATCCCAGAGTTAATCATTGTTCGGATGGCATTGGGAAGGAGTAGGGGACTGGATAATATGGTGGAAGGCAAGAGCAAATGTAGATGAAGGACTTCCCAGGAAAGAAACAACTAGAGCTTTCCTTTCGGGCTTTTAAAAAAAGTTTTTATTTTTATTTTTTTATTTATTTTGGGAGAGAGATAGAGAGTAAGTGCAGGAGGGGCAGAGAGAGAGAAGAAGAGAGAGAATCTCAAGCAGGCTCCACAATGTCAGTGCAGAGCCTGATGCGGGGCTCAAACTCATGAACTGTGAGATCATAACCTGAGCCGACATCAAGAGTCGGATGCTGAACTGACTGAGCCACCCAGCCCTTCCTTTTGGGCTTTTTTGCTGGCAGTAATGCAACATAGCTGCATGGGCCGTGCCTACAGTCCATGGACTCACTTGGTTGAGATGAAGGGTGCTGGGAGGTGTGCTCCACGCCTACCTCATATGGGGCAATGGAGAAGAGCTGCCAATGGTGAGATATGGATGAGTTCAAGACTTCAGGAGGGACAAGAATACAAGGTCTCTGTATGGCCACAGTTGGCCATAAATTACAGAAAACCCGACTCAGACTGTCTCAAACAAGTAACATAGTTACTGACTCACTTAGCTATAAGTCTTGGGACAGGTCAGACTTCAGCTCCACGTCCATGGTTTTCTTTGTTCTGTCCTTTAATGGGATGGGAACAGTGTTCAAGACCTTGCCTCCAGGCAGGACAAAATCCTAAGGAAGAGGAGAGCATTTCCTTCTGTCGTTTTATCTAAAAAGCATCATTTTTTCCCACAGAACCACTCCTTCCCAACTTCCTTTCCCACCCATCACCCAATGGGTCCATTGCTGAACTAATCTCTGGTGGAAGATACCATCTGTTGAGTGACTCAGGTTTGAGTTCCAGAATCTAGCCTGACTGGGGGTGGGGGTGGGGGTGGGGGAAGATGTGACCAGTTCAGATTGAAGAGACTCAGACCTGAGTGGGGGTCACCATAGCCAAAGGAATGACTGTCACCCTGGAAATTTACTGAAATATCTGTTAGGGCACCACACTTCCTTCCAGATGCATCAGATAGATATTAGGTTGCCAACGTTATAGCAAAAGAATTGTACACATATTCATTTATTTCATCTTCTGATCCCATTACCATTTAGAATCTTATAAAACACCCCAAGTGAACAAGCCTGGGTAACAAGATGCCATCAGTCTCTTTATAACCTTTCCTCTGAAGAGCTCTCTGGATAGTTCAATAATACTCAAAAGAAAGCATCATGTCACCATGATATAAATAACTAGATGGTTGCCCTAAGGACCAGATCCTGGAGATGATGGTTGGAGTAGACTACCACTGAGGGACTCCGGGGTTTAGGATCAGTCTAGGAAAGAGGAGCCTTTCAGGGAATCTTAGAACTCCTCACCTGCAACTCCCAACCCTGTGTGAGGGACAGATATCTACTGTGAAAATTAATGAAGGGAAACCGCACTACAGTGGAGTTGTGACGCCAGCAGGGGGAGCACTCACACCCTATCACTTGTATTTAATGGACTTCAACCAGAAGAGAGGTTCCTGGTTGCAGAGATACTACTTCATCCACCACGGGGAGGAAGGAAGGTTTTCTCCTTCTGCCCTGGCAACAGCCCAGCCAATGAGAGACAGTCACAGTTCAGCCAATGAGAAGTCACTACACTTCAAACTCCCAGTTTGCTCCAATGGGCTTTTGGCTGATAACGGCCTCTCTCCAGAGTCCCTTGGTCTCCACAGATCTTTGGGAGAGATTTCTAGAAGTGGGGTTGCTGGGTCAAAGGGCAAATGCATAGATAAATTTGCTCGATAATGTCAAATCCTCATCTATAGCATTATACCATTTGAGTCACAAGTTTCTCTCTCTATCTCTATCTCTCTCTCTTATGCTGTTAAACCAGAAACTTTATGTTTAACTTACTGGCACAGTGTCTTACTGAGTTAGGGGGAAAAAATCCCTTATTTTTCCCCAATGTGTGTCTGCTTTACTTTCACACAGAACCCTTCACTTCTGACACTTCTAGTCACCAAATCTGTGAGGGTTTTCCCCACACCAAGCAATTCTGCAACACCAGCTGGGTGTCTTACAATGTAACTCAATTCTGACACTGTCTACATGGAGATAGCATCTGATCCCACAGGTGAAGGGCTCGGTCCTATGAGAATAAGTCCCATCATTCCAGATGGCAATTGTAAATCCAAGTTGTCACCTGCGCTTCTGACCCATGGGCTATAAATCAGAGTTTCCCATAGTCCCCTCTTTAGGTTTGACTAATTTGCTGGGGTGACTCATACAAAACAGTTGACTTGTGTATACAAGTAAACAAGGGATATATGTAAAGGGATACAATAAGGGATACAGGTGAACATGTGGACGGATGCACGAGGCAAGGAATGTTGGAAGGGAAAGAGTTTCCACGCCCTCTCTAGATGTGTTACATGTTCAGAAGCTCTCTGAACCCCATACCATTGAGAGCTTTATGGAGGCTTCCTCATGGAGATATGGTGAATCGTTAACTCCATTTTCAGCCCTTCTCCTTTCTTAAGAGAATGGGGGGCAAGTTGAAACTTCCAAGCTAGCAATCATGGCTTGTTCTTTCTGGCGACCAGCCATCATCCAGGAGCCCAGGCAGCATCACCTCACGGGAACAAAAGACACTCTGATTACCCAGGAAATTACAGGTGTTTCAGGAGCCCTGTGTGAGGAACTGAGGTCCAAGACCAAATATTAGAACAAAAGATGCTCCCAGTGCCCTTTTCACTTAGGGAATTACCAATGTTTTAGGAGCTTTAGGAACGGGGGCCGAGGCCAGCATGGATTTTTCTGTAATCTCACAACCACTCAAGAGAAAAACACGTTGACAGACTAAATTTTTGGTCCCCTTACAAGGTTTATTCAATGTGTCCAGAAAACGATCTTTATTCATGCATGAAAACAAGCCAATTTGGCCATTTAATTATCAGGTCCTCACACCATATTTCCTGTGGTAACGGCTGGCTGCTTCAACATCATTAAAACGATTGCACTTTGACATTATTTCCATGAAAAAAAAAAATCATGCTCTCCCTAGGGGGAAGATTGTGTCGCTAGAGTGTCCCGTGATGACAGTGCATGTCACTCGAGTCCTATAGAAAAGGGAAGCTCCCTCCCACACAGGACGTTGAGTTTCCTTCTGCATTGAGTCCTTTCTGGCTTATTCCCACAGATCCCAAGAGGACTCTGGATCCTCTTTGCCTCATATCACCTCCAAAGAGAGGCGGCTGAAGGCCAGTCCCTGGAAATACAGGAGGGCTTTGATTCCATTTATGTGGGCACAGTGGAGTCATGCCAGCCCGCCTGACACAGATAGGTGCGTCATAAATTCCATGGGCTGACCCCAAGCCTGGGGAGCTTGGGCCCAATGAGCTAGGGCTTTCGGTAGCAAATTCCTGGAAGTTGGTTACCTGCCAAAAACCATGTTGCAGGTGAGCATGTCCTGAAAGGAGGACTTACACATCTCGGATACATGATCCGCTCTCCTAATGAGCCAGCCGGCCTTTGAACAGACTTCTGAAGGGATAGTAGCCACAGTGGAAGAAAACAGGATTCTGACCTCTCAGAGCCTATGGATACCTGGGAGGGATCAGGTGGTGGGTTCATTCAAAAGTTTCCCTGTAGAATAAATGCATTTCACAGGTGAGTTCTGGAACAAAGCAAGGTGCACCGAAACCAGATCGCTGCTGGCTTCAGGAAAGATTAAAGGGAAGGCTGAGCCCTTTTAAAGAAATGGGGTGCACCTCAGCTGTGTTAATTTCACAGGAAGGGGATACCAGCCAGTATTGTGAGCAAGATGCCACTGGTTTATTAGGCAGAAAGGCCATCAGAAAAATCCAGAGTTTACAAATAAAGTCCAGAAGGGAAAGAAATGTGGAAGTCTGAATGGCTAACCTCTTTTTTAAAAATTAATAATTATTTTTGTGCCAGCAAAACAATTTTTGCATTTTAATATTAAGAATTTTTTAATATAGGAGCACCTGGGTGGCTCCATCGGTTAAGCGTCTGACTCTTGATTTCGGCTCAAGTCATGATCTCATTGTTGGGGGGTTCGGGCCCCAGGTCAAGCTCTGCACTGGCAGGGCGGGACCTGCTTGGGATTCTCTGTCTCGCTCTCTGCCCCTCCCTTATTCTCTCTTTCTCTCAAAAATAAACTTTAAAAATGTTAATATAATAAATTGAATTATAGGTTTCAAAAGTCAAAGCCATACTAAAAATGTATTTGCAGAGATGATACACTCCACCCTCACCCCCACCTTCGCTGGAACGGGGTATCGCTATTTTCTCTGGGTGGAGCCATGAGGCCGTGGCCCCAGCAGTTAGGACCTGCTGCCTCTTTGGGATCTTGGGGAAAGGGAGAGAAAGCCTTGGTAACACAACACTCCTCTCCAGCTCTGACCAGGAGGCGGCATCTTTAATCCAGGCCTCTTTCCACCCGAGGGGACAGAGGGGTCAACCTCCTTGCAAGGAAAGGTGGAGCCATTCCCCTGGCAAAGGGGAGTGAGGCCCCGGGATTGTGCTAGAAACGGACCAGGCTTACCACTGAAAATCTGAATCATCAGCACAATTATTTCAAGTCTCCATTTGTCAGAAGCTGAGAAAGTTCCCTAAGAGAAGGAGTTGAATTTTGGGAGGGTGGAAAACCTTTAGTCTAAAAACACTGTTTAAAGCATTGCGATAAAGAGGAACAATCCCCAAGGTCTATTTCTCTTCAAATCACCCCAATCCAGAGCTCATGCTAGCCCACAGTCTGTAGTCACTGCCAGCAGGTTTTGGCTGAGCACCCTATTAGCAAAAAAAAAAAAAAAAATAAACGTATACTTCCAATATCCCAAGATATGTAAATATATTCATTCATAAATTTAAACCATATATTTATGTATATATATTTTTTATTCATAAGTTTCATACATTAGTAAGAGGATGTTATACTATATAACATATGTAAAAAATATGTATTAAAAAGGGTTGATATTAAAATATGTCTCAGGGCACCTGGGTGGCTCAGTCGGTTAAGTGTCCAACGTCACCTCAGGTCATGATCTTACAACTCATGGGTTTGAGCCCCGCATCGGGCTCTGTGCTGACAGCTTGGAGTCTGGAATCTACTTTGGATTCTGTGTCTCCACCTCTCTCTGCCCCTCCCTTGCTTGCACTCTCTCTCTGTCTCAAAAATAAATAGACATTTAAACAACTTTTTTTCCAAACGTCTCAATATGGGCTTGTTTTTGCTTCCTTCACCCTTGAGGTGAAGTGAGTTCTAGATTGGCTGAAAGTTCACCTTCCTAGACATTCCTTCAGCTCATGCCCCAGGCTCAGAGGGAGGAGAAGGAGAGGGAAGGAGATGGATACTCATTTTGCCCTGGCGGCATTTGTCAGGCCCGGCACCCGGGGCTCCCTGGTGGGTGACCAGCCATGCAGCCCCTATGGGCAGAAGCAGATGGGACCCCATGGCTAGCCTGCTCCAGGAGTTCAAGAAGCTGTGGAATGGGCTTGGGGGCCAGCACAGGGTCATGCTGATTTATTTTATTTTGTTTATTTTTTCTGCTTGGAATATTTGTAGAGAATTGTTTTACTTCTTTTGCTTTTTGAATTTGGCCACTCGGGAGATAAAACCCAGACTTTCTGATGGGGATTACAAGGTCACATGTAATCAATGCCTGATCTTTGCCTGCTTCTGGAGGGCTCTCTGCCCTTCGCCGAGCCAGCCGCCCACCTCAGCCCAGCCACGCTCTGCTCCGTCCTCACTGAGACGAACTTTTTGCCCCTGGTGTACTTCTTGCTCTGGGTTTCCCCATGCTCACTCCTCTGCCTGGAATGCTATCTCTTACCTTTTTTTAGCCAGTTAAATTTCGATTCATCCTTCAGGTGTGGCCTGGACCTGACCAAACCTGACTCCATACCTACCCAGCCCCCGGTCAAGGTTGAACACCCCTCCTGCGCGGTCCTAATGGTACATTTACATCCTCAGTGCTGTAATTGTTTGGCTAACTGTCTGAGGCCCTCCAGGAGCATGGCTCCATCGGGCGTGGGCTATGAGGCCTTGCCTCGCCGTGTCCCCAGCTTTAGAGGTGGGACTGGCACAGCAGCAGATCTCAGGGCTAAAAAGGTGCCTGGCACTAGGCACGTGCTTCTCAAATATTAGGAAGACTTAAGTTAATAGAATTAAGTTCACAGACTCTGGAGTCAGTCTGTCTAGGTATGTTGCTGGGCTCTGCTGCTTTGGACCTGGGTGCCCTTGGGCAAATTACTTACCCTCTCTGTTCCGATCTCTTCATCTTTAGTGTGGAGGGGGTAATAGCAGTATTTACCTGGAAGATTACCATAAGAATCATATGGATTCATATATGATAGGTGCTTAAAATGGTGCCTGGTATTCTGCCAGTATGATATGAGTTTGCCGTCAGTGCCTCCTAACACTTCATAGAACTTACACTAAGAGGTTAAGAGTTTGGGTTTGAGAGGGATGGTAGGTGGTTGGGGTGAAGAGGGAGACAGGGTGGGCTGGGAGTCCCCATGCTGGTGAAGAGAAAACCTGGACTTCCTGAGAATAACCTTAGGACCTTGGAGAAGAGTGCAGAAGAGTGTGGAAGATTCTAGAAACTCATTCATTTGATTAGAATTTGTGGCAGGTTAATTCTGGGTCCAGGAAAGGAGAATGGAATGCCCTTTCTTCCTTCCTCCCTTACTTGGCCCTTTACCCCAGGCACTCACATGAAGAAACTTCTCTGGACACTTATCTATCCTCCCTTGATCGCCTCTTTTTCATGGGACAAATGCATTTCGCTTTCCCATCTTCTGGCTGGTCAACACGCCCACTAGAAAATAGGAGACTGCCAGTTATGTAAAGCCACGATGGTTTCTTCTTATTCTCCGGCATTTGGATAAAATGGAAAAATTTAAACCTGCCTTGGAGGAATTTCTAACTCTCTGATCTATGCCCATTGGATAGAAATGGAAAACCTGAATCCTCCGTCTAAGCCTTCAATTTGCGTTCATGAGTCTGGAGTCATAGAGAAATAACTTGATGTGGTGTCAGGTCTGGGTTTTAAAGTCTAGAAGGGAAATGACTTTGAATTTCAGAACAAGGTTATCATGACTTGAGGAGAAGCCAAGAATAGGAATGTTTTCTGGACTCCTCAGCTTGCTCTCATAAGCTCATTCTGACCTTTACTGATTATTTAAGTTCATGAGATTTGAATGCATTAGAAATAACAGGGTTATTTGTCCGCTGCTGAGTTAATTTGGTTTTTTAAACAGTTAAATCAAGCAGGTGGGTAGGCAGACACACAGTAAACATGCGCCTGACATTGGCACCAGGTGCCCTTGGGCGAGACAAACGTAACAGTGGCTGGATGTGGGAGTTTGCACATCACCCATGGGCTCCTGGCTCTACCACTGACCAGGGATATTTGACACCTCTGAATCTCAATTTGCTCATCTTTAAAATGGGGGTAGTAGCACCTGGCTGGCTCAGTCTGCTAGGCACCCAACTCTTCATTTTGGCTCAGGTCATGATCTCATAGCTGTGAGGGTTCAGGTTTGAGCCCTGAGCCCAGCCCTGTGCTGAAAGATTGAAGCCTGCTTGGGAGTCTCTCTCTCTCTCTCTCTCTCTCTCTGCCTCTCCCCTGCTCGTGCTCTCTCTCTTTCTCTCTCAAAATAAACAAATATATAAATAAGCTTAATTTAAAAAAAAAAACAGGGGTAGTAATTTCAGTTACCTCATAGAGTTCTGAAAGGTTGAAACGAGACGGTCCATTCAAATTGTGTGCCAGGCATTAATGTGACTGCCTCTGTTTTGGAGCTCGTGAGCAGATAGAAGGATCGAATCAGGAGAGAGAACTGATTAGCAGGAGCCTGTTGCTGGGTCTTTTGGGGATGAGTGTGAGCAAGCTAAGGTGGAGAATTCAGAACGGGGTGGAAAGGGAGAGTGGCAGATCTGCTACAAATAGCAGGTGCACTCAGTGAAACCTTCTGGGGCCAGGAATGACTGAAAGCCCTTAAGAATCTATATGGCAATTTTTGGGCATTTTTTTGTCCTGTGTGGCTCTGATATAACCAACTCCCCAACCCAGTGCCCGTAAGCTTAATTTATTCTATTTTTTTTTTTTTTTTGAGAGAGAGAGAGAGAGAGAGAGAGAGAGAGAGAATCTCAAGCAAGCTCCATGCTCAGCAAGGAGCCAGATACCGGGCTCTATCCTATGACCCTGGGATCATGGTCTGAGCTAAAATAAAGATCAGACGCATAACCAGCAGAACCACCCAAGTGTCTCTAGCCCTGATTCTCTCTTTTTTTTTTCATGTTTCTTTATTTGTGTGTGTGTGTGTGTGTGTGTGTGTGTGTGTGTGTGTGAGAGAGAGAGAGAGAGAGAGAGAGAGAGAGAGAGAATGAGAATGAGCAAGGGACCGGCAAAGAGAAAAGGAGACGGAGGATCCAAAGTGGATTCCACACTGGCAGCACAAAACCTGATGCGGGACTCGAACTCTCAAACTTGCAAGATCATGACCTGAGCCGAAGTCGACCTTAACCCACTGAGCCCCCCAGGGTTCCCTAGCCCTGCTTCTTACGTAAACATTTCCTGTGCCACGAAGCCACGGGTCGTTGTTCTCTGGGACAGTCTTGTGATCTACATTTGTCATCCCAGCATAATTACGTTCACTTTTAAAGTTTTATTTATTTTTATTTATTTATGTATTTATTTATGTATTTATTCATTTATTTATTTTGAGAGAGAGAAGGAGGGACAGAGAGAGAGAGAGAGAGGGAATCCCAAGCAGGCTCTGCACTGTCAGCAAAGAGCCCAGTGTGGGGCTTGAACTCACAAACCATGGGATCATGATCTGAGCCAAGATCAAGAGTTGGATGCTCAACCGACCAAGCCACCCAGGTGCTCCCATTACCTGTACTTTTAAAAGTGTGCAAGTTTGGGCTATAAATTCTATCCCAACAATCCCAACTACCTTCTGTGAGGTGGTGTGTTAGGAAAGCAGAGGAAAAGACAGGGGGTGAGGAGAGGAGACCAGCAGGTAGAGCAGGCTGGGGGAGGGGCACATGTGGGCACTGGGGCCAGAGGGGACCAGGTGGGCCAGCCACAGAACGAGGGGTGGGAGAGATTTGGGGCTACCCTCCGTGCCCAGGATGAGGCTCCCAGCAACTTGCATCTTCAGGTGCAGCTGGAAGATGGGAGATAGTCAGGCAACAAGCAGATGGGTCATATTTATAGCATTTTAAAGGTACATTTCCATACACTGAAATACAAAAGTCCCATCCACCCCCAGAAATCCCCTCACCCCTGTGCCAGCAATGCCCCCACTCCCTACTCCCAGCCAACCACTGGTTTGTTTTCTGTCTGCTTAGTTTTGGCTTGCAAATACTGTCATAAGACTGAAGTGATACATAATGTAGCTTTTTTTTAAAAAATATTTTTATTTATTTCTAGGAGGGAGAGAGACAGCGTGAGTAGGGGAGGGTCAGAGAGAGAGGGAGACACAGACTCTGAAATAGGCTCCAGGCTCTGAGCTGGCAGTCAGCACAGAGCCCGAGGCGGGGCTCGAACCCACGAACCGTGAGATCATGACCTAAGCGAAAGTCGGACGCCTAACCGACTAAGCCACCCAGGCGCCCCTTTAATGTAGTTTTTTGAGTCTGGTGTCTTTTTCATAATGCATTTGAGATTCATCTATGTTATTATGCATATCAATAGCTGGACCTTTTCATTACTGAGAAGTGTTCCTTTGTATGGGTGTAGCATAGTTTATTTATCCGTTTCTCAGTTTGAGGACCTTAGGTTGTTTTCATTAACCATATAATGTTGACAAATCAATATACCTGTGTAACTGGTATCTTCAGATATACATATAGGCTTCATTTAAAGTACCAATGAAAGGGGTGCCTGGGTGGCTCAGTTGGTTAATCATCCGACTTCAGTTCAGGTCATGATCTCACGGTTTGTGAGTTCGAGCCTCAACTCAGGTTCTGTGCTGACAGCTCAGAGCCTGGGGCCTGCTTTGGATTCTGTGTCTCCCTCTCTCTCTGCCCCTCCCCCACTTGTGTTCTGTTTCTTTCTCTCAAAAATAAATAAATGTAAAAAAAAAGAAGGAACTGATGACCAACAGAAAAAGAGGCTCAAGAGTTCTTGACCTCTTCTGAATTGTGGATCCGTTTACTTGCCTGGTGAGCTGATCTCTGAATACTTTTAGTGCCCAAGAAAAAATGTGCCCAAGGAAGCAAATTATACTGAAATACAATTATCAAAAAATAAGAAGAAATATCTGATTAGGAAGAAATATAAGAAGACATTAAGTAATAATATATTTATTTCTTTGTGAACCCACTTCATAAAACCCAGAGGCAGGTCTGATAGCTACTGAAATTTCAAAGTAGTGATGAATGGAAATGACACTTTAAGATAACTCGCGTCTGGGATGAGATACAAAAGTACCTCTGATTTTTACTGGGGACAAAGCCACAGGTATAATTATTGCAGTAGTCATTTGTTCCTTATGTCCATAATTGAAGGAAATGCTAAATTTGAGTTTTGTGAATGTAAAAATATGATTTTTCCCTAGGAACCTCCTGAATTCTATCCCCGTGCCCTTTGGGGACTTCAATAATGGTGCGTTGTTGTGATCAGAATATTCAGCTAATTTTGTTGCTACAACCTTAAGAGGGGGGAGGGGATCAACTTATTTTTGCTGACTTCCATATTCGCAGAGACAGAGTCTGAGCCTTTTTCTCTGCTGACTTACAGCTGTTGATGAGTGCATAAAGCACCTATTTCAGGCAGGTGCCTGGTCCTGAGTCGCTTCTGTGACTTCAGAGGCTGCTCAGCTTACAGCGATGTAACAATTATCCCTTCAAATTTCATGCAAGAAAACCTGAACAAAGCCCCCAAGGTCCTTGGGAAGGTGAAACATCTCCTTATCTTGACCTAAGAGACCTGCCACGTGAACTTATAGCAATATCCACACACTTAAAGGAAAAGTAAAAAACAAAACAAAACAAAACAAAAACATAAAAACACAAAACAAACAAACAAACCATCAAACTGTTTAGCTAGAGGTAGAAAAATACAACCCATAATCTGTATTTTGGGAGCTCGGAGTTTCTATTGAAACATGAGACAGAGTGATTCTGGGAAAATTCACCTTTCTGGTTTAAAGACAGGCTTATAAAACAGCTTTCAAGTTTTGTGTATATCGAATGCTCCTGAACTCACCCAACAGGATTTTTTCAGACATAATGCATATGAGTGCACCAAAGACACGCAGACCAGTAATACCTTATAAACCACTTAGATTTACGAGGAAGAATCAGTATATCCAAAAAATACAGAATCTTCTCCAAATAAAATCTGAAATCTGTTCACCCTTTTTTCTCACTCCTCCAAACATTCTAGAACTGTCCCCTACCACCAACTGCCATGTATTGACATAGCTTTCACACCATATTCCTTATTTGCTCCTTCACTATCAACATCCATATGGCCAAAACAATCCTTCCTTTTATTCTTTCCTCCAGGGTCCAGGTGGGTTGCCCTCAGGGAACTGTCAAAGACTCTCTTAAAATTAGCTTCTCACTGGGGCACCTGGGTGGCTCAGTCGGTTAAGCGTCTGACTTCGGCTCTGGTCATGATCCCACAGTATGTGGGTTCGAGCCCTGTGTTGGGCTCTGTGTTGACAGCTAGCTCAAAGCCTGGAGTCTGCTTCAGATTCTGTATCTCCCTCTTTCTCTGACCCTCCCCTGCTCACGCTGTCTCTCTCTCTCTCAGAAATAAAAAAAAAAAATAGTTTCTCACTTGCTCTTGGCTGCCTTAACATTTTCATGGGTGTAAAGCTTTTATTTCCCAAATAGAGGTAGGGACTTAAAGTGCAAATCCTATTCTCCAAAGAGGACATCCAGGTGGCCAACAGACACATGAAATGATGCTACTCATCAGGGAAATACAAATCAAAACCACACTGAAATACCACCTCACACCAGTCAGAGTGGCTAAAATGAGCAAATCAGAGGACTCTAGATGCTGGCGAGNAAAAAAAAAAATAAAGGGCAAATCCTCTTTGGAATGGCAGCTTGTTGACCCAAGTTCACCCAAAGGTGTAGACTTGTGATCTTCAACGTGATCTTCCCAAACCTGGAAGAACGTGAGATATTCCTGCAGAATGAATGGAATAGACACCAGGGCTTTTAGTCCGACCAATGGATAAATCCTTTCTGGAGACAGGGCCTAGGGACTCTCATACTGACCCACTTCCCCGGCATCCTTGTCACTCTGATGCACAGCTGGGGTTAGACATCGCTGCCTTTGAGCACTGACGGTCTGATGTAGACATCTTACCTTTGTATGTCCATAGTTCCTGGGTTTTGTTCAACAGACTTCTTATTTGATCCCAAACAACCTTGTAAGAGGAGGGCAGGGAGCACTTCCTGATGGTAAAGATGGAAACGTTGTGACACCCCAGCAACCAAGTGCAAGTAAAACAGGGAGAAGGAAGGGCTGGGTCTGCCCTTGGTTTATTGTGAAATTTCACTTAAAGGTAATCTTGGATGTTACTGAATGCCGTGAGTGACATCTGTGAAATCAGGGACTTAAATATGAAATGAGGTTTTATCAAAGTGGCTTCCATTTGCAAACATCAGGAGCCTTCCAGAAGGAATCTTCCAGTTGGATGGTAAAGACATAATTTTTTTTCTTTTTTCTTGGTGAGAAAGTTGTCATCCCTCCCTGTCTCAGCAGAGGAGGGGCTGGTCTTGGACTTGGACTATTTTGATTTGGGGGCTACAAATATTTACAAGTGAAAATGGGGTTGCAAATGCATACAAATAAAGAAAAAAGGTTTTACCAGGTATTTGAATCTTCAAATAATGAAGATCAACTATACTTTGTACACATTGGCTCATAACTTCCCTGGTATGTTATGGACTCAATCCATGGAAGAGACCTAGGCACATAGGGGTTAAGTAACTTGCCCTAAGTCATACAGCTAGTAAGAAAGAAGCCAGGACTACGTACCTGGTAATAGTTCTCCCCAGAGCCGCCCTCCTCCCAGCCCCCCTACCTCCTACCTACCTG
>NW_027530213.1:5896900-5908804 GCF_008692635.1 Crocuta crocuta | reverse complement strand
CTTCTGCTTTTGGACATGTTAAGAATGCCAGGTGCAATGGAGACTTCCATATTACTTGGTGTTTTTCAAATTCCTCTGCCAAGAACACCTTTGGCATTGGGATCTTTCCAGAATGTTTTATTGTTTTGAGGGCTACACTACAAGATCTGGGAAGGGCCTCTCATCATCGCTTCTGGTAGGACAGTTGTTTACAAGCTAAAGGATAGTAAAGACCTAAGATTCTAAAGCAATAATTGGCCCTGTTTTCAAGAAGAAATAAATAAACACGAGAAAAGAGAACACCACTTAGCAGCAGAGATTGGAAAGCGGGCAGGGGTAGGGGTGGGATTTGGGTATCAGACTTCCTGGTGAGTCTGCAAGGTGGAGGCTAAGCCCAAAGCCAGCCACCTGGACAGAAAAAGAGCTAGGTTTCCAAAGTAGAGTTCTACATAAACGCGGAGCGCTACTCACTTGTATGTGGAATCCACAAAAGGCGGACTCCTAGAAACAGAGGGTATGTTGGTGTTTGCCAGGGGCTGGGGCTGGGGAAATGCGAGATAGTGATCAAAGGGTACAAACCTCCAGGGATAAGACGAGTAAGTTCTGGGAGCTAATGTACAGCCAGGTGATTACAGTTAATAATACTGAAATATACTTGATTCCGTCTTTTTTTTAATATATAATTTTTAACAAGCTTATTTATTTATTTATTTATTTATTTAGAGAGAGCAAGCAAGCAGGGGAGGGGTAGAGAAAGAGAAAGAGAGAATCCCAAGCAGGCTCTGCACTACCAGCACAGAGCCTGATGTGGGACTCAAGCTCATGAACCATGAGATCATGACCTGAGCTGAAATCAGGAGTCGGAAGCTTAAACTGACTAAGCCACCGGGTACCCTTGAAATATACTTGAAAATATACTTAAAGTATACTTGAAAGTTGCTAAGAGAGTAGATCTTAAATGTTCTCACCACACCAAAAAATGGTAATTATGTGAGGTGATTAAGTAACCTTATCATGGTAATCATTTTGCAGTATCTGTGTGTATTGAATCATCTTGTCGTGCATCTTAAATCTTACACAATGTTATATGTCAATTATATCTCATTAAAGCTGGGGAAAAAAGCGGAGCACAAAATCTTATTTCATGATTGTCAAGGATTATAATTATGATTGTTATTTTTATAGAAAGCCTGAAAGTGACCAAACTATCCTTAGGGGTAATATTTCAGGGGGGAAAATTGTATTCAAATTTTCACAACTCATAATTGAATTCAGTTCAGTTTCATGTCATTTCACGCTGTGGCACCCCCCCATTTCTACTCCAGGACGGTGACAACATCCCAGGTTTTTGAGATCACTAAGTGATTTAAAATAATATATTGGGTATAAAGAATGGTCTGTGTAGTGGCATGATGTGTAAATTCTATTTTTAAGGGGGAACCAGACAGAACAATCTTTAAGGTCCTATCAAGTTTTAATACTCTAAGAGAATGTGATATTTATTGAAGACTTGCTGTATGTATGACAGCACACATCTGCTTGGAAAGTGGCAAGGCCAAGTCTAACCCTGCCCCCCCACCCCTACACGGGGCCAAAGGATCTATTGTTCTCTCTTCTTCCTTTTTGTATCAGTGTTGGGATCAATTTGTTGTCTTTTATTTCCATTCAACTCCACTGACAAAGATTCTGCTCCTTGCTGTTCCTTGAGAAACTAGTTTTACAAAACTTTGATTTTGTTCTCAGTAACCATACCTGCAATAGAATTATGGCAGAATTTTAAACCTAATTTAGACTGTCATAAAGGAAGTATAATGAGAAGAAATGACCATGCCATAAAAATTTCTGATTACATTTTTTTTAATGTTCATTATTTATTTTTGAGAGAGAGAGAGAGAGAGAGAGAGCATGAGCAGAGAGAGAGGAGACACAGAATCCGAAGCAGGCTCCAGGCTCTGAGCTGTCAGCACAGAACCCTATGTGGGGATCAAACCCACGAACTGTGAGCTCATGACCTGAGCCAAAGCTGGATGCTTAACCAGCTGAGCCACCCAGGTGCCCCTTAAATTTCTAATTGATACTCTAATGCTTTATTTGTAAGATGGATAATGATAATATATAATAAGTAGTTATATATATAATTTATATTAAATCACTGTACCTGATATACAAATGTGATAAAATATAACCAAATACCTCTATATATGTTTTTTTCCCCAACATACACAACTATCAGTCTGTTTTTGATATTTTGGTTCATTATTCTGTACTATGTGCCAGGCATATAGGGCTTTTTCTTTCTTCTTTTCCTCCTTTCTCTCTTCCCTCCCTCCCTGCCTCCTTCCCTCTCTTCCTTCTTTCTTCCCCTACTTTCCTCTCTCCCTCTTCCCCCTCCCCTCCCCTGGGTTCCTCCGTTCTTTCTTTCAATCAAATAAGTCATTTTCTTCGTTCATTTGAAACAAGAAAATAAACCTTGTCGCTTAACTAAAACTTAAAAACTGTAAGCGTTCTTTGCTTTTAATTTAAACATTTCATTTTTCATGAATACTGTTTGAGCCTTCCTGTTTTGCTGTTTGTAATGTGTTCTGGATCAAGACACCAGAAAATAGGTTAGGTTGAATTTAGAATAGAGTCATGGGCTTGGAATGAGACCTCAGCTGCTCATCCTTGGGGAAAACATTCACACTTTAAGAGGCAAAGTCAGTTATATTGTTTTTGGCTTGGGGAGACCTTTTCTGCTCACTTCCTGATTCTGAGCTTTGTTCCGCTCTGGTTACTGATTTCCAAATATGTGAGGTGTTAGATCATAGGTTATTGAATTCCAGTGCTGAAGGAACCCTATAATCATCTGATCCAAGGTCCTCATTCAGGGTGATGTCCCATCAAATGAAAGGGACTTCCCAAGGTCACTGAGTTCACCACTCACCTGATCAAACACATAGATCTCTGGGGAGAATGTGTCCACAGAACTGAGGCTGTCACTCAGCTAGATAGACCCTCTTTCACAACTTTTATCTCTTTCTGGTCCAGTCAGATTAAACTCAGCCAAATTAAAAAAGAAAGCTCAAATGTTAGTAAGATTTGGGGGTGTAAACGTCAGGAGCTAAATGATTTCATTCTAAGTGTGCTGAATAAATAAACAAAAATACATTTCAAACACTTGACTCCAAGTTTTTAAGAAACGTATTTCAAAACATGAGCAGCAAAAATATTTTTACAAGGCAGGGCCCTGGCATATTCGAGTTGATAGAGTGTGGTTAAAGATCTTTAAAAAAATGTGTAATCAAAGTTATTGATGAAGCATGGCATGAAATACCAGCCATGAACTGGTATGAACATCAGAACATTTATAGTTTAGTAAGGTTTTTTCCACTCTGCAGAATTACATAACAGGGTGGGACCCTTGTCCCATTTATGTTTATTTCTCCAACACTAGCCGAGTCTGTGTCACAAGAAAGGTCCTCGGAAAGAGTTTGTGGTGTGGTGGATGAATGGATGAATGATGGGTGGATGATGGCTAGATTGATAGATGGATTGGATGATGGATGGATGGGCAGGCCTTCTCAATTCTGTGAGTAGAATGGAAATGGCTTTTCTAAAGGACAATTTCATGACTAGATTACAAAGGGATGATAACTTAATTTTGTGATGTGGTGCTCACTTTTTCATGAACCGTAGTTACAAGTAAAATGATAAAAGCAAAAGATTGCAAAGTCTCACAGTGGCCAGCTTGTGCTTCTGATGGCCACTACAGGCTTACCTAACTCCTGGCAGATGAGAAATCTTTTCTGGATATATGGGGACAAGGCATGCTCTGGTATCATTCTCTCTCTTTAGCTCCATCTTTTTCATTCTGACAGATAACTCTCCCCCCGCCACCCCTACCCCGCCAGTGTTTCCTATAAGGAATAGAGGTTTAGGAAATTGAGTTTTCTAGACCCTTATGTGTCAACGGATGCCTAGAGACATGGAAGCTGTTGTTGTTTTTTTTTTTTGACAAGTATCAAAGGATTAATTAATGTTTTAGATAAATGTGCTGTGTTATAGAGGAGCGAGATCCATTCCAATATCTGGACAGTGAAAAACAATAGGACCAGCCATTGACCCACCACCCAAAGGCAAACCAGTATCGCCTGGCGATTGCGCAGAAGCATCCAAGTTTACAAAATGCTTTACACATGATCTCTTCCAGGGCTCGGAGGACCTCAGTGCGGTAGGTTCATCACCAAGAAGTGGTTTCTGCAATATAACACGGCCAGTAAGCAGCCCAATTAGGAGTTGAGCCTAGACTTGTAGATGCAGATCTCACAATCTCTCTATCATTTCGAAAATCCTTCTCATCAGAATTCATTAGTAATCTGCAGGAGATTTTTTAAGGAGTGACAACGCCCTCCTCCCTGCCCCAACCCAACACAGATCCCTTCATCTACTACTCTAAGCTCCTGGTAGAGTCAATATATCAGATGAAGACATTTTCTATGGAAAACCCTGTAATTAGGGGGCTGGAGGGAGACTGGCCTTCCTCTCATGCAACAATTCACATTATGGGCTGGTTAATTCCTGGGGGGGGCCGGGGGGGGGCTTGTCCTGTGCATGGGAGGAAGTTCGGTGGCATTCCTGGCCTCTACTCACTAGATGCCAGTAGCAACCTCCTATCATGACAGCCAAAAAATGTCTCCACACATTGCCAGATGTCCCATGAGGGGCAAAACTGTCATATGTATGTGAGGCCCAGGGCTCATACACACCTCCCTCTATCGCTGTAGATTCTAGGGTTCTGGAGGACTGAAGGGAGGAGGGAAAAAACTTGGAAGTTTCGTTTTTTTAAGTTTATTTATTTTGAGAGAGAGAGAGGGAGAGACAGAGAGACAGAAAGAGACAGAGAAAGGGAGAGAGAGAATGCCAAGTAGGCCCTGCACTGGCAGCACAGAGCCTGACATGGGGCTCGAACCCACAAACCCTGAGATCATGACCTGAGCCCAAATCAAGAATAGGATACTTAACTAACCGAGGCACCCTGGTGCCCCAAAACTTGGGAGTTTAAAGAGTTTAAAGGAGGGGCGCCTGGGTGGCTCAGTCAGTTGAGCGTCCAACTTTGGCTCAGGTCACAGTCTCATGGTTCGTGGGTTCGAACCCCATGTCAGCTGTGCTGACAGCTAGCTCAGAGCCTGGAGCATGTTTCAGATTCTGTGTTTCCCTCTCTCTCTGACCCTCCTGTGCTCACATTGTCTCTCTCTCTCTCTCTCAAAAATAAATAAAACACTAAAAAAGAAAATAGAGTTTA
Organism: Crocuta crocuta; assembly: GCF_008692635.1. Lineage (NCBI taxonomy): Eukaryota > Metazoa > Chordata > Mammalia > Carnivora > Hyaenidae > Crocuta > Crocuta crocuta. The sequence continues at coordinate 5,903,544 of NW_027530213.1, read as the reverse complement.
AAGGAAGTTGGGTTTCTACAACATGTAGAGAGCAAATACAGAAGATTGGACCATTTGGGAAAAATAACAAAATGCTTAGAAAAAAACTTTACAGATAGAAAGAGGTTTAAAATAGGCTCTCAGGCTTGAGGTTTAATATTGCTTTTATCTTCAGCAGGATTGTGACAGCAGCTCCTGGGGTCAGAGGTGAGGAATGGGAGAATAAGAGCCTGGAACTAGTGTCTAGAAGAGCCCAGGGGCCAGAGTGGCGCGGGATGGGGGTCCACACACTTCCACGCCTCCCCTTCTCCCCAGACTGACCGAGGCACACCCGAAGCCTGCAACATGACTTCGCCTTTCCCTTCCAGATGGCAGGCTACCTTTCCAGAAGGGCTTTCAGCAAGTGGTTCATAATCAAATGTTGGAGGCTTCTCCGCCCCACCCCCCTTTCTCCTTCCCCTCTCTTTCCTCCTCTTCGTTTTCAAAAATTTCTTCTCTCGTCCAACAGGTATTTGTTCCAAATCTAGTTTGTTTTGAGGACAGTGCAAGATCATGTGGAAAGAAAACAGAAAAAACTCTCACTAACTAGGTGAGTTCATGGGAGGGTGGCCATATGAGTCATTGTCTCAACCGAGACATTTATGAGAGTGACAGGGAGTGCCCTTATGCTTATGTTCCTGGGACAACAGAATAAGTCAGGACTGTCACGGCTAAGTGGGACGAAGTGTCACGGCTTTTCCAACACTTTAACACACTGTTCTGTCAAGATGTGTCTTCTGGGACAATTCTAACCATGAGGTCACCATGCCAACAATAGCAAGGGCTGTGCTGAATAGGATACGTACATTCTCTGACTTACAATGGCCACGGTCCCGTTATAACTTCTGTTCTAGATGAAAAACTTAGTGAAGATTGCAAAGTTAATATGAGATAAAGTGGGATTTAAATCAGGCAACAATGTGCCCTGAGAACCCATTGATTTCACCATGGCGTTCCTCATGCTGGTTTGTGCAATGTCCTTATTGCAAGATGGAGTATCTGCTTCAATCCCTGCCTTCCGATTTAGGTCTATTCTTCAGCAATAGGCTTCTTTTAAACTGAAATACACATTTACAGTTAACTGGGCAAAGCCAGGAAAATTAAAACAGGTTTGGGGCCAGTCTTAGGCAAGGAGGACCAGCTCTTGGAAGAGAAATCAGTGCTGGGGGGACTTTGGTTCAGGCATAGCAGAGCCCAGGATCTGAATGTTACATTTACATCGAAATCCCAGGGGCCCTTCTGAAAGGACCAGACACTCACTAGAGAAAAAGATCTCTGTGAAAATGAGTCTATCTGTTCTGGAAAAACAGCAAAACAAATCCTTAAGTTGTTTATTTATGGGACACCTGGATGGCTCAGTTGGTTAAACATCCGACTCTTGATTTCAGCTCAGGTCATGATCTCACAGTTCACGAGTTCGAGCCCCACGTCAGGTTCTGTGATGACAGTGCAATGCCTCCTTGGTAATCCCTGAGCTATCCTGTTTTATGAGTCCTCATAATACATGGTAAGAAAGCTTTGCAGTTACTAGTAATTTCTAAAAGCTACTTGATTACCAGTACTTTTGCCTCTTGCTTCCCAACCTTGAATCCGTCACCTCTGTTTAACCCTCCTTGGTATTTAAACAGCTAATCTGGTGCTGGTTGCCGAGTTAACAATGTGCAAACCTCTTAAGCAACTTCATCTCGACCTTCACAATTCTGTTTATTTGGCATTTCCTTTTGTGTTTCTGTTCATGAGCTGACTTGGCCTTTGCTAATGATTAAAAGTATTTGCTGAAGTATTTATCGAAGTCCGTAGATAAGAATTTCTGTGAACAGTGTGTCTTGTGACATTGGCTTGTCCCCTGAAGTATAAAACCAACTGAGAAAAGCAGTTTGAAAACAGGTTCTGGTCGATACGTATGTATTTGAAAGCATACATGCATTCACTCACTCAGGATTTACTGAGTTTCTACTATGCGCCCAGTTTTGTTCTAGGCAGTGACAAACAAAATCTTTGGCTTCATGGTATCACCATCCTAGTGGGTGAGGGGCAGAGAGACAGACAATAAGGAAGAAAAGCACATTCTATGTCATACGGAGATAACTGCTATGGGGGAAAGATACAAAAGAAAAGGCTGGCAGAGAGTAGGAATTGTGTTTTAGTTACTTTAATTTTTAAAAATTTATTTTGAGAGAGAGAGGAGGAGGGGCAGAGAGAGAGGGAGAGAAAGAATCCCAAGCAGGCCCCAAGCTGTCTGCGCAGAGCCTAGTGTGGGGCTCAGACCCACAAACCATGAGATCATGACCTGATACGGAACCAAGAGTCAGATGCTTAACTGACTGAGCCGCCCAGGTGCCCAGGAATTGTGCTTTAAAATAGGCTGGGCATCCATGTTCACTGCAGCCTTACAACAGTCAAGATACAGAAACAACTGATGGATGAATGGATTAAAAAATGTGGTCTATGCACACAATGGAATATTATTCAGTCTTTAAAAAGGAGGGAAACCTGCCACTTGTGACATGGACAAATCTAGATGGCATCCTGGTAAGTGAAATAAGCCACACGCAGAAAGGCAAATGCTGCCTGATCTCACTTACATGTGGAATCTACATAGTCAAGCTCATGTAAATAAGAGTTAGAAGAGTGCTTAGCAGAGGTTGGGGGAGGGGGAGGTAAAGAGCCATAGGTCAAGGGTACTAAGTTACAGTGATGCAACATGAATACTGCAGATCTAATGTACCTGTAGTTAGATAGTACCACGTGACTATAGTTAACAATATAGTATTGTATATTGCTAAGAGGGCAGATCATAAGTGTTAACACCACACACACAGACACACACACACACACAAATAGGGTGCTTAGAGAAAAAAGCTTATGGAAAAACCTAAACAAGGTAAGGGGTGAGCTACACGGATGTAGGGAACATCCAGGTAGACGAATGTCCAGCAAATTCTGGCAACATCAGGAAGGCCGGTATGTCAGAAGCCAGTGAGGCCAGAAAGAGATCGGGATGCCTGGTATTATAGGAGTCATACTTGATGTGTAGGGACTTGACTTCTTCTTGGTGTGAGACAGGAGGCCTTTGACAGGTTTCACGCATACAAGTGGACTGGTGGACTCGTGATTTCAGTGGGGGTCATCTGGCTGTGAGGTGGAGAACAGACTGAGGGAAAACCAAGGGGACCAATTGGGAGGTTAATGGAGGGTTGGCCTGGTGGGGTAGCAGTTGGGGGTAGAGAGAAGAGGTTGGATTCTGGATATGTTTTATTTATTTATTTTTTTAAGTATTTATTTACTTATTATTTTGAGAGAGAGTGTGTATGTATGTGTGTGTGTGGTGTGTGTGTGTGTGTGTGTGTGTGTGTGTGAGCAGGAGAGGCGGAGAGAGGGAGATAGGAGGTCTTAAGCAGGCTCTGCACTGTCAGTTCAGAGCCAGATGTGGGGCTCGAACTCATGAACCACGAGATCACGATCTGAGCTGAAATCAAGAGTTGGATGCTTAACCGACTGAGCCACCCAGGTGCACCCTGGATATGTTTTAAAAAGTGGGCAAGAAGATTTATTGGCAGGTTGGATGTAGGGTGTGAGAGAAAGGAGTTAAGGTTTTCAGTATGTGCATGGGCATGACTGCAAAGTCTATATAAAGCTTAGCATTATCCGAAGGTGTCTGGCTTAATTACTTACTTATTTTTGCTCACCCCAAAGCCCTGAAATGGAAGGCATACAGTTTTGTTCATTGCTGCATGCCTAGTGTCTAGAATAGCCTCTTTCTCAAAAATGAAGTAAGTGGTTATCGTGAGAAATGTGATTTCAGAAAAAATTGTAAAGAGCCCTCTTATTTTCTATCTTCTCTATTTTCAGCTGTGAGCCTGAATTCATGTAAAAATAATACATGTGTTTAATTTATAGAAAACAAAAAAACCTTGCAGAATTATGTGATATAAACATTTAAAAATTGCTTACTAAGACTATTATTAAAAAGTGAAAGCTTCCACATTCTACAGAAAGCATGGTGTTATTTTGAAAGCCAGTGTTCATATGAGTAAATGAATCCAAACACTATAAAAAATTAAATCCTAATACTACAGAATACAATGGCCTCGTTTGATATGTAGGGTCAGTTGTGAGGACAGAATAGACTTTAAGTACACTACCTGGGGCCAGCCAGTCAACTGTACTGAGTTTCCATTCATTAATCATCTCTTGACTTGATTCAAAAGGAGATTTTTTTTAGAGATGCCAAACTTCCTATAATCAGGATATTTGTATAAATTTTGCTTGAGTTAAGGCTCATGGAATATTGATTCACATATGTATGTGCCTTTAATTTGTGCGTGTGTGTGTGTGTGTGTGTGTGAGAAAGAGAGAGAGAGAATGAGAGAAAACAGAGCATTGGAGACAGTTGTTTGTTATTGAGAAGAAATGTATAGGCATAACTAATCTTGGATGTTTCCGAGTAGAGCAAATAACCCTGGAGCCCCTTCCATGGGTCACAAGGCTGCAGTACATTTTACACATTCTCAGATCCAAAATGCTCTGAAAACTGTAAGCTGTGGGGGGAACTCACCTGGAAGCACAGCCAGACTGACCACAGCTCATGTGTAGTGAACTTGAACTGGGGGCCCTGAAGCTGTGTGGTTTTTGACATATTCCATCTCATGTTCGCTGGTGCCACTGCAGAATATTAATGTGTCTGGCCACAGGGTGGTGCGCGGTGTTACATAATACACGCTATAAACACTCAGCCATCGTTCTAAGAATTCTGTTTTCTGAAACACATCTGCCCTCACGGCGTTTGCGTAAAGGGACTGCAGTCCTGTACTGGGCTTGTTCTGGGGCTGCCTCTGCTGGTTTTATCCTTCCTTAAGAAATAAGGCTAATGGTTGTCTCCTGGCCTTGTGAGTACAGCGGGGTTCCTTTCTCTAGGTGACAGGAGCATTTGCAGAGCACCACCTGTATCTGACGTGTCTGTCCAGCTCACACGTGTGAGCGTGGAGCTTTGAGTAGAAGTGTCGTGCTTTGTGGTGATGAAGCTTCCGGTCCCTTCCTTTCTGGATAGGAAACAACCTTGTGGAAAGGTGGCATGGATCTGGGTGACACTGGGCTCCTGTCTTGTCACCTGTCAGTGGGTATTAGATGGAGACATCCCAGTGATTGGCCAGATGTGTGACTCCGAGCCCTACCAAAGACACCCTCTTATCTTTTAGTGATAACAGAGCCCTCTGTGGACAGGATGGACTACTGTGTCGCAGGCAGCGTCAAAGCCGTTAAGAGCCCGATGACTCAGATCAGTGTTGAGTTGGGCTCTCCGCTCCACCGCATTTAGACGGGGCCATCCTGGGCCATCCTGGGCAACAGGCTCCTCTCTCTAACTCACATGATTCAGCCGAGCTCATAATGAACTTACCACGTCATTTTCTTCCTAGCTTCCTTTTCTTAGGGAAAAGGTGTCCACCCAGTCTGTGATTCCAGGGGGTTCCTAACCCAGGGAATTCTACAACTCACATCCTTCAAATCTTCTATTTTCATCTCCCCACCCACAGCTCCCCAAACCTTTAACACACAACTCAGGCTAAAGCACTGGCCAGGGGCTTAGGAAATCTAGGAGAATCTGCAAGACAGATTCTTAGAGTCTTCAGGGACCAGAGAGGTAAAGCACCTAGCATTTCCTCAGTGCAAGGGCCCCGGACTTGTCAGACCTGAGAGGGGGGATGCCCTCATGCACAGCAGAACCCATCACTGATCAGAGCAGCTCAACTGGTCTTGCTTCACTATAGGGGCTTCTCAGGAGGGCCCTCCAAAAATTGGAAGGGTATCTCCCTTTCTTCTTCCTGGATTTACCACCTTTGCTCATGGACACTGAGGCAGGATGCGGGCATCTGCGTTGGATATCAGCTGAGGAACTTAACCCTTGGCTCCCCGGGGGGAGAGCGGAGTTTCGTATTTGGGTGCCCAGCGTGTGGTGTTGGGGGCGTGTGGGGTTGAAATGGCTCTGGAACATGATGCTATTACAGAAAACACCCAAGCTGCCAGGAGAAGCGGCATCTTTTCACTGAAATTCACAAGGGCCATGGGAAAGGCTGTCATTGGCCAGGCTCCCGGGCCACCTGAACAGGGGGAGAGGATGGGGTGCAAGCCCCGCCCAAGCCCCAGGGGGACGGAGTTGGCACGGATGACTGCTGGTCAGTCCCTGGACGGCAGGCCAGGCATTTCAAAGGGGGCAGGAGCTAAGAGGCCCTCGCAGCCGGGCTCCGCACCCCGGTGCAGCGAACTCCAGCACTCCAGCGAACTCGGGTCGGAATTAGAGTCTGGGTGGAACCTGGGCGAAACAGTTGCGGTGGAGGAAGATAGCAGAAAGCTTAAATCTGGGAGAAGGGGCGCAGGGTCTTGGGGTCCAGCGTACGGCCCCGCCGGGCGCCACCAGAGCCCGGAGCGAGGCGTCCTGTTGGAAGGGGTGCAGTGGCCTCCACGCCCAGGGCCACTTGCCCATCCGCAGTGTCAAGTTAGGGTCCCCGGTGGAGGACAGGGATCTGCGGCAATGGCCGAGGCCGTGGAGCTGGAGGGGGGCCCCCCGGGTCCCCAGGGGCCGCCTGAGGCCCCAGCGCCTGTGGCGGAGGAACCTGGCGAGTCGGGGG
>NW_027530213.1:5895667-5896836 GCF_008692635.1 Crocuta crocuta | reverse complement strand
AGCGGCGCGGAGCAGGTGGAGGAGGCGAGCCCCGGGCGCGGCGCGCAGGGCGAGGCCGCGAGCGAGGTTCAGGGGGGCCCCTGGGAGCCTGAGGCCCCCGGGGCGAAAAAGAAAGCGGAGCAAGGGCCGGAGGAACAGGGAGGCAGCGCGCCGGGGGCGCCGGGGCCCAGCATGGACGCAGCGGGGCCGGCGGGAGGGACGCACGGGACCGAGGGTGAAGCCCAGGACGGAGGGGACCGCGGCCCGCAGCCCCAGGCCGAGGCCACTGAGGCCGCAGCGGCGGAGACTGGCGGGGGCGGCCCCGGGGAGCTTGCAGGGGAGCCTCGGGGTGCAGCCGACGAGGCGGGGGTCCCGGGGACAGAGCAATCGGAGGAAGTGGCCCCCGGGGACGCGAGGGCGGACGCTGTCGAGGAAGGGGACCCGGGTGGACCCCAGGAGGAGGTGGGGGAGGCGGAGGAGGAGAGGCGAGAGCGCAGCCCGGAGGGGCCAGGCGAGAAGGTCGCAGCGCGGGCCGACGAGGGGCCCCCCGACAGCAGCGCGCATCCGGGGGCGGCCGCGCCACCTGGGGCCGCGGAGCCGGAGGCCGAGCTCAGCAACCACCTGGCGGAGGAGCGCAGCGTGGAGGGCGGGGAGGAGACCGCGCGCGTGAACGGCCGCGGGGAGGACGGCGAGGCGTCCGAGGAAGGGGCCTCGGGCCGGGAACACGACATCACCCTCTTCGTGAAGGTAAACTGAGCTTCCCCCGACTCTTAGCACAACCCCCTCCCATTTGTAGTCTCCGTCTTCCAGGTGTCCCGAGTGTCAAGAGTGTCACATCCATTCACAGGAGGGAGGCCGGACATCCTGGGCGTCTTGGAGAGATTTAAGGAGCGTTTCAGTGAGACTCGGTGGCTTGGAAACGGAGAGGTTGGGTGGAGGTAGTTGGGGAAATGGTGATGCGCATCGAGCAACCCACCGTCTTTTGTTTTGAAAATCCTAACCGGCCCTTCTCCTCCGGAGGTTATTGAAGAATTAAATTAAAAAAAAAAAAAAGCAACATACCTTCTACTTGGGATACCTCAGCTGTTCTTCCAACTCCAAAGCCTTTACCTGGAAACGTAGGTGACTCCACAGAGAACAAAAATTGGCTCGCATTAAATCCAGAAAATAGAGTGCAGCTTGTTAAAAAC
>NW_027530213.1:5885109-5895559 GCF_008692635.1 Crocuta crocuta | reverse complement strand
ACAGGTAAACAGGTTGTAATGTGAGAAGTAGCCCCAGGGCTCAAATTTCAGCCGCCCTGAGCTGGCCAGTGTTCTCAGCTCCAAAAAAGGTATCTCTCTTTGGTAGGTAGAATCGACGAGGTCTGTTTGGAAGGAAAAGGGAAATTTATTTAAATATTAGAATATTTTTTGAGCGTTTTCACATTCATTCTGGAAGTTTACAAGATGTGATGACTTGAACATCATTTGCCTTTATGTCATATTTCAAACTTCCCATGGAAAGAGAGCAACGCTTTTGTTAAAGAAGCTGTAGGGTACGACTGAGGAAGTTTTGAGTTTAAATAGGCATTTCTACACGGCATCAAAAAGGAGAGGCGATGTCCAGTGGGCCGCCTCCTCGTCCTCCATGGGGATCTTGTTTAAAAAAGCCCTTTCTGAAGACCTTCGGCCAGACCAGGAAAGCAGCAGATAATAAGGCCAAGAATGTGCGTTGCATGTTGAATCGTAATCCTTCCAAAATACCTCCAGGCTTATAGAAGCCAGTTAGGACCTAAAGCCCCTTGACGGGAATGTAAGCAAATTCTAATAAGCAAAAAGAGAAATGTTTCCAAAGTGATTAACATCAGAATTTCAGGAATTGCTTGGGTGACGAGGGGTGAAGGAGGAGAGGGCATGTGTTTCTTCACTAGGGGAAGGGGCTGCTACGGAGCGTTTTTGAAGACCCTGGGGCCTTTTAAGAGTATGCATTGGCGTCGAACCTAAGGGCACAGCCCCTCGGAAGGGCCTGTGGGAGCCAGAAGTCTGCAGGGAAGAGGAGGGAGGAGGGGGAAGGGGGAAGAGCTGAATGCCCTTGGTCTGTGCCCCAGATCCGCTCTTGATTTAAGGAATTCCCATTGCTCTGGTCTCATGGCCACCTGATTCCAGCACATCTTTCCAACCTCTTGTTACAGTTTTGACATACAGTAACACCTTCCTACCTGTCTGCCTGTTTCCATTCTCCCCTCTCTCTGACCTAGGCCCTTGGTGATGGCAGGTGAGCTAGGAAATAATATCTGATCACTTTGTTTGAACCTGTAAAATTCTTCAGTTTATTACAGAATTTCAGAAACATCTGCACTCCTTAGCCCCGCCACAAGGCCCCTTGTGGTGTTAGTCTTGCTTCTTTGGTATTGTTTGAATGTCCCCCCGCCCCTCCCCCTTGTTACCCACTATGCGAGCCATATCGAACGACTTACCATTCCTTGAGCGAAACCCGTTCTTTCCTGCCTGGAGATTTTTCAGGGGCTGTGTTTTCTGCCTGAATCAAGTTTTTCCCCATCTCGACTCTCTCCTTGTCCCCTGCCCCTCTATCATCGGGGTGTCTAGATTCATCATGGGGGAGTCATCTCCTCTGGGGAGCCTTTTCCAACCCCATTCTGGGTTGGGTGTCCTTCTGCTGAAGGTCCACTCACATCCTGTGTGTTTCATCTCTTCCCTTGACTGTGCGAAATTCTTCCCTCCGTGTGAGCACAGATTTGGAACAAGATGGAGGTTCGGATGGGGGGCTGTCTGCACAGGGTGGTATATACCATGGTGGCCAATAGTGTGGACACCACAGCCAGGGGGATCAAATCCTGGCTCTGCTGCTCTCTTGCAGTGTGACCTTGGGCATCCTACTTAACCTTTCTATGTCTTTATTGCTTATGGATAAAGTGCGGATAATAATAGTACCTACCGGTGAGGTTGTTGTGGGGATTCAAGAATTAGATTATGTAAAGCACTTAGAATAGTACCATGGCCTGGGCTAAGCATAGTGCATCCTGTGTTCTTGGGGCGCCTGGGTGGCTCAGTTGTTTAAGCGTCCAACTTCGTCTCAGGTCATGATCTCATGATTTGTGGGTTTGAGCCCCGCATTGGGCTCTGTGCTGACAGCTCAGAGCCTGGAGCCTGCTTCAGATTCTGTGTCTCCCTCTCTCTCTGTCCCTCCCCTGCTCATGCTCTGTCTCTCTGTCTCTCCCCAAAATAAATAAAGACATTAAAAAATTTAAAAAAAAACCCAACCTGTGTTCTTATTGTTACATCTGCTTAGCTCCCACAAACTTCTATTGATTTTGCACAGAAATGCTCCCCTGTCCATTTCATCCCTGCCTCCCCCTGCCCCCCGCTATTTTTTAGGGGAAAATCTCTCTAGCTATCTAATTACCTCCATTCTCTGGGGATAGGAATGTTTTGGAAAGAAAAAATAAATTTTTCTTCTCAGATTCTGCTGGGGAGATTTTGCATAGCAGAGGCAAGGGGCTTGTTGTTAATAACTTACTTTTTCTTTTTTTATGTTTATTTATTTTTGAGAGAGAGAACAAGCATGTGAGCAGGGGAGGGACAGAGCCCAATAGGAGGCTTGAACCCACAAACTGTGAGATCATGACCTGAGCCGAAGTCAGATGCTTAACTGACTGAGCCACCCGGGAGCCCCCGTCCAGACTGTTTTATTCTGACATGATCAGCTTGGTGATCATTTGTGCCTGCTCCCGCTCTTGTTTTCTTAAAGAAACAGATCTCCAGGGGCACCTGAGTGGCTTAGTCGGATAAGTGGCTAAGCATGTGGCTCTTGATCTCAGCTTGGGTCTTGATCTCAGGGTCGTGAGTTCAAGCCCCACATTGGGCTCTGTGCTGGCTGTGAAGCCTACTTTAAAAAAAAACGAAGAGTGAAAAAACAGATCTCCAATCAGGGAGATTGGTTTTTAAACACTACTGTTTGATATAACTTCTGAGGGTCACTTCAGTTTTGCCTCATACGATTGTTAAGGCACCCCCTTATTTTTTTCATCCTACAAATGAGNATATAACTTCTGAGGGTCACTTCAGTTTTGCCTGATACGATTGTTAAGGCACCCCCTTGTTTTTTTCATCCTACAAATCATTCTAGTTAAAAACAAAAAAGACTCCAAGGTAGAAATCAAGCAAAAACCTTTCATTTATTTATTTTTAAAAAATATTTGTTTGTTTATTTAGAAAGTGTGCACACTAGCAGAGGAGGGCAGAGAGAGAGAGAGAGAGAGAGAGAGGGAGAGAGAAAATTCCAAGTAGGCTCCACATTGTCAGCACAGAGCCTGGCCCAGGGCTTGATCCCACGAACCAGATCATGACCTAAGCTGAAACCAAGAGTCCGATGCTTAACCAACGGAGCCACCCAAGGCGCCCCAAGCAGAAACCTTCTAGATACTTGTATCTTTTGAGTTGGCGAATTCCTACTTTTGATTTAAAATCCTTAAGTTAGTTCAAAATAGGATTTCTCTGCCAGCTTTCGCTTTCTTTAGGTTCCTTCTTTGGGCTCTACTCCATAGTAGACATCTGACCTTCTGGGTTTTGTAAACATGTCAAGTTTTCCAATGCCATTACTGGAGTCCAGAATTCACAGGTTTGTTCTTTCAGGGAGAGCGCCGCAAGCATTTCAAACATTCCCTTTGCCTTCATATGACAGTCTGGCAAACACAGTTTTAATTAATTGGCCCATATTTTATTTGTGAATTTTTAACGTTTGCGTTTTCTCTCTGTGTTTTAAAAATACATATACTGGTTGCAAACGTACCACAGAGTAAGGACACATGACCCAGTAACATGTGCTAATAAAATCTGCTTCTACTTTTTGCCACCTGGTAGTTTATAGTCCCCATCTTTGTGAAAATTCTCATCTTACTCATTTGCCATTTCATTTTATTCAGTAAGTATGCAAGAATGTATTCTTGTAAAAAAGCCAAGAACGTATAGAACAGGCCCAGGAAAGCTTCCTTGAATTATCGTATGGTAAATTAATTGCTGATCATGCTAATTCATACTTTTATTTTTTACAAAGGAGTATTAATTATTTGTCATCAAATTATAGAGTAGCCCTGCAGAATATTTAGTAAGAGAGAGTCTTTTCTTTACTCATAGCAAAGGGAAACAACATAATAACGTACCAACATGACAATAACAAACAACAAAACAAAATACTGACAACAAAGGATAAAGTAGGGACTTCACCAGCTGTGGGGACTTAGTCACTGAGGAAGTCTTGCTTACAGCTTTGGGGCTTCTAACCCAGTATATGTGCTTTGAGGCAGGGTCTAGGCGTGGGACAATCTGTGATATAGATTTCTTGGCAATTGTCACATGACTTAAAAAAACCTCAATGTGACCAATGAATAATCCTGGGCCAGAGTCTAAGAATTTCTGAAATTAGGTTTTTGGACACCATCTATTTAACTATTAACATGCAGGTGCTGCGGAACTCAAAAGCTTGCATTTTTCGTCGCATTTGGGTCTCTAGAGAGGTGGATTTGGTAGAACAAAGTACAACTCAAGAAAGTTGTGACCTTTGAAGAAGCGTTGTTGTTGAGAACTGCCCCCCCCAACGTAAATAAATACATACATAAATACATAAATAAATGGAGGCAGCCAAGCAGCACCACACCACATGACTGTGGTAAGAAAGGAGGGGTAGNGATGAGCACTGGGAGTTATATGGAAACCAATTTGACAATAAACTATTTGTAAAATAAAAAAAAATTAAAAACATTAAAAAAAATAAAAAAAAAATAAAGAGGGGTAGGTATGTGTCCAGAGCAATAGCGGATTGACTCCTGGTAGACCAGTTGGCTGCAGCAATCCACACACCTTTCACCAAGAGAGAACATGTCGAGACCTGTTCTCTGGGGCTTGGTCGCCGAGGAGCTTGAGAGGGAGGTGGTATTTTCATAGTAGTGTGGGGGCTATGACTGCGCGCTCTGAAGGGAAATGGGCAAAGATGCACTTTTAGGACTTTACGTCTCCCTGCAAAATGACGTTTTTGTTACTTGTGTTCTGAGTGTCTGATACAACTTGCTTACAAATACATTTATGAAATCAGTAGAGGTGGTTGGGGTGGAAACTGAGGTCGAGCACCGTGTTATGCTAACCTCTGACACGCCTGTGCACGCACATGCACATGGTGGTGGGGGTGGTCCCTCTCACCACACCGAGTGAGGTCCGTGTTGTAATTGCTTCCCCACCTCACGCCCTCCCTGCCTGGCACGGCAGTGGGCTCATTGTAAGCTCTCAGTCAGTGCCTTTTGGTAATGATAGGCACATGGCCAGGTGGATGCCTAATCAGTTCAAGGTGACCCAGCTAGTGAGAAGCTGGATACAGATCTGTTTCCCACTGTCCCAGGCCAGCGTCTCTTCTGAAAGGGCCAGAGCCATTCTCCTCAATGAAGACATCTTGACAGCCTGGCTGCAAGATGCTGGAATCCCATGAGAGCTCTGGGAATTTGTGGCTCTGCTTTGCTTGCTGCACACGTGCCACAGCTCCAGTCCCTCACTGGGCTCATGGGCCCTGTGCTGTGGAGCCAGGGAAGTAAGTGAGCAGTCACGCCTCACCCTCAGTGTGGGCCCCTCCTCCTCCTCACAGGGGGTCTCCTTTATGGCCTTGGTTCCACATGGTCACCTGTTCTTCGTTCGGCCACTCAGATAGCCTACAGATATCTATCTGTAGATACTTTCAGAAACAGATACCTGAAGACCCATAAGATACCTTCAGAAACACCACACTGGGTCCTTTAGGCATGCAAATTTACCCTTTAGTGTCATGTATGTAGAAAATAAAACCCAGACTTTGAAGGAATGTATAGAGTACAAAGCTCTGAGCCATGGTTTAGGTTCAGGTAGGCCACTGTGCTATAGATTAATCTGTTAACTTAGCACATGTAAATTTATCACCTACTATGTGTCAGACACTGTGCTAGAGTTTGAGGACCCAATGTCAAGCAAGACAGACAGGGTCCCTGCCCTCATGGAGTTTACCAGCGAGCACAGAGGACAGACACCGAGCACTGAATGCCTGTGGTGGCAGGGACTACACTGATTGGCTCACCGTTGTCCTCTCACCCCCCAGCACAGGGTCTGGCACACAGTAGGCACCTAGTTAATGCTGGCAGGAAGGGGAAGAGCCAGCAAAGATGAGTAGGAGGCCTAGGAATACATAGCAGGAGGACCCGCAGACATAGCAGTAGTCACTAAGTCAGTGTTATCGACTTGATTGTATTTGGGGAGACACAGACTAGGACCCTCTGATGATCCCTAATGCCAATTCTTTAAGATTGTTGAAAATAGGCTGCCTTCACTGTCGCTATTCTCTGAGCTCCTTTGACATTCAGCAAATACAGAGTTTTCTCCCAGAGTTGGGGAGGTGGATGTTTCAATCTCCCAGACTCCTTTTCCATCATTAATGTCTTCTATTTTTTTTTTTTTTTCTGACAGAGTTCTGATTCACAAACTGGGGGGTTTGTATTTGGGCATAGTGGGGGGCAAGGGGAGAGACTTTATCCACAATATAGACATCACCATGTTTTCTGGCAAACCATTCTCCTTCTCACAGGGAGATGGTATCCAATTCCATTTTCAGCTGGATTCTGCAAAGCCTAAAATATTTATGATCGGGTCCTTTAGGAAAAGGTTTGGTAATCCATAGCTTAAACCTCCTTTGATTTGTGACCTGGGACTAGACACATTGCCTTTGCCACAAAATTGGAGTTTTATTTAGCAAGGAGGAAGAGGAATGTTGAGTAAAGAATCAGCAGTGTTTATCACAGTGAAAAATATTAAGACACTAAATATCTTATATGTATTTTTAGAAATGTTATTTTTCTGTGAAGTCCCTAATCTTGGTTTAGGTGAGGTTGAAATAAAATAGAGATTATAGGGGCACCTGGGTGGCTCAGTTGATTAAGTGTCCAACTTCGGCCTAGGTCATGATCCTGCATTTCGTGGGTTCTAGCCCTGCATCTGAGCTGTCAGCACAGAGCCTGGAGCCTGCTTCTAATTCCGTGTCTCCCTGTCTCTCTGCCCCTCCCCTGCTTGCACTCTGTCTCACTGTCTCCAAAAATAAATAAATATAAAAAAATAAAACAGAGATTATAAATATAAAAAGATACTATGAGGACACCTGGGTGGTTGAGTCAGTTTAGCATCTAACTTTCGCTTAGGTTGTGATCTCATCGTTCATGAGTTCAGGCCTCACATCGGGCTCACTCTTGTCAGTGCAAAGCCTGCTTTGGATCCTCTGTCCCCCTCTCTCTGACCCTCCCCTGCTTGTGCTCTGTCAAAAAAAATAAACATTAAAAAAGATACAATGAAATACAATACAATAAAAAGTAAGTCTTTTTCCACCACTGAGGTCCAGTCTCTCAGTTTTTCTTCCCCAAGACAGCCACTGAATCTCTTTCCAGGGGTATTCTGTGCATGTTCAAGTTTACATGCAAATATCCTCACTGTATTAGTTACCTTTTACCATGTAATAAATTACTCTAAGACTTAGCACCCTAAAACCGCAAACATTTGTTATTCACAGCTTCACTGTGTTAGGAATTTGGGATCATGTTGGTTGGGTAGTTCTAGCTCATGAGATGGCTAGATGTGATATTGGCAGGGCTGTGGTCTCTCTCCCTCTCTCTCTCTCTCTCTTTTTTTTTAGGGCTGTGGTCTCATCTGAAGGATTGGTTGGGGCAGGGGAGGATCTACTGTCAATGTGGCTGACTCACATGACTGTTGGCAAGTGGTTCAATTCCTCACCACTTAGGGCTTTCTTCGTGGGCTGCTTTCATGTCCTCACAACATGGCATCTGGCTTTCCTCAGAGCAGGGATCCAAGAGAGAAGCCACAATGCCTTTTATGACCAAGTCTCAGAAGTTGCACACTATGAGATCGGTCTTTTATTTTATTTTTATTTTTTAAATGTTTAGTGTTTATTTTTGAGAGAGAGAGAGAGAGACCACACATGTGCACAGGGGCAGAGAGAGTGGGAGTGGGGGAGGGGCAAGGGGTGACAGAGGATCAAGGGGGTGACAGAGAATCTGAAGCAGGCTCTGTGCTGACAGCAGAGAGCCCATCATGAGGGTTGAACTCACAAACTGTGAGATCATAACCTGAACCAAAGTTGGACACTTAACCAACAGAGCCACCCAGGCATCCCTCACAGACATATTTTTTTTTTAAAAATACCTCACCCAATTTTTTTTCATAAAAAGTAGTACACCAGAAATACATTGGGGTACATCTTGCTTTCTTTACTTAATGGTATATCTTAGAAATCATTCCATGTTGTACCTGTAGCTCTATTAAATCCTTGTAAAAAATTTCATAGTTTTCTAGTGATAGATGTATTCTGTGTTTAGTCTCCCATGGGTGGATATTTAGGTAGTTTCCTATTTTGGTATTATTTTTTTTTTTAACAGAGAGAAGCATGAGTGGGGATGGGTAGAGGGAGACAGGAACCCAAGTGGGCTCCATGCTCATAGCAGAGAGCCTGATGTGGGGCTTGAACTCATGAGCAGTGAGATCATGACCTGAGCCGAAATCCAACACTTAGCCTACTAAGCCACCCAGGTGCCTGAAGTTTCCTCTTTTGGATGTTAAACCACCTTGTAGGGAATATCCCTCTGCACATATGTAATCACATATGGAAGCTCACTTTCTAGCGATGGTATTGCTATGGAAAAGGATATGCCCGTTTAAGATTTGATAACCTTTACCAGATTTCTTCTGAGAAGTTCCATCACAGAATGCTCCCCCGACAGTATATGGGCACCATGTTTATTTCTCCAGCCTTCCCCTCTAGAGTTTTATCAAACTTTTGGAATGTCAGGGGTGAAAAAGGATGCCCATTGTCATTTAATTTATATCTCTTTTAGTGTATGTGTGATTGAGTATACTTTTATATATTTAACAACTATTGATACCTTTTTTTCTGTGAGCAGCTTGCTTATGTCCTTTGCCCATTTTTCAAATGAATGTTTGACCTTAGTTTTCCTAATTTTTATATTAAGGAAATTAGACCATTGTCTGCCATGTGGGTTGCATATATTTTAATTGGACTGTTTTGACTATTTGTACTGGAGTAATTTATCCTTTTAGTCTTAGTAACTTGGTGGAATTGATGCACAGGAAAACAAAGGATAAGCTGTGGCAGCACTCTTAAAATCTCCAACTTCAGAGGTGCCTGGGTGGCTCAGGTGATTAAGCGTCTGACTCTCGATTTTGGCTGAGGTCATGACCTCACCGTTTGTGGGACTGAGCCCTTTATTGGGCTCTGCATTGACAGCGCAGAGCCTGCTTGGGATTCTTTGTCTCTCTGTCTCTCTTCCCCTCTCCGCTCTCAAAAACAAATAAATAAAGACGAAAAATAAAATGACGTCCCCAACTTAATTTATTGTAATCTTTTTAAAAAATGTTTATTTTTGAGAGAGTGGGAGAGGGAGATTGAAGGAGGGGCAGAGAAAGAGAGAGAGAGAGACACAGAATCCAAAGTAGAAAGTAAGCTTCAGGCTCTGAGCTGTCAGCACAGATCCCGACGTGGGGCTCGATCTCATGAACTGTGAGATCATAACCTGAGCTGAAGTTGGACGCTTAACTGACTGAGCCACCCAGGCACCCCAAATTTACTGGAATCTTTAAATGTTCTCTTTTACTTTATATTCTATAACTTCTTAAGTCCTGAGGGATTAGGTATTTCAGGTCTTGCCTTTCTCCCTTTCTTTTTAATTAGCACGTTACATTTTATCACGCATATGCCCTCTGCACATGAATTAAATTCCTTCTTCCGTGGTAAGAATTCCTGTTCAAAACAAAGTTTAAAATATATAGATAGTGGGGATCATTTCATGCCACACTGCTCCATCTGAACACGTAAGATATATCACTTTGATCATGGCGTGCCGTCTACCGGAATGAATTTGAGTCCCACACATAAAAACCATTGTGAAAAGTAATCATCTGTGATGCAGTGATATGAAAATATTGTTTCTGAGGTTGTATCCTAGCCAGATGTTCTGTTTCCGCCTCCATCTGTTCAAAGAATTGACAGAAATTTATAGCGAATGATGACACAGCCTATTTGTAGAGATCCTGTGAATTGTGAACGACTGCTCAGAGCGTACATTTAATTAGTGGGAGGGGGAGTTGAAATACTCAAATATCAAAGATCATTCAGGGAGATACTTTTGAAGCTTCGGTGGGGGGTAGCTCTATGGAGAACAGTGGCTATATACTTATTCACACAGCAAGGGAAGTCTAATCTTACGTGTTTGTGTAAGAAATCATCAGATTAAAAATATTCTCCAATTTCAGGTTTTTACTAGGTTTATGGGCTCTACCCCAACTCACTGTTTCTCCCCCTTCTGTGCTTGGTCGGCCACATGAAAGTTGAGTCTTTTGCTGCAGGGAGAAGTAAAAGCTGGCTTTCAGTCTTCCAAACTCCTGAGGGGTGTTTTGGACTCAGGTGGCTATTTAAAGGAAATGTTGACTGAGTGCCCGCCACGTATCAGTGCTTGGGGCTGGGGTACAACAGTAACAAACGGTGCTGAACACAGCCCCTGCTTTTCTAGAGCTTTCAGCCTAGAGAGTGATCCGGAGGCAATGGCTAGAGTGCAGTGTGAGGAAGGGGAGTGTGTGTGTTGAGGGGGGAGGGTGTCGGTGGGAG
>NW_027530213.1:5853684-5885032 GCF_008692635.1 Crocuta crocuta | reverse complement strand
CAGCTGGGGCTCTGCCCTTCGGCTGCAGTCTCTTGCATTTGAAGATTGTGCTGTGTGTAACTGATGGGTAAGTGAACGATGGTAATGCACAAGCATGGCTACCGCATCAGTAAGAAGAATTGGGTGTCCGTTCTCAGTGATGTATTTTGCAGAATGTAAATTTGATCATCTCCCCCGTTCTAAGCTAGCAATGAATGCCTCAAGTGTCACTTCGCATTCGCAGACACTGGCTTGTGTCTGAGCACAGTAATTGAACAGCTGTTCAAGCTGTGTGCTTGTTGCAAATCATCTTTGGCTATTTCTATGGCAGGAGACTATAGGAAGCAGTACAGTTAAAGAACAGAAGCGGGGAGATAGAGGTCACTCAGTGGTGTTCAGCTGGTGGAGGGGCCGATCTGAGGGATCCAAGGCAGCTTCACACACGTGTCTACTGTCTAGGCAGCATGGCTGGAAAGCTGGGCTCACCCGGGATTGTCAAATGGAGCCCTTGCAGGTAGTGCCCCCAGCTGGTGGCCTCAAGACAGACAGCGAACAAGGCAGAAGGCGCACAGCCTTTTATAGTGAAAGCCACACAGCGTCACTCCCACCATAGTCTACTGGTGACCAGGCAGTCCCCAGGGGCTGACCAGCTTCAGGGGGAGGAGAATCAGACCCCACTTCTCAACGGAAGGAGGGTCAAAGAATTTGCAGCCATCTTTAACCCACCACCTGAAGATGTGATTACAGGATGTGTGGAAACGCTCAAATCATTTATTTATGGATCCAGTTCTTTACTAACTTGAACTGGTTCAAGAAAATTTTAGCAGAGCCTAACAGCAATGGAGTTATTTACTTATTTATTGTTTTTTAAAAATATTCAGTGATGGACAGAGCAACCTGTCTGCAGGGTTTACTACAGCAAATGTCTAGTCCATATAATTACTATAACTATAATACATGGACAAGGAGGGCCTCGAGCTGAGACCTAGGCCACTCCAGGTGCCCTTTGACAGTCATTTCTTTGTCATCTCTGCAGAGCAGCCATTTATTCTTATGAAGGAGAAGGGAGACCATGCCAATTAAATAGACTTGCCCCCACACCTCCTTTTGCTTCTGAGAACGTGAGTCCCGAGCAGTCCTCGCATAGCAAGAGGCTTGGGTCCCCTTTCAGAAGGCCGTGCGATCCTGCCTTCCGGCCAGCAAGACTGTCCCCTAGAGGGTGTGGCCAGCCTCTGTGAGAGGAGAAAATCCGGACCCATTCTGCCCAAGGCTTTATATATATATTTTTAATTTTTAATGTTTATTTATTTTTGAGAGAGCGCGAGAGCAAGAGCGAAAGGGAGAGAGAGAGAGAGCTAGCGCAAGCAGGGGAGGGACAGAGAGAGACAGAGACACAGAACCTGAAGACAGGCTCCAGGCTCTGAGCTGTCAGGACAGAGCCCAATGCGGGGGCTTGAACTCACACCGCGAGATCATGACCTGAGCCCAAGCTGGATGCTTAACTGACTGAGCCACCCACGCTTCCCATCTCTCTTTTTTTAATGTTTATTTTATTTTTAAGAGAAAGAGAGGGAGAGAGAGCTAGTGAGGGAGGGGCAGGGAGGGGTCAGAGGATGTCAAGCAGGCTCTGCGCTGACAGCAGAGAGCCTAATGAGGGGCTCGAACTCCTGAACCATGGGCTCATGGCCTGAGCTGAAGTCAGATGCTCAAGCGACGGAGCCCCCCAGGTGCTCCCAAGGCTTTATCTTTGTGTTTTGCTCATCTTCCTGGGGGATTAAGATGCTGCAGTACAGTAGGAAGACCCTCATATGCACCCCAGCAGCACCCCTTGGGTGCCCCAGGCCCACTTCTACCCATGGCAAGTGGAGGGAAAGAGGAATCCTGGCAGGAAGTCATTGTTCTTTTCCCTGAGTGGGGGCACGCAAGGGGTGTGATGAGGCCCTTAGGACAACAGCCACAGGCATGTGTAAGACACTCTGGGCATCACAGGCGTCACATGCTTTGAAGCCGCGTAGAATAAAAGCATTATTGGTCTGGAGATCCAGGGTCATGGGGCTTTCTTCCTAAATGTGAGGGAAATCGATACCTTTTTGGTGCCTTTGGTGTCAGGGAGGCGTTGAGTTTGAAGAATCTTGGACTGACTTAAATCTCTACCCCAAGTTTGTTCCTTTGTTTGAGCCCTGGGCTGGCTGCCTTAGACGCTATTCCCATAAAAGGTCAGACAGGATGAAGTTTTGGGTTGCAACTCAATGGTTTCTTTGTGTCGTTTAACTTTACAGAGAATTTAATGCTTAAGAAAACTCAGAGGTATTAACACATCAGATATGAGAGGGGCACTTTTTTGTTGTTGCTAATTGCCGCTTTAACCAATATATTATGACTCTGAGTCATAAGCAGCAGCAATAAGGTAAGATTGCTGTGTCACGCTCCAGATATTGACATTTGCTGCTGTAAATTCTGCACAGATGCTGCTCTGCTCATCACTGAATATAAAAAAATAACTCTGCTACTGTTAGGCACTGCTAAAATTTTCTTGAACCAGTTCAAGTTAGTAAAGAACTGGATCCATAAATAAATGATTTGAGCGTTTCCACACATCCTGTAATCACATCTTCAGGTGGTGGGTTAAAGATGGCTGCAAATTCTTTGACCCTCCTTCCGTTGAGAAGTGGGGTCTGACTCCCTCTGAAGCTGGTCAGCCCCTGGGGACTGCCTGGTCACCAGTAGACTATGGTGGGAGTGACGCTGTGTGGCTTTCACTATAAAAGGCTGTGCGCCTTCTGCCTTGTTCGCTGTCTGTCTTGAGGCCACCAGCTGGGGGCACTACCTGCAAAGGCTCCATTTGACAATCCCGGGTGAGCCCAGCTTTCCAGCCATGCTGCCTAGACAGTAGACACGTGTGTGAAGCTGCCTTGGATCCCTCAGATCGGCCCCTCCACCAGCGGAACACCGTTGAATGACCTTTGTCAAAGCCACATGGAAAGGAAGGATCATGTAATTCAAAGCCTTGCCCATNGGGCACTACCTGCAAGGGCTCCATTTGACAATCCCGGGTGAGCCCAGCCTTCCAGCCACGCTGCCTAGACAGTAGACATGTGTGTGAAGCTGCCTTGGATCCCTCAGATCGGCCCCTCCACCAGCGGAACACCGTTGAATGACCTTTGTCAAAGCCACATGGAAAGGAAGGATCATGTAATTCAAA
This sequence comes from Crocuta crocuta, assembly GCF_008692635.1. Classification (NCBI taxonomy): domain Eukaryota; kingdom Metazoa; phylum Chordata; class Mammalia; order Carnivora; family Hyaenidae; genus Crocuta; species Crocuta crocuta. The sequence continues at coordinate 5,881,851 of NW_027530213.1, read as the reverse complement.
GCCTTGCCCATCCAGATTCCTGACTTATGAAATCATGGGAGATTAAAAAAAAAAAAGCAGCACTCCCTGCTAGATTTGGGGTCATTCGTTCATTGCCAATAGGTAACTGGGACGTGTGGCTTATGTGCCTTCTAAGCTGGTGAAATCTGGATGAGGCAAAAGATAGGACCATGGTGGGAGATACTGAAGAGTTTCAGGCAAGTCCAGGAGACAAAGGAAGGTTCCGTGTGGCCACGTCTTCCGTCTGCTGCGTGCAATTTTTTTCCCTCTGCGGGCACTGCAGGGACTGGAATATTCTCATCCATTCAAGAACGCAAACCACCAGGGTATATAAAAACAGGCTGCCTTATTAAGCAGGCTTTCCAGAACAAGATATTCCTTTGTTGTAATAATTCCGTGTGAGAATTTTACAAGGAAATAAGCTTTTCATGTCCATGTAAAAGCTTCTGTTGGTATCAGGCCATATTATTAAATAAGGATTAAAAATAGCCCTGGAGTTTTTAAAGCATAATTCGTATACGAGGATAAATAGTAAGTTCCATTTTGTTCGTCCGTGTACTTCTTATGACTTGATTCCACCTACTGTGACAATGAATCTGAACACGGCTAAGCCTTTGGCCAGAATTTAAAGCTAAGAGCAATTTGATTCGGTGATTAAGCTATGTGGGTTAAGGGTGGCCAACCACCTAATCCATCTAATAATACATCGATTGTTATGGTGGTTGAAAAAAAATAAATACTATACATACCTGGGAATGTATTTAGGATTAATAGACTTTTTGAAACGTTCAGATCTAGGTTTCAAAAAGTTTTAAGACCGAAAACATATTTCTTAGGGTCTAGTATAATGATGAATTAAATTGTTCTTAACATTCTAAACATATGGAAGAACGAGAAGTACATTTCAAAATAGAGCATATTTTTGCGTGTGTGGCCTGGACGAAGACACTTAATAAACATAATATATTAATAAGGTGCGGCCAATGGATCCATCTCCCCACTCCACTGGGGACAGACAGCCTAACCCATTGGCTGGATGTGCAAACAAAATCAGTCTTGAAAACTGTTACCAAGAGTCCAGGCTTGTATTTATTTAAGAAAAAAAAAAACAACCTCAATTTTTCTTTTCTAAAATAAGCTTTGCTGCACCGATGATACATTTTTCCTTTATAGGCTTACAAGAAGTGGGACGCCGAAGATTTGTGCCACAGGATACGCTAGTGTAACAATACACTATACCGACAAAGCTAAGAAAGGAGGGTTGGGGGGGGGGCTTAAAGACTTTTCATTCCTCATGAGTGTGGTGAAAGAGAGGGTCTATCTGTTTGACTCCCATTCTGCAAGGACCCTTCCTTCCGCTCTAGAGTTTGTTAGGGGTGCCTGGGTGGCTCAGTCCAGACCTCGGCTCTCAGGTCATGATCTCACAGGTTCGTGGGTTCCAGCCTCGAGTCGGGCTCTGTGCTGACAGCTCGGGGCCTGGAGCCTGCTTCGGATTCTATGTCTCCTTCTCTCTGCCCCTCGCCTGCTCTCTCTCTCTCTCTCTCTCTCTCAAAAATAAACAAACATTTAGAGTTTGTTGATTGTTGTTGCTGGCTAGCCTGTTGCACCACTAGATGGCAGAAGAGAGAAAGCAAGAGACAAGACAAGGGGCCCAACGGGTGGTTTTCCATCCAAGGAGCGTTTCCCTCTGCCTTGCAGAAAAGTTAAAAAACCAGAAGCCTTACGGATGGTCCGTATCTCACAGTGGTCAAGGCGATAGTACAGCTGGAATCATTGGAATCTTTGGCTCTTTGCCTGCAAGCAGCCAATACAGCCCTTCCCATTGACCTTGGCGGCTACCTTGGCACTATAATCGGTGGTGATAACAGGCGCCCAGCAGGGCGTGATACGGCTTTTGGCTCAGCTGCCCACCGGCCTTGTTACCTCCCAACTGCAGGTGGCCTGCTCCCCCGCCCCACACTGCGAGGCTCCATCCTGCACCTAACCGAGAGGTGGGGGGGAGAGCCCGTGAGGAATTCTACTTTGCCGGCATACACCACAGAGGAAGACGGGAGAGGGCGATGCTGAGCTGAGAAAAGCTTGTGCAGAGGGTGCGGGCAGAAAAATGATCAGATCTCAGCAAATGGCTTGTCTTGTAACTGAGATGCAGTAAGACTGGCTTCCCTCGGTTCTCAGGGAGACCCAAAAATAGGGATTCCACCGTCTGAGCAGGGGTGTCGGCCGCTGTGGCTGCCACAGCAGAATCTCCCCCAAAGAAAGAAGCTTTCCTGCTTTTCTTGCACCTTACAGAAATTGGGAAATTAGCCAAGAATTTAGTGCCTTGGGGACTGGAACTCTCTGTTCCATTTCTACTGGTTCTTCCTCACCTTGTCTCTGTCACCTGCTTAAGGGGTTTATATATCTTTTAGAACACTGTTTCTTTCATAGGCTCCTCCTTCCCCAATTTGGTGGTGGTTTGGTTCTATAAAAGGTGCTCCATTAGTTCTTGGCAAAGAAAATAATCTTTTGTTGTATCGTTTCCGTGGGAAAAATCAGTCAATATATCAATTCAACTCACATCATCTTTCCCAGGAATGAAGTTTCCTTATTAAGAATGTCCTTCCCCTGAAAGGTATCAGTGAGTCTTATTTCAGTAATGAATATTTTTTTCAAACCTGTAGTCCAGATTTTGAGAACTACAAGCCTATGCCATACCTTACTCTGAGGACTTAGGTGAATTAGCTATTCAAGTTTGTAGACTGTTATTAAGTTCTTACTTTCTGCACCCATAGCATCTGAATACAAATGGAAAGAGTTAAAAAAAATCCCGTGAAATTATTCAACATATTCATGGAGGATACTGTGTGAAGTGGGTTTATGGTTCTGTATTTCTCCAACACTATCCACTGTAGGCGGGATTTCAGAAAGTTCTCGACACAATGGGTACCAGCACTAGGTCAGGAGTAGAGTACAGCAAGCAAAACTCCAGAAGCTAACTCTACTCTGGTTGGGCTTCTCTTCTGGCCCCAAGGTCACACTGTCCCCTAGGCCTTGAGGATGTGTTGACAAGTCAAAAACACTGGATGCTTCTATACACAATGTGGTGGAGTGCTGACCATCAGTGTATTTTGGGGATCACCGATCCATGGATTGACTCCTGTGTTCATTCGTTGGCTCGGCAAGCATTATTAAGCATCCCAAATTTCATTTTATTATTTCTTTTGTTTGTCTTTTGGAATGGGATTTTGGGTTTTCTGGATAAGGGCACCCAGTGTTTTCTGCCATTTTTACCCTTGCGCCTTATTTTGTTGAGTAGATCTTTCCTTTATTGAAAAGAATGGATGGGACAGTGTTTAACCAATCTGTTCTCAGCAACCTCTTCTCTCGGCATTAGTCAGAGGGTCCTTATGACCACGGTTCTGGGGTGGTTAGTGTGGTTTGGAACAGGAATGGAATCCAGGGGATGGGAGCAGGTCTGGTTTAGATGGTGCCTAAGGGTGGACTGGACAAGCTGAGGGACATAGCCCACTTAGGTCCCATACCTAAGACCCAACCCTTTAATCTCCCAAATGCCCTTCTTTTTGTACCTGTGTAGATGCCTTTATTTCAGCAACAAGTGAGAGCCCTCACAGAGGCCTGAATATTGGGCACCTGCTTTCATTCCCAAAGGACCTTTCTTCCCCATAACTCGGGGCACTTTTATAAAGTTGCCTTCAGTGCAGGGGGTGGTGGGTGGTGGGTGGGACACCTGGCGGGTGGTTCAGAGGGAGAGCAAAGGGCTCACTCTGCTGTTTCTCCCTTGCCCGAGGGAGAATTTTCCCCACATTCCCATCTCTAAAGGCCTGTCCTTGCCTCTTCCATGTGAGAGCAGAGAGAAGAGTCTCGAGTTCTGGATTCTCCACTTCTGCTTTGGTTTCCCCACCTCTGGTGGTCGTGGTCAGATCCACTGTTGGGAAGAAGTTGTCGATATTCAACCCAACCCAACACAGGTGTGTTGCAAGGCGGCTGTCCTCAGAGAAGGCCAGGTTAACTGGTGTTAGCAGAGATTTTCCTCAACCTTCTTGGTGTTTTTCCTTTGGAGATTGGGAGGTGAGTGCAAGGAACACCGGGGAGAGCTTTCTAGGTCTTCATGCTTCAGAGCACGTTCCTTGCATGCTGTCATCCATTCCGAGTACCATTTGTTATGATCATTTTCTCCTATTGGTCATTTCCGGTTCATTTTCTTCTATGGAAAGTGCTGTAGCAAGGTTCTCACGTGGTGCATTAAGGGGTGTGAAGTTCTTCCTTTTTCTGAGAACCGTCCGGAGGGGGTGTTGATGTCGGTGTCCCTCAGAGTTGCTCGGCACCACTCCACGAGACCCCCAGCGTGGACTGCAGCACCAGTGTGTCCACGGCTGTCGTGCCCCGTGGCCTTCTTGGTGGCCCCTGGAGAATTTTCTTTTGGGTTCACTTGCCTAGGTTTGGTAAGAGCTTTCAGACGGTTCCATTTGTCGACTCTGACGTTTCCCTGGTGCATTTTGATTTTTGATTTGCCTTCAACACAGCGTAAAATGGTGCTCCTTGCTGTCCCTCGACCCTCTGAACAGATGCCCACGTCCCCTTTATCCAGCCTTCCTGCCTCTGGCTCTGCGGTCGTGGGGCGAGACAAGTTTCTGCTTCCTTCTTCCTTCAGAAGACTGTCCCCTTGGGGCGCCTGGGTGGCTTAGTCGGTTAAGCATCCGACTTTCGCTTAGGTCATGATCTCGCAGTTCGTGGGTTCGAGCCCCACGTCGGGCTCTGTGCTGACAGCTAGCTCAGAGCCTAGAGCCTGTTTCAGATTCTGTATCTCCCTCTCTCTCTGGCCCTCCCCTGCTCACGCTGTGTCTGTCTCTCTCTCTCTCTCTGTCCTAGAAATAAATAAAAAAATATTTAAAAAAAAAAGAAGACGACTGTCCCCTTGTTTCCCATTTCCTGCAAACAGATCATGGGAGGTGGTTTGGGTTCCGCAGGGGCATCTAGACCCTTGTAGGCTCCCGAGGGGGCTGGGGCAGGGTGAGGGGCTTCTCTGATCCTGCTCAAGTGCATGGTGGGTGAGGGCAGAGCACGCCTGGATACCCACGGGCCCAGGATTGATCCCAGGTGATCGGTAGCATCCCCCAAATCACAGCCAGATTATCCTCACCTCCCATTTTCTCCCCGAAATGGAAAGTGCTTTTTCCTGTGCAGCGAATTTACCTACAGGCCCCCTAGTGTGAACTCTCTCCAAGTTATTCTGTACAAAGAGTCGTATTTTGTTGCCTCCTCTCTGAAACCCAATTTCCCAAGCCTTACTTTGCCACTCAATGTAAAGCCGAAACACGGCGATTCTGAAGGAGCCGGACTTGCCTGGGTAGGATTCAGGGTCATAAATGAACATCTTTAGAAAACTCAACATCTTTAGAAAACTCCAGCCTCCCCTCGTGTGTCAGCACGTCTGTCTCCACGGGGCAGATGAAGTGACTCAACACCATGACATTGGACTGCTGCGGCCACAGGATGATTTGCAACAAATTAGGGACACCGGGCTTCCTGGCCGCTTACCATAACTGCCCCTTTTTGAAAACAGGAGCCTCGGAATGGTTTGCTCCTGGGCCGGTTTGTGTTCAACCGTGTGAAGCTGATCTCTGGCTCACTGTCTTTTTTTTGAGCAAAAGGGTCAGGGTTAGGGAATCCTGAAATAGTATAGGCCCCTCCTTCTTTGTTCCCAAGGGTGAGGGTGGGGAGGGAGTTACAATATTTGCCAAAAAAAGCATGTGGCACAGAAGTGACTTCCTTATAATAAAGCCAGGGCGTTAGTCTCAGCCTTGGCCAGCCTGTTTGGTGTTTCTCCCTGTCTGGAGAGAAGCTCCTGCCCTTGGCCTTAAGCCACAGGCATTCTCTGTTGTGCGGGTCAGGCCAGGGCGTAGAATACAGCTTTAGGGACTAGCGAAGGGAAATGGGGGAAGGTAAAGCTTCCAGATAACTCTGTAATGTCCAAAGCCCCCAAGTCTCCCCATTTAAATTGCGAACATCTACAGGTCGGTACTGCGTGCCTCTGCTCCCTGACAAAGAACTTTAAAATTCGGCACATGTCCTAACTGGGACCTAGGAACCCCTGAACTTGTAAGGAACTCACCAGAGGAACTGCAAGGAAATGCAGAATAAAATCTAATTGTTACAATTGAGCATAGTTCTGGTAACATTTTGTCATTTTAATAAACTCAGTNTGCCTCTGCTCCCTGACAAAGAACTTTAAAATTCGGCACATGTCCTAACTGGGACCTAGGAACCCCTGAACTTGTAAGGAACTCACCAGAGGAACTGCAAGGAAATGCAGAACAAAATCTAATTGTTACAATTGAGCATAGTTCCGGTAACATTTTGTCATTTTAATAAACTCAGTATATACATATACAAATACATATACATATACATATACATATATGTATCTATCTTGGACTCTGACTCTGATTTTCTTGGTTTTGAAGCTTAAAGCCAACCTTCCCTAATTTATACCTGATGGGATTTTGTTTCCCCTGTTGATTCTTTTGTCTCCTCTGGCCAAAGCCCGATGATCGTCTGGTTTGAGCCCAAAGCTTATGAAGCCTTTGGTTTCTGTTTAGTCATGCGGCCTTACCTTCCGATCTCAGTGGGAAAACAGGGCAAGTCTGGGAAGATCAGCAAGTTGACGTTGGCTCCGGTTTCTTATTAACCACAAAGATATAGGACAAAGTTTACTAAATTTGCATTTAAATAAAAACACCGTCCCATTGCACCGTTGATCTGGCCTGGCGTCCCCTAGTGTGTTACGCAGTCACATCTCTCCTTTATAAGAAGTCATGTTTTGTGCTGGGAGCCCTTCATTTGTTTACTGTTCTTGTTGAAGTGCAAGAACCATTCAGGATTAATCCATTATTCCATTAGGCACAACAACTACGGGCGAAGCTGATTACCTACTGCCTACAAATGGCTCCCACCTATGACCCTCGGTTGCTGTTCTTCAGTACCAGGTGTTTTTTAAAAAAATCATTTAAATATAGTTGACCTACAATGTTATGTTAGTTTCAGGGGTACAACATAGTGATTCAACAGGTCTGTACATTATGCGGTGCTCACCACGGTAAGCGTGCTCACCTTCTGTCCCCACACCTTATCACGGTATCACGGACTGTATTCCCTATGCCGTACTTTTCATCTCCGTGACCTATTTATTTTACAACTGGGAGTTCGTATCTCTTAATCGTCTTTACCTATTTCGCCCGCTAGTTCTCTGTATTTAAAAGCCTGGTTTTGTTTGTTTGTTCGTTCATTTGTTTTGTTTTGTTTTGTTTTAGATTCCACACATCAGTGAACTCAGGTGGCATTTGTCTTCCTCTGACTTATTTCACTCAGCGTAATACCCTCTGGGTCCATCCATATTGTTGCAGATGGCAAGATCTCATTCTTTTATGGCTGAGTAATATTCCATTAGAGTACATCAAATGATTTAATTTGAAATTTTGAATATCCTTATAACTCTAGCTGTAGTAATTAATATGGCTTCTCAAAAGTGCCGCGAACCTTCTGGAAGGAGATCTGACAAGCATAACTTTATAAAGTGACACTTAATAAAACAAGACAAGAGTGTTGATCTGGTTTCGCCTCTTGAGCAAACCCTTGTAGGAAGGTGTAGAAAGGGTCACCAAAGTGGACATTTTCATGTTGTGTATTAGGAAGTGGACAGTGTCAATTTGTGGGAAGGTTAGCGGTGGCTGGGGCTGGTGCCCTCCTGGGGAAGAGAAGAGTAAGCACTACCACGTATCTCAACAGACTGTGGCTTTTTTCTAGATGATTCTCTGAGATTTAGGCTTCTGTGGAAAGCTGGTGCGGGCATCTTCCAGATCTCACAAATCATGCTGTGCAGGTGATCCTTTGCCTTTCACCTGAAAAACTAACCACAAAGCTTCTGATTTCTGCCATCTTTTGTTTTTTTATTTTTAATTGTTTTCTAATGTTTATTTTATTTTGAGAGAGAGCAAACGAGCGGGGGAAGGGCAGAGAGAGAGAGGGAGAGAGAGCATTCCAAGCGGGCTCCACACAGATTCCGGAGCGGGGCTCGATCTCATGAACCGTGAGACCATGACCTGAGCCAAAACCAAGAGTCGGATGCTTAGCAGACTGAGCTATCCAGGTGCCCCTGCTGTCTTTGAAATATTAAAAGGAAAGCATCCTAAAATCCGCAGTCATCCTAAAAACTCTGTTTCACAAGAATTCGCTCAAATAACCCTTAAGATAGTTCCGATTAATTGGCTAGTTCAGCCTGAACAAAAAGTACTTTAGAATTCCTTGTCCCCTTCCCTGCCCTGATCAGTAGAGCTCTCGTATGTTGGTCATTGAAACCACCTGCTATCTCTGAGGCACTAGACTTTTCTTCTCTGTCCATAGCTCTGGGCCTCTGGCTTCCTTAAAACTTAAAAACGTTACAAAGAAAAATAAAGAGAAAGCAAGTACCTTTTTTGTTTTTCAGGAAGCTCCATGTTTTTAAAGACTTTTGCAAAAGAGCTACAGAAATCTGAGCAAATTGGGAAAAGCTGAATCAGGACCCTTCTAGAGATAATTAGAATTTTTTCCCCCATTCTGCGGTGCCTAGGAAAGAAAGAGTGCCCTCTTTGGTGCTTTTAATGTGAGGTCTAAGAGGAGTCTCAGGGGTAGGGAGACCAGTGTACCCTAGTTTATCCAGGACTTTACTGTTTTTTAACAAATATTTTTTAAAAATAGTTTTAAAAAATGTTTTAATTAATCAATTAATTTATTTTTGAGAGAGAGCATAAGCAGGGGAAGGGCATGGGGAGGGTGGGGAGGCAGAGGATCTGAAGTGGGCTCCAGGTTCTGCACTGATAGGCTTGATAGCAGTGAGCCTGGTGTGGGGCTTGAACTCATGAACCACGAGATCATGAAGCTGCTGTTGGATATTCAATCGACTGAGCCACCCAGATGCCCCAGGGCTTTACCAATTTTAAATAAAAAATCCAGGTAGCTGGAAAGCCCTGAGTGTCTGGCAGATTAGGAAGGTTAACTCCCCTACAGGAGCTAAACACTAACTCGTGATGTTTTCCATCAGAACCTAGTTAGGGATGGATGGGGTAAAAGTGAAGGCAGGCAGTCTGAATGTGCATCTCAAAACCACTAGGGGGCGCCATCAGCCTCCTGAAGTTGTTCCACAGCGAGATGCTACAAGGGCCTTTTGAAAAGGAAGGTTCTAAAATCCCATGTGGGGCTCAAACTCATGACCTGAGCCGAAGTCAGCTGCTCAACTGACTGAGTCACCCGGGCGTCCCCAGGGCATGCATGTTTGATAGCCTTAACCCAGCTCCATTTTCTGTCCCGACCAGAGTTTGTCCTTTGCACTTCCTTCTAATATGTATTTTCTTCTTATTATGGATTTTCCCCAAGCCACCCTCCATCCTTACTGGAAAGAGATGGGGTAAAACTAAGAGGCAGACCTTTACTCTGAGAAAGGATTTTGCTTGAGCTCCATTTAAACATAGGCCAGTGTCCAGAGTGAGGTGAAGAGGATGGACTCTGGCCAACTCCAGGGTTCATATCTTGCTGTGTGGCCTTGGGCAAGTTACTCTACCTCTCTGTGTCTTCGTTTCTCACCTGTAAATGGAGATAGTAATAGGACCTCCATCGAATAGGTTGCTGTCAGGATTGAGTTAATACGAGTAAAGTCTTTCGAACAGTGAATGGTAGAGTGTAATGTTATGTTAGCTGTTACCATCAGCATCACTGATTTACAACATTGCCATTCTGTTCATAATGACACTTGTAAAAGATTTGGAATCTGGGATCGTCTTAAGGACTCGGGTGAGTTATTTTGAGAAGATGCATTTAATTACGCGTCTTCTTTTTAGATGGAGAGGTGGGACAGAAATCCTAAGATAACACTTCCTAACCAGTACTGATCTGTCACCCCTCAATCCCGTGAGGCAGACACTCCAGCATGCCAGACCTTGTCCCCAGCTGCGTCTGACTTAGGGGACACTGGGAAGATTTTCCTACTTGACAGAGCTTTTTGCTTTTCTGTCTGATCCCAGGGGTAATATGAAGGATCAGAGAGAAATCGTGGTCTTAGTTGAGAGTGATACAGGAACTTACAAATGAGGAGATCCTGGTTTCTGGCCCGTTTCTGTGGTACATTCAGTCTAGAATGTCCATCACACCCAGAGGGGGGCAGCTCGGGGGTGGGTTTGCCACGCGAACCCCACCACTTTTTAACTGCTTTGCTTTCCCAAAGGCGCCCTAACAGCTGAGAGGGGAAAGGCCGCTCCTGTATTTACTGGCTCTACAGAGCTTGGCGAGTTTGCTGCCTCATGGTAATTCCCACCGCCTCCCCCCACCCCTGCACGCCGCAGCCCCTGTTTATCTGTTCACTCTTCCAGGGACCTGAAAGTTACAAGCATTCAAGGTATCAGCTACCTAATCTGATCAGTTGATTACATCAATCTATGCTGATGTTCTGGTTAGGGAAGAGTAAAGTCCTGCTNTCCGCACAGAGCCCTACATGGGGCTCGAACCCATGAACCGTGAGATCGTGACCTGAGCCGAAGTCAGAGGCTTAACCGACTGAGCCACCCAGGTGTCCCCTGAATTTCCAGTTTTAAAATCAGGACAGTCCTGGGCACAACAGGGTGAGTTTGTGACCCCAAGATCGTCATTTTGGGTGGGTGGGGAAGGGAGCCCCGTGACAGGCAGTCTAGGGGGAGATGCTTGGGGAAAGAGGAGGCTGGCGCACTGCTGGCCCTGCGGTGGATGTTCTCTGGGGAGAAGCTGTGGTTTTGCATCTTTAAAGGAACTGCAGGTGATGAGGAGTTTGCTAGAACTTCGGAAGACAGTGGCCGTTTGCTCCACCATGGGAGTTTTTTTTTTTTTAATGTTTATTTTTGAGAGAGAGAGAGATTGAGGGAGGTATAGGAGAGAGGGGGACAGAGGATACAGAGCTGGCTCCGTGCTGATGGCAGAGGCGACTTGTTAAGAAATGCCATTCACAGGCCTGGCTCTGTGCTGTAGACGCTGTTGCGGGAGTAGGCAGAACATGAACGGTGTTACACGCACTGTAAAGGAGCAGTGACCACCTGCTGTTCTCAGAAGGCTGACGGGGTCCACGCGGAAGGAATGCAACCGACAGGAAACAATCTGTAGACAATCTGGAAGAGCTGAACTCCACTGTGAGCAGAGTTCAGCAAAGGGCAAAAGAAATGCTCAGCAGGGAGTCTTAGGAAGGGAGTCCCTACTGTGGGGAGGCAGGATGACATGGCAGTTGACCAGAGAGAGAACCGAATTTGAGGAGAGTAATTAGCTTGACTGGTATGTTAGACAGTGGAAAGTGTCAACCTTGAACACAAAACAGCCATTTATTTCACCAGTAAAATGGGTATATTCGGGAATGGCAGAAGGATTGCATTTTAGGACATGCAAGCTATGGCAGAACTGCAGGTAAGTCCAGGCAACAAGGAAAGGAACATTACTTTAGAGAGAAAAAGGAAGGAGTTGAAAGGGACGGTTTTGAGTGAAATTCTGTTGGAGAAAAGTGAGAGTTCTGGGTGGTGATCGTTTCTCATTGGCTGAATTGTGGCAGCCTCTCATTGGCTGAGTTGTGGCAGTCTCTCATTGGCTGAGTTGGGGCAGTCTCTCATTGGCTGAGTTGGGGCAGCCTCTCATTGGCTGAACTGTGGCAGTTTCTCATTGGCTGAGCTGTTGCTGGGTGAAGAAAAAATCTTTTCTCCTGCTGAGGTAGGAAAGCTGGTTTCTTCCTGTGGGAAGATGCAGGGGATGCTTCTTTCTGTTGGGTCTGCAATGGAGTTGGTTGGGCATAAGGACTTTTTTTTTTTTAAGTTTATTTTGAGAGGGGCAGAGAGAGAGGGAGAGATAGAATCCCAAGCAGGCTCCACACTATCAGCGCAGAGCCTGATGCAAGGGTTGAACTCAGGAAGCTGGAGATCATGAACTGAGCCTAAATCAAGAGTGGTCACTTAATGGACTGAGCCACCCAGGTGCTCTGGCATGAGAACTTTAAATGAGGTTTCTTTAATTCAGGGTCACAAAAGGGAGAAGAAAGAAGGAAGGAGGGAAGGTGCAACAGACGATTGAATGTTTCCATTTGGCAGACATTGTTCTCTGTAACATCTAATTAATTCTCACCGGACCCCCTGAAGGGGTAGGTACTGTTATCGTATGTTGTAAATGAGGACCCAGCTGCAGGAGGTGAGGTACTTTGCCTTTGTCACTCTGCTGGGAGAGCTAGGAACTGTGGATTTGCATTTGAACAACATTCCAGCAGTATGAGCTAAGATCTAAGGAAAATGGCATCTTATCTGGGTGGCTCTGGAGATAGAAAAGATCAGAGGAGCTAGGATCCTTAGGCTGAGAGACCAGCAGGAGGCTGCTGCAGGAATTTGGGTGGGAGGCTCCGAGACCAAGGCAGGAGTGATTGCGAAGAAGGAGCCATTACCGTGCTGGGGACAGACTGGTGTTCAGATAAAGGGTAGAAAAGACTGGCTTCCATCTCGAGCACCAGGAAAGACGCTGGAACCATTGACTGGATCCAGTTTGGGAGAATAAGAGAAATCTTTGTTCACCCAATCCTGTCTGTGTCTTAAGGCAAGTTACTTAGCCTCTCTGAGCTTCAGTTTCTTCCATCTGTAAAATGGGAGTCGTTAATAAGTTATTTTACAGGAGTTAGAGAGGATTAAATCCGATAATGGCTGTAAACGGTCTAGACCACATTTAAAATCAGAGCAGATGTTCAATGAGTATTTGCTCTTACCAGTTTTGAAAAAACGTGCGATTTGGGAGGACATTTCCTTCAAAAACATTCTCGGTCGACAAAGAAGGGATAGGCTCATTTGTTTCTCTCCTACGTGGTTATAATCACTTTTCTTCATACGGATCTGTGGCTCTAGCATGTGGGACTTCAAATCCTGGTGGGGCTTCTTCCACAGCGTGGAATTCACTGTCCCCCAGTGACAGTGGACAAAAGATGGCCGGCAATTGCTCTGTTTTCCTTAGTGCCAACTGCAAAGGTCAGAAAGGAGATCAGAGGCCTTTGGTGTCATTTCTGGTAAAGAAAGTTCCCTTGGGCTCGTCAGCCCTGCCGCCAGTCAGGGCGAGCACAGCCCTCCAGATGTTCTCTCCTCTCTCTGGACCTTTCCCCAAGAGGGAACTCCCCACAACACGAGTTCCAGCCCCCGGCCTGCCCTTTTGCATTCTGGCTGAGGATGCGTTTGCTTTTGCAATTAAGAAAACGACCTCGGTTGTTAATTTTCACTTGGAATAGATAGAGGAGGCGTTCCTTTTGGAGGGAAAACCATCTGTGGCTTTTTAAGGACTATACAGTCTGGCACGAAAATCACACTAATTGAGCCTTGTTAAAAAGTTCCCTAAATTCCATAATTGTCTGTTCTCATGCGCCCCAGTTTGGAGGAGGAATAATGGCTGATGCTACAGATGATAATGGCAATCATACATAGCTGCCTTTATTGGTGCCCGGGAGACCCGAGTGTATCAGGCCAAGATCCTGCAAGGCATACTCTCCTTGTCCCTGTTTTTCAGATGAGGCTCAGGGAGAATGCATGGATGGCCCAAGGTCACACAACCAAGTGTAAGTGGCTTGGGGTGCGAGTTCACACTGGCTCTCCCTGCTCCAAGGTCTGCACCCAGTCGCCTTGACCGTACTGCCTCAAAATAGAAACGTCCACTTATCAGGCAAATGGGAAGAGCTCTACTGTTTTTTGTTTTAACTTATAAGAGGATTCAAAATCAGGAAGTCTCAGATCTATTTTATTTTCATTTAAAAAAAATTTTTAATGTTTATTTTTGAAAGAGAGAGTATGAGAGGGAGGGGCAGAGAGAGAGAGGGAGACACAGAATCTGAAACAGGCCCCAGACTTTGAGCTGTGAGCACAGAGCCTGACTCGGGGCCCAAACCCATGAACTGTGAGATCATGACCTAAGCGGAAGTCGGACGCTTAACCCACTGAGCCACCCTGGTGCCCCTCAGACCTATTTAAATATTGCATTTGTTTTTAAATGTTTTATTTATTTCTGAGAGAGACAGAGAAACAGTGTGAGCAGGGGAGGGTCAGAGAGAGAGGGAGACACAGAATCTGAAACAGGCTCCAGGCTCTGAGCTGTCAGCACAGAGCCCGACACGGAGCTCGAACCCACAAACCGTGAGATCATGACCTGAGCTGAAGTCGGACGCTTAACCGACTGAGCCCCCCAGGTGCCCCTTAAATATCGCATTTTAAGTCAAACCATTAGAACAGGAGGCTTGGGGAGGCCTTTATAGTGTAGCTCAGGCCCTCCCTCTCTCCCTCTCCCCCTCTCTCCTCCTCCCTCGCCCCCTCTCTCCCAACCTCCCTGCCTCCGGCTCCCTTTATTCTCTTCCCTCCCCTTAGCTGTCCCTCTCCATGGGTAACGTTGCAGTAGGAAGAATTTGGAGCTTCTGGAAGGGAATCATGCAGGGAAGTTGGTCCAGAAAAAGTGAGCAGGGAAGGCCAGGAGGTACTTTCTGAAGCCGATCAGGCTCCAGGTGCGTGGGAGCGACTGGACTCAGGGCCCCCCCGTCATTTTCAAGTGTTTACTGCATGTGAGGAACTCTGTCGGGGCCTGTGGGAGTGAAGATGCCTGACTCCAGACACCCCCCCGTTTTGAGGGTTAGCATGATCTTCTGCCACCCCCCCAGCTTCCCCATGGGAGCAGGAAAAGACCCAGTGGGAACGCCTGCCTTGTACCACTTCCCACAAGGCTTTCTCCCCGGGAGGGGACAGTTTTCCCAGCCCTGATCTCCAAATGGCAGGCCTGGGTGCCGCCGGGGGTGCGTGCGGGCTGGGAGGCACAGGGAGCTCTCACCCCCTCCCACATCTCTCTGTACCGAGCGTCAGGGAGTCGACAACGGTCAGGCCCTCCGGTACCGTGGGGGTGTTCTCAGACCCCGGAGTCAGGTCTATGTGCCGGGAACCTACGCGAGCAGAGGGAGGAGGCCCCCGCCCCTGTAGAGAAGTCCAGAGGAGACACACTGAGCCTGAGGAGGGCCGAGTATGCAGCCCGAAGGCTAAGGCCTCTGCGCTCGCCCTTGCACCGCATGTCCGACGGCCACCTCCCAAGTGCGCGAGGCCATGGTGTTTCCGGCAAAGGCCACAGGAGGCGTTCGGGGAAGTCTGTAGGCGGGACCTGAGGGAGGGAGTCACCCCTTGTCTGGTCGGCTCTGGCTCTTTCTCTCTGGCGGGGTTGTGTCTGTCCAGCCTTCCACTGGGGTCGGCTGCCAACAGAGGAGAGTCCTGGCCCGTGCCCCGGACCACACTGTTCTTCTCAGAGAAGGTGGCTGCCTGCGGCCTCCCACATCACACTCTGCCTTCTGACCCCTGCCTCCTCTGGTCAGCTACTGTTTGTGCTCAGCCAAAGCTCCCCCGGAACGCCGGGAACAGAACAGCCCGTCATTACTCACTGCTTTTCTCCAGATCCCTGTGACGGAGCCCAGTGAGCTGTTCGCCCCCAAATCCCTCCTGGTTTCCTGCAGGGCCTGGCGTACCTCCCTGCACACAGGATGCTCGGCCTTCCTCCTTGGTTGGAAGCCAGCAGTCAGAAAAGGGACAATTAGAATGTTACTGATTTATTGCCTCTTCCTTGACCTTCCCTCTGTTCCCCTCAGTTGTCTTTCACTCCGTTTGGGTAGAGTAGGGAACGTGCTTACTTCACAGAATGTGCTTAACATTTAGGCCCACATAGAATTTTCTAGAAAGAAAGTAGAGCCAGGGGTGCCTGGCTGGCTCGGTCTGTGGAACATGCAACTTTTGATCTCAGGGTTGTGAGTTCGAGCCTCACGTTGGGTGTAGAGATTGTTTAATAATAAAATCAAATCTTTAAAAAGAGAAAAAAGGAGATAGAGCCAAATAGGTGGAGAATGGAGGTGGTGGGTGGGTGTGGCCTGCTCTGGAGGAAAGGAGAGGGTGGGGTTCTGAGGAGCCACCAGTAATAGCTTGAAGGGGTCGTCATGCCCACGTCAGGTCTGGACCAGGATGCCAGGAATCTAGTTGGTCCCTTTAAGGCAGTGGCCGGGCAGGAGGCACTTTAGTGGAAAGTGTGTGTGTGTGTGTGTGTTGGGGGGGCCCTTACAGGTAACCTCAGCACAGCACCTGAGGTCATTCGTTTGAAGCAGAAAGCAGTGGAAGGAAATTTGAAAAAATTGTCTTCATTCCCCCCAAATTCTGAATGTGCACAGAGTACGTGGGAGAGGTTCTCATTTGAAGAGGCCTGAGGTGAGGAGGAATTTTCAGCGACATGCAGACCCTTCTGCCTCAGGCCCGAGGGGCTCTACGCCGGGGAGGTGGGCGCAGGCCAGGACCCACAGAAGAACAGAAACTGTCAAGGCCGCAGGAACTTGTCGGCACCTGTCAGCGGCCACTAATGTCTTCCTTTCGAGAATTCCCGTCACCGGCGCTCAGGAAAGTCGCGTTTGAAAGACACATGTGCCATCTCGGGTTATCCAAGTGCCTGGGTCTTCGCTGGAAACAAGACACTCCGATCTCTCAAACTGCTTAACCTGATTTTATCAGAAGTGTCTCCGTTCAAAAATCTCCCCCTGGGGGCTGAGACAGTTGGCCCAGAGTGTAATTAGCCCGAGAGAATTAGCAGCAACGGAAAGTAAAACTTTATACCGTAACATGTCCCAATTACGGTGACCGTCAGTTATTCACTCCTGCCATGTGGGTATTTATCCCATCATCTCGTTTGGTTAATGAACATGACCAAGACGAGACCCTCCCAGTGTTGCTCAATCCGGGGCCGTGGAGATGGCCTATTTCCGCCTGGAGTTTCGCTGGCGTGTCCCAGAGCTGAAGCACGTTAAAGTCATCAAGGCAGGCAGCAAGGCATCCTGGGAACTCCCGCCTCATTCCCGCGACCCCCCACATGTACAACAGACTGAGGAAGGGAAGTGTTTTCAGGGCCATTGAAGATGAGGCCAACCTGCCTGTGTAAGTCCTGGATTGGCAGCTGGCTGCTTCTCTAAAACTGGCTGATTCTCCAAAACCGGCTGATTCTCCAAAACTGGCTGATTCTCTAAAACGACTGACAGCCTCCAGTTCACTAGCGGTGCTGGCTTGTGACAGTCCTGTTTGGAGGCCATGCGAGGGGAGGGGCAGGGTACACTTGTGCTTTCCTCACTGCCTGTGCAGCNTTTCCGTGTGTGTAGAAAGAAGCAACAAAGGCAGGATTTCCTTTTAGTTTTTAATTAAAAATTTTCTCTTTTAATGTTTTTATTTTATTTTTGAGGGAGAGAGAGACAGAGCATGAGCAGGGGAGGAACAGAGAGAGAGGGAGACACAGAATCCAAAGCCGGCTCTAGGTTCTAGGCTCTGAGCTGTCAGCACAGAGCCTGACACTGGGCTCGAACCCACAAACCGTGAGATCATGACCTGAGCTGAAGTCAAACGCTTAACCAGCTGAGCCACCCTGGCGCCCCCAGGTGAATTATTGCTTCTGATCCCTTTACTCTCCCTGAAGAAGTAGCGGCCAGGATTCACGAGGTGGCCGGAAGGACAGTTTTGGGGGGAAAATGCTGACCGGAGCTGGGGAGTATCAGAGAGATGGAGCGAGGCAGAGACCCAGGCGATGTAATTCTTCTCCAGATGCCTCGGCAGAAAGCGCCGTTTCCCAGAACAGAAAGCCTGTTCCCAGGCTTGGAGTTCTTTGTCAGGGTGAGCTGTCCACGCACCAGTGAAGGCAGAGACACACGGGCTCAGCAGGGATTTGGCCGCATTCAGGATGAGTCCTAACAGGATCCCCGAGGCTAGAGAGACAAGGGGGAGGGAGAAGGAAGACAATTACCCCACTCCACAGAACTTATCTTAGACTTTACTGTGCTTAGTGTAACCACTATAAAAATAAGAGGTTTAGAAGCTGCGAGCAAGTCAGGACTGGCCGAAATATGTGGCTTTGTGTCCTTGTGATTTCTTGTCCCCGCCCCGCGCCCCACCCCCCGTTGGCTTGATTCTGCCCAAACCTGCAGTGGAGAAGAAAGTGCCATGATTTAACAGGGGTCCTTGCCGCGAGCCGCTGGGAATTTTGTGTAACTCAGCTCTGCTCACTCTTCTTTTTCCAGAACAGAGTGAGGAGGGGCTGGATCGGCCTTCAAAATGGTCATGAAGGGGTGGGACCCTGCGGCAGGGAAAGCCAGCCAGCAGGGTGCTGTTTCAGGGCCCACCTGCTGGGGAGTTGGGTGATGAGTGGGGATCTGGTGATGACCACCCGATGGTGGGGAGTCCTGACTGGCCACCTCCCCAGCCCTCCAGCTCCCGAAGCTTCTGGCTCCAGCGGGGGGAGTCCCTAGCCCCTTCTCCCTCATAGGTGGACAGGCCAGCACATGCCGGAGGGGCAGAGGGAGGGGGGTAGTTGCAGGGGGTGGATGGGTGTGAAGCGAGTGCCTGGGGCTTTGGGGACTCTGAATTCAGTGCTCTGAGTCCCTTGGTGCCTCTTTACGGGCAGGACGTCCACCTTCATGGTTCCCTGGCCACCAGCATGACATCATCTTGGAAGAGCTTGTTAGAAATTCATATTTTCCTGGGCCCCAGGCAAGACTTACTGAATCCAACTCTCTGCAATTTTGTTTTATTAATATTTTTCCTTAAAAAAAAAAACTATTAAAGTAATGCATGCAGTAAAGTAACCCAATCTTAACACTCCGCCACTTGAAATCAAAAAGAATGGAATCTTGCCACTTGCAACAACGTGGATGAAACTAGAGGATATTACGCTAAGTGAAATTAGTCAGTCAGAGAAAGACAAATATCATATGACTTTACTCATAGGTGCAATTTAAGATACAAAACAGATGAACAGAAGGAAGGGAAGAAAAATAATATAAAACAGGGAGGGGGACAAAATATGAGACTCTTAAATACAGAGTACTGAGGGTTGCTGGAGGGGTTGTGGGTGGGGGATGGGCTAAATGGGCGAGGGGCATTAAGGAGGACACTTGTTGGGATGAGCACTGGGTGTTATACGTAGGGGATGAATCACTGGATTCTACTCCTGAAATCATTATTGCACGATATGCTAACTAACTTGGATGTATATTAAAAAAAAAAGACTCTGCCACTTGAATATACCCATGTAGCCACCACCGGGGGTCAAGATGCAGGACATTTCTAGCACAGAGAAGTCTCCCTCCTGTCCTTCCCAGATAATTGTCCCCCTCCGGGGGCAGCCCCTCTTCCAACTCCCATCATCTAGAGAAGCTTGCCTGTGTCTGAAATCCTTTGAGTCGGCTTCCTTTCTCTCAGCACAATGTATATGGGATTCATCCACACTGTTGCTTATAGTAATAGCTAATTTTTCCCCATTGTGATGTAGTGTCCTATTGTATGAATATACTACAGCTTTTCTACAATGAATACATAAGTTGTAGCATATGTATATATATTTTAGTATTTTTGTCTTATTTTTCTGTCCTTTTTTAGTATTTCTGTCTCAATTCATTCCTTCGTTCATTTTTTAATGTTCATTTTTGAGAGAGAGAGAGACAGAGTGTGAGTGGGGGACGGGCAGAGAGAGAGGGAGACACAGGATCTGAAACAGGCTCCAGGCTCCAAGCTGTCAGCACAGAGCCCAACGTGGGGCGTGAACTCATGGACTTCGAGATCATGACCTGAGCCACTCAGACGCTTAACCGACTGAGCCGCCCACGTTCCCCTATTTATTCTACATTTGATGGCATCTGGCTTGTTTCCACGTTTTGGCTGTTCTACCAAAGCTACTAAGAACATTCCTATGAACGTCTCTCATGCCCATCAGTGCTCCCTTCTTGTTGGGAGTAGAATGGCCGTGTCCTCGCGTTTACACTTACTTGACGTTGGGAGATGAGCGCCCAACACTTCTCGGGAGTTGTGCCGTTTGTACTCTGAGCAGCACTGAATGGCGGTTCAGTGGCTCTGCACTGTTGTCCACACGTGGTAGCGGCAGGGCTTTTCATTTTGGGCCGTTCTGGGAGGGGTGCAGCTCCGTCCCGCTGTGGCTTTACTTTGCATTGCTCTGCTGCCTAAAACTGTTGGGAACATTTTCATGTGCTTATTGGCCCATTTGGATTTTCATCTTTTGTAACGAGGCGGATCTTTTATTAAAATTGGGGGGGGTCTCTTATCCTCTTCCTTTCTAGGGACAGCTGCTTGTTAGCAACCCCCCCCAGGTGACTTAAGCACGCCATCGCTCCGAAGGTCCGGTCTCCTTGCATCTCTCTTTCCCTTTCTTCCGTTCCCACGCCGGCAGCTCACTTCCTGCCTCGACTCCTTCTGTGACGCAGGTTAGGGACACGGTGCTTTCCCTCCCCGTTCTCTTAACCGCGCGGCAGGAACGGACTTCACGGATTGACCGTGTGGGTGCGGTGCTTGCGGTCTGGACGTGTGAAGAGCACGGCGAAGCCACCTTCTTGCCTTTCCAGCACGATTTGATTAGTGCCACGAGCGTGTCAGAGACCCGTGGCCTGGTGGGGAAGGACGGCCGGAGACAGAGGGTTTAGGGCCTTCTGCTGTTGGCCTTGCTTCTGCCCCTGAATTTCCTCGGGGTTGAGTGGCCCGCTGTCTCCTCTCTCTTCTCCCCGCTACGTGCTTTCTTCTCGGCCAGGAGCCCGCGAGGAGGAGCAGGACGTGTGTGCAGTTCGTGTCTGCCTGTGTTCAGGCGTGTGTGACTGTGACCGGCTCTCGGCCACCAGGGAGGAGCCACACCACCTTCCACACCCTCCCAATGCAAACGCTGCCCGTGTTTCTGCCACTCCCTGAGCCGGAGGAGGGGACATAAAGGTTTTACAGCGTCCAGGAGGGAGGGCGTCTGCGTGGGAGAGTCCGCCGGTGTGTTTCTAGGCTTGATCATCCTGGAAAGAGGCGAGCTGCTTCTGGAGAGGACTGCGAGACGCAGGGAGGGAAAGAGCGCGTCTTTCCTTTGTGCCTTTGGCGACACAGGGAGTTCCCACCTGCCTGTCCTTCCCTGTGTGAGCCGTGCTGTTCGACACCCAGTGCAGCAGGAAGTGGCGAGCGGCGGGAAGGAAGAAGGAAATGCTCAGAGAAGCCTGTTCGTGTGCTCCCCCTCCCTCCCCCCTGCCTCACTGAGAGGCTGGGTCAGTGGCTCAGAGTGAAATGGCCCCATAAGGGTAGTCATGGTGTCGTGACCATTAACATGAACTTGTAACGGTTTTGTGCCCGTGAGCCTGGCGCTTACAGTTGTGAGCCTGACTCTGATAAAGGTTTCTTTTCCCACTTAGGCTGGTTATGACGGTGAGAGCATTGGGAATTGCCCGTTTTCCCAGCGCCTCTTTATGATTCTCTGGCTAAAGGGTGTTATATTTAACGTGACCACAGTGGACCTGAAGAGGTAAGAGAAGGTTCCCGCGGTATTGAAACAACTGGACCTGCTTCCCGGCACACGTATTCACACCCACACCCCCTCGCACCCACACCCACACCCCACACTCCCATAATACCCACACACGCCACACACTCACTCTCACACTCACACATTCAAAACTCAGGCATGCCCACACACCCACACACTCATACATTCTTAGAACCCACGGGCAACATCACGGCACATCCATCCTCGGTTGGGACCCTGAACGGAAGCCCGAGTGTGGGCTCATCAGGATCTGGGCAGACGAAACCAGGGAGGAGCTGGGGGCACCTTAGGGAACCTGCTCCCCAAGTTACCGGTCAGCCGAGCACCTCCCCAAAGCCCGTGTGAGCAGCTCTCCTGGGATACCCTGGGGAGAGCTGGCTTTCTCCCCTCCGCACCCGGACAAGCCACACTTTCATTGGAAGTAGGACATCTTGCGAATCCACAGTCCCCTTTGAACTTCTCTAGGGTTGCTCCTCGGAACCCGGGGAGGACACGGCGAGGCTTTGGGAATCGGTGCAAACCTTGGTGGCTCTTCACCAAAGCCGCTGCTCCCTCCCCCCACCCAGGAAACCCGCCGACCTGCAGAACCTGGCTCCCGGGACCAACCCTCCCTTTATGACTTTTGATGGTGAAGTCAAGACGGACGTGAATAAGATCGAGGAGTTCTTAGAGGAGAAGTTAGCTCCCCCGAGGTAGGCCTCCTGAAACCGGCGTTCACAACCTGATTGTCACTTTGCCCCTTCACAGACGGCCCTGGAAGTCGTGGCTTCGTGCAATTGGTTTTCTGTGGCCGGGGCACGCACTTCCTTAGCTGTGCCGGTGCCGCAGAACACGCAGCCAGGGCCGAAGCCTGGAGTGACGGGGGCCTGGGTCTCTGTGCTTTGCACCTGCAGCGTGGCAATTAGGGTTTGACAGCAGGAAGTGGGGAGGAGGCGGGTCGATGTCGCATGGGTTGGCCATGTCGTAGGTCCGCTGCTGGCGGGTAAGGAGCGCACGTTCGGCTGTGATGTCGCGGGCTGCCAGATCTCGAAGGGAGTCTTCTAGCACACCGCCTCCGTTTTACTAGGGAGGGAACTACGACCAGCAAAGTCGGTGGCGGTGCGGGCAGCTGTGTGCCGGGAGGAGAGCAGCGTGTGCTTTCTTCCCAGAAAAACATCCAAGGGGGAGAGTTTCCACTTTTATATCCACTCAGAGAAAGACATATTGCTGCCCCGCCACCATTGTCTGTGATACTCCAAATTTGAATTTTTCAAGGTACCCTAAGCTGGGGCCCCAACACCCCGAATCTAACTCTGCAGGAAATGATGTGTTTGCCAAATTCTCGGCGTTTATCAAAAACACCAAGAAGGATGCAAACGAGAGTGAGTACCGTCTGTCTTCCTGTTTTAATGCTTTCCACATGGGGTGCCCCTCGGCCTCTGGTGTGGCCTCTTCTCAGATCCTGGGATTTCTGACTCATTTCCCTGGGGGTAGGGACCTGTGTCTAGAAATAAGGAAAAAGTACCTCCAATGCAGAATCTGCCCATGGGTTTCAAGAGATCAAATGCTTCCTCTGGAGGGTGGCAGCCCAGAAAACAACGATTTTAGGGGAAAAGAATCACCACCAGGAATTCCCCTGCTGGACCATGGGAGTCCGTTTCCATGAAGCTTCTGGCCATGCTTACCTCATTATGGGCTTCCCATAAATATTTTTGAATAAGTAGATGAGTTCTAGAAGGAGCACTGTTGTGTAGACAGCAGGATTATTTTCCGGGGAGGAGTGAGTCTTTTCTTCAGATCTTAGAAATCCGCATCCTTCCCTCCCAATTCCCCAGTGCGGCCCAGCCGGGTGTCAGGAGGGAAAGGAGATCAACTCCTTGTTTCATGTTTAGAGAAGTGATACGAACTCGTAGGGCTTCTCTGGGTCATTTTTTTGCCTTTCTGTTTTAGTTTATGAAAAGAACCTGTTAAAGGCTCTGAAGAAGCTGGATGATTACTTAAATAGCCCTCTGCCTGATGAAATAGATGCCTACAGCACCGAAGACGTCGTTGTTTCTGGAAGGAAGTTCTTGGATGGGGATGAGCTCACATTAGCCGACTGTAACCTCTTGCCCAAGCTCCACATTATAAAGGTTTGGTGTTCCTCCTGTCATAGCTGCTGAATACACTCATGGAGCCTTGTTTTATTTCGGCCAGACATTGAAACAATCTAAAGTGGAGACTCTTGAATTAAAAAGTCAGTTGATTTCTGTTTGAGGCGGTCCAATCCCAAACCTCAGATACATGGATATTCTCAGATGTTCTTTAGGTGGTCTCAGGAAACATCCGGGAACTTGGCTCCCACCCCTCCCTCCTCTCTGCTTCTCATTTCAAGTCTTACCTGCACAGCGCAAAGAAAAGTTATGTGAAAGCAACCTGAGGGCAGCATTGACTACACCTGGCATTTAATGCCCGAGGGTTGGAGACGACGCGCGGAATCTGGGAGTACTGCAGTGTGAGCTCAGTCAGGTGCCGGTGATTGGCAGGGGAAACAGTTCTGTCTGCCGACGACCGAGATGTGTCTTCTCAGCTCTTAATCTTGACCCCCAACTGCTAGGGAGCAGCTCCTTGGCTGGGCCACCGCCAGATTTGGCATCCTGTCTTCCCAGATAGTTGAACAGAAAATCAGCATCATGGGTCATATATTTTAGGGCTTAAAGTCTCCCTAGACCAGTGGTTCTCCAACATGAGTAGGCATAAGAATTATTTGGGGAGCTTGTTAGAATTGTAAATCCCCCAATCCAGCCTCTGGTCTACTAACTCAGAACTTCTGGGGCTGACCCCGGGATTCCAAAGTAGATGGCCCTACACTTGGACTCTGGAGTCATATATGGCGGCCTCTAAGTAGTGCCCCCGCCTTCATGTCATGTTAAGTGTTATTATCATTATCACCACTGCGATGTTCTTGGCCCTCCGTAGCCTCAGACGCCCCAGGAAGAAGCCCAACCCTTGTTCTCAGGCACCTTGATGACTAAAATCCCACCAAGTCAAGGACCTTGTGATTTCATAAGACATGTAATTGGTATTTAGAAACTTGCACATTAGGATCACATAATCTGTGGTGCTGATGCTCCTATAGGCTACCAGCTGCCCTTGGTTGCCTTCCTTTTCCTTCCTGCATTTCTTCTTTCTTGCTGATTCCTTTCCCGACTCTTGCCCCATTCTTCTTCCTTCTTCTCTCTTCTTTGTGCTTGAGGGATACTGACTTGAAATCCAACCCTTGACGATGTGGCTGAGCCTCAAGTGAATGTTCTTTTCAATAACTTTGCCAGGTCCCCAGCATCCAAAATGTAATGAAAGCATCTCAACTCGTCAAAACCTCCGATATTTGAGAGCCGTTTTCCAACAAGATATTTACATAGTTGTGTTTTGGTTTTAGTTCCTTTACTGACCATGTTGTAGTCATTGCTATGACCCATGTAGCATGCCAGCGGTACATGAAGGTTGGGGAAAGCAAGAGAAGTGCTCCAACCATATAGCACCAGTTGCCACTTGTTCAGCTCCCATGAGAAGAGAGTATTTTAAATTTCAGTAGAAGGGGTTAACTTGTGAGTCAAGTAAAGCAGTCCTTGGCTCCAGTATTTCACCTGAGAGCAATATCTTCAAAACTATTGAACATTCAAAGTACCAAACAGCTAAATCATCTTTCAGGATTGAATACCTTCTGAAAGGAAATGAGACTTAGTCTAAAAGAATTCATGATAAAAGATGAGAGTAAAGGAATTTATAATCTATTCTCCTTCCTGAATCCCAACAAACAATATGAAAAAAACAGAGCAAAAGCTCATCTTTCATAAAACTGGAATAGGATGGAATACCAGTTCAAAGACTAAGAAACTTTGTCCAGTGCGAGGAGTCACAGAGCCAAGGCATGCTTCTCTATATCTTTAGCAAAGTTCAGATTTCTCTAAAAGTAAAGAGTGCATTCTTGAAATGTCCAGCCCAGACTACTTTGAGGACCAGGGCCATGAGAAGAGAAGCAGGAAACAGCCCCACACAGATCACTTTCCATCTGAGGTCTCTGGGGAGGCAGAGTTGAAGGACAAATCATATAGAGGCGTCATCTTTGTATTCTGCCAGCCAGCCCCTAATCTGAAGTGACAGGGAGGGGAGGTGGAGAGAAGGGATGTGCTTTTGGCTGCTGAGCAGAGAAAAGAAACAGCCTTGGAACTGGTCAAGAGAGAGACTGTAAATTGACCAAGCTTTATTTTTAGGCATGGTGACTTCCTGCCTAATCTGTGAGCCTCAGAATGGAGGATGCCCTAACCCTAAACTTGACTCTGACCTTGACCCTAACCCTAATGTGACTGTGGAGTTGAGTATAGAGCAGTGTATGGTGAGAGAGTATTGGAGGGTAAACATCCAAATTGGTCTACAGCTACCCTGTCTCACTCTCTTTGCCTCCGCAGTATTTTTAAGAAGTGATAACTCCAGGGGCACCTGGGTGGCTCCGTCAGTTGGGCGTCCCAACTTTGGCTCAGGTCATGATCTCTCTGTCCATGGGTTCGAGCCCTGTGTCGAGCTCTGTGCTGACAGCTCAGAGCCTGGAGCCTGCTTTGGTTTCTGTGTCTCCCTCTCTCTCTGACCCTCCCCTACTCACATTCTGTCTCTCTCTCTCTCCCTCAAAAATAAAGAAACATAAAAAAGAAGTGATAACTCCAGTAGATCTGCCTCATTAAAAGATGATTAGTAATCAGAAAGAATCCAAGTGGGACCTCTATGTGAATAGAGATGATCAAGGAGAGGGTCAAAAAAGAAAAAGAGAAGGGACAAAAAAGGAAAAGGCAGATGAGAAACACATACCTGATGAAGAATTGCTCCAGTGGATGAAAATACATTCCTGTCAGATACTTCTCTGTGGCCTCCAACATGAAAAAGCACATGGATCTTTTGAGAAAAAGCTCAGAGACAGGAATGAGATATCAAAAAATATATATATATATCACAGAGGACATGAAAATAATGAAAAAAAAAACCCTAAAGACAAATAAAATAACTTCAGAAATAAGGTGCATTACATGTAGCAAGACAAGAACAAGACATTGCAGAATTTCATCAGGGTTCCAGAGGGTTGGCCCTATGACATCTTCCCAAATTGAATGGAGAAGCACAGGGGTAAAAATGTTTAGCGGTTACCCAGATGTACATAATCAGGGGCCAGAGAACAGGAAAGGAAAAAGTAAAGAAGGAGCGAAAATTTATTGTGAACTAAAAGATGATCTGAGGGGCGCCTGGGTGGCTCAGTCGGTTCAGTCTCTGACTTCGGCTCAGGTCATGATCTCATGGTTTGTGGGTTTGAGCCCCGCGTCGGGCTCTATCCTGACTGTCAGCTCAGAGCCTGAAGCCTGTTTCAGATTCTGTATCTCCTTCTCTGACCCTCCCCTGCTCGCTCGCTCTCTCTCTCTCTCTCTCTCTCTCAGAAATAAATAAAATATTAAAAAAAGAGAGAGAGAGAGATGACCTGAACCTTCAGTTTAAACCACCTGCCATGATTGGGAAAATCTAGAATAATCAACACACAATAACATACCTGATAAATTACTGAACTTTGGGGATCAAATAGAACACTCTGGGTGTCCAGACAATAAGAATAATAATAGCAGTAAGATTAGCAATCTATAGTAAAGGAGTCTCGAGGGGTAAGAAATTCCAACTTGCCTTCTATGTCTCGATGACCACATTAAAACCCAGAAAACAGTGGTTTAATGGCTACAGAGACTTAAAGGAAAGACTGCATGATCCAATAATTTCATATCCAGGTAAATTGTTTTTCCCTGGACTTCTGATCTTCACAAAATTAGTATTCCTGGGCCATTTTTTTTTAAAAAACAAAGTTTCTCGGGGCGCCTGAGTGACTCAGTCAGTTGAGTGTCTGACTTCGGTTTAGGTCATGATCTTGCCATTCCCGAATTCAGTATTCCTGGGCCATTTTTTTTTAAAAAACAAAGTTTCTCGGGGTGCCTGAGTGACTCAGTCAGTTGAGTGTCTGACTTCGGTTTAGATCATGATCTTGCCATTCCCGAATTGAAGCCCCACGTCGGGCTCTGTGCTGACAGCTCAGAGATTTTCAGATTCTGTGTCTCCCTCTCTCTCTGTCCCTCCCCTGTTCTTACTCTGTCTTTCTCTCTCTCACTTTGTCTCAAAAATAAGCAAACATTAAAAAAAATAAAGTTTCTCTATGATGAATATAATAATAAAATAACACTGAAAATAAGAATCCCAGAACAGAGAAGGTGGGTGGTAGAAAAGAGTTCGTGATAAACACAGAACTTATTTAAATCTAAAGACAGAACTAAGGCCAAAGAATGTTATAATAGTCACAGAACAGAATCAGAACATAGTAAACTTGGATATNCCCGACACGGGGCTCGAACCCATGAGCTGTGAGATCATGACCTGAGCCAAAGTCGGACACTTAACCGACTGAACCACCCAGGCACCCCTAAACTTGAATGTTTTTACAACTAATGGAAGGGGAATAAGGGAGAAGAATTGGAAAAAAACCGTAGTTGTACTGATTTCCTCATTTGTTATAATCAAGAGTAAATAGATATCATCTAAACTTGACAAATCAAGAAATAGAGAATCTCGGTTATTTAAACCTATGCAGGGAGAGAGACAGAGTGCAAGTCGGGGAGGGGCAGAGAGAGAGAGGGAGACACAGAATCCAAAGCAGAATCCAGGCTCTGGGCTGTCAGCACAGAGACTGATGCCGGGCTCAAACTCATTAAAAAAAAATATATATATATA
>NW_027530213.1:5821751-5853531 GCF_008692635.1 Crocuta crocuta | reverse complement strand
AGAGTTAAAATAAACCATATTTTCTAAATTATCAGAAAAAGAAACATGCACAGATAAATAAACATAGAGAGACAGAAAACAAAGTATTGAAATCAGACAATGTATCCCTTCTATTGGAGGCAGACACTTTAAAACTTGCTCAGAAATGTTAAATATAGCGGGGCCTGGGTGGCTCAGTCGATTAAGCTTCTGACCCTGGACTTTCGCTCAGGTCATGAACTCATGATTCATGATATGGAGCCCCACATCAGGCTCTGTGCTGACAGTGCAAAGCCTGCTTGGGATTCTCTCTCTTCCTCTCTCTGCCCCTCCCCTGCATGTGTGTGCATGCATGCACTCCCCTTCTCAAAGTAATAAATAAACATTAAAAATGTTAAAATTTTAAAAACCTGCAGGGGCACCCAAGTGGCTCAGTTGGATAAGCATCTGACTTCAGGTCAGGTCATGATCTCATGGTTTGTGGGTTCGAGCCCCACATTGGGCTCTGTGCTGACAGCTCAGAGCCTGGATCCTGCTTCCGATTATGTGTCCCCCTCCTTTCTGCCCCTCCCCCACTCATACTCTGTCTCTCTCAAAAATAAGTAAACATTAAAAAAGTTAAAAGAAAATTGGTAAAGATAAACCAGGAATAATAAATGAAATAATACATAAAAGGAATTCTTTTTTTTTTTTTTAATGTGCTGGTAAAAAAAAATGGAACTTTTAATGCAGTTTGATACATGCACTGTGAAGGTCTTTCACAAAGCAATTATTATGGGCAGATATTTTATAAGACACATAAAATTATAAGAATTGTGGTTACTATTAGTTGGTTTATTTATTTTTTTTTTACAAATAGTTTATTGTCAAATTAGTTTCCACATAACACTCAGTGCTCATCCCCACAAGTGTCCTCCTCCATGCCCCTCCCCCCTCCCCCTACATAAAAGGAATTCTTAACATTAATATCCCTAAGGTTGAATTGAAGCAAAAGATATTAAACAATTTAGGAGGGTTTCTGACTGTTATACGGTCTTGTTTTGCTGCATCAATGGCTTGTAGCGCAAAATCTGCAAAATCAGGTCCCAAAGATCTTCCAATTTGTGTTAAGTCCCATCTTCAGTTCATCCACACATCCAAGAAACCAATGCAATAGAAGGCAACACAGCAGAACTGGCCTTTGTGGCTCTGGGTTCACCGCCCCCCCACCCCCCGCAACCTCCTACCCCCATTCTTATGTTGAAGTCCAAATCCCCAGTACCTCAGAACATAACCTTATTTGGAAATGGGGTCTTCAGAGATGTGATTAGGTAAGATGAGGTCATAGTAGAGTAGGATGGGTCTCCTATCCAAGGGGAACTGGTGTGCTTATAAAAAAAAGGGTAATTTGGACACAGAGACACACAGAGGGAGACTGTCATGTGAGAATTACGGTTCTACTGCTGCAAGCCAAGAACTACGAGAAGCTGGAGCGAGAAGACAGCTTTCCCTAAAACTCCCAGAGGCAACGTGCCCTGCTGACACCTTGATTTTGGAGTTCTGGCCTCCAGAAGTGTGAGAGAATAAGTTTCTGTTGTTCTAAGCCACCTAGATTGTAGTACTTTGTCACAGTGGCCCCAGGAAACTGATGAGTCCCCAGCAGTATATACCCTCCTTTTTGATGAATCCCCCAGTGGTGTCCCTCCAGCCAAAGGAAGCATCTCACACTGTTGTGTTTCCCATGATGCTCACACTCAGTTGCCCTGTCCTCACATCTACCATGTCCATGAGGACAAGGATTTGTGTCCATTTGTTGACAATGAGATCATCTCTTCAGTGACAGAAAGATGGAAATTTGCAGGAATAATATACACAGATATCTGGGATTTCAGGAGATGAGGCGCAGCAAGTAGGAAAAAGAGCATTTCATGGTGATCCTGGCACAATCTAAACAGAAGATCTTCATGAATCTTTAGGCACCAAATAACACAGCAGCAGAACACAAGAAGTCAAAACTGCTAGCAACACAAGGAGAAGCCTGCCAGAGTAGAGACTGAATTCATGCCAATGGATCCCAATTCATCTGGGATAAATTGGTGGGCAGGGTTGTGTGGAGCCCAGTACTTTCATGACCTTTCCCATGCACGGTATGCCCCATGCAAAGTTGAAGTGCAATTTGAGGTAATCTGACTGGCTTTAGGAGGGATGCATCAGGACTTAAGAAAGAGAATATATTACACACCTCAGAAGAATGGCTTGTCTGATCTAATTGCCTACATTAGTGGATTTTTCCTTTGCTGATTATTTCCTCTTGATTTTCAGATCGTGGCCAAGAGATACAGAGATTTTGAATTTCCTTCTGAAATGACTGGCATCTGGAGATACTTGAACAATGCTTATGCTAGGGACGAGTTCACGAATACGTGTCCAGCCGACCAGGAGATTGAACACGCATATTCAGATGTTGCAAAAAGAATGAAGTGAAGCCAGAGTGCTTTCTGTCTTATTTCTCAGTGGTATGAGCTAGGCTGTGACGGGAAGGTGTTCTTTGTGAGTGGTCCTTTGTTTTCCTCTCAAGGGCCATTATGCCCATATCTTAATAACACCGTGTCATAGTGAGACCCACTCAACCCAAAGGGTACATGGCCTTGTGACTTGTCAACTCATTTGTGTATCTGAATAATACCAGTATCTATTGTGACACATACCAGTTGTCCAACTGACATTAATTTACTTCTTCGGCATTCATGGACACTGTCACCCGTGACGTCAGGGCATGTGTTTTTCAGCTTCAAGTTTCAAAGCAAATTAGACTGAGGTTCAATTCCTCCTTCAATTGTGAAAAAATTTGTCCCTGATAGCTTTCATAATCATATACAGCTTGTTTCTCTCCTCTAAAATAGTAGTGTAAGTTTCTTCAGAATGAAAATATTGCTCTTGGAGTCACATGATGGTACATGTCTATTTTAAAAAAATTTTAAAAAGTCAGCCCAAGGAAGTAAAAAGTCACCTAAAATTTCGCTCCACCTAAAAACTTGTTGGCGACCATCTTCCCATTTCTTAGTCTCTCACAGACGTTCGTGTGGCATCCGAGTTCATTCATATGAAGTTGGTGAGGGGACATGTTAGTAATGCCTTGATGGGCATCCGTAGAGGACCTAGGACAGACAAAACGGTTCGGCACTGGAGGGCTGCTAGAGAACGCTTGTGCTCAGGTTCCACAGGTGGACAATTGGAGTCCACAGACCTGCAAGGACCCACAGGGACCAGCGGGCACCGGGAGCCGGGGGCGTCCCCTCTCTGCCTTGTTACCATCTTGGTGATGCCAGCTGCCTCTGGGTCCAGGGCAGGCAGAAGAGGAGAGGGCTTGTCATGTGTCTTTTGTCCNGACCCAACACTGGGCTTCTTCAGCAGTGATGGGGTGTGCGGCTGGCCTGGTTCTCGTTGCTTCTCTGCCCTTTACAGTGTCATATTGAGGTCAGGCAAGGAAAATCCAAAAAGACTGTATTCGTGGTGACCACTCTTAGGCAGTTCTGGTAGCTGGTCAAGTTGGAGGGGAAGTGGAAACCTCTGGCTCAAAGAGTGTTCTGGTTTATCTGTGGCTTCTCTGCCACCCTCCCCAGCAGCCAGGCTCTCATCTGCAGTGTGTGTGGGCTGGGCTGCTGGGTCCAACTGCAGACATAGGAGACAACATGGAAGGTTCTATATAGATACTCATCACAACCCTTCGGGTTTGAGCATTAGCGACCAGGCTGTGTTCCTTTGACATTTCTATACATTTTACAGAAATCCCCTTGTCCAGTTGGCTGCAGCATTTGGTTGATGCTGCTGCATGCTCAATGTTTTTTAAGTAAACATTTGTTCTATGGGCAGTTTATTTGGCAAGGAATAAGATGCCTTAACAATAACCTTTCTGGGATTTAGTGAGTAATGTCCAGTAAGAGAAACAAAGTGGTTAATATGGTTGCCACTTTGTCTTCCCTGTTACTGGACGCTACAGCTTCTTCATGCAGGGACTGTCTGCCCAGCCTCTTGCTTTCTTTGTTAACTATATGTTTTTTGAGGTTGTGGCTAGCATTCCCGATCATTCATGTTTCACATCTGTTTTGGGCCGGCGTTGCAAGGCTAGTTTTCTAATGCTACACCTAAACACAGTCAATGAGTAGACCACCATTTGTTACTAGTGCGAACTTGGTATTTTTAGATGTTAAGATGATCCACGTAAACTCTGTGTGCCTTAAAAATTAAAACACATGATAAAAATGTTGACACGAAGCCAAGATCTTTAATTCTTTTTTCCACTTTGCCTTCCTCACTTACACGTAAAAAAATAAAAGGAACAGAAATGGCTTCCTTTAAACCAACGAGAGCGATGTCAAACCAGAGATTGTTGGTGATTGAATTAGAAATCATCTTTATTTGTATTGTGAGCCACAAACGCATTTTAGCGGAGATGCACAGAGGTCAGAAAAGACACATGTGACCCGACCTTGTCCAGGAGGCTACGGTAGAGGTCCTCAGACTATTCCAGGTTGCTGTGTGGTCGTAGGAAAGTGGGTAGTCCCTGGCCAGCGCCCACCCCTCTTTCCTATCTCCATGGCCTGTTCATAGGGCCCTCAAAGGCTATTCCTTTGGGTAAGGCGAGAAATAGTCCAAGGCTGTTCGCTGGCTTACAGTCTTTATCACAATGTGGACAAGAACAGTGGGCCCAACCACCTCCTACTACGTAACTTTACGTGCACCTGCTAGAGCCCTGGGAAGCCGTTAAATCTTTTGGATCCCCTCAGGGCCCCGGATCATCATACCAGGATGAGAGTAATGGCCATTGCTCAGGACATTCCTTGGTTTTGTAAAAGGAGCTTCAAATAGCATTGAGGCTTTTGTTTGCTTGCTTGCTTTTCCCTTATCTGGCATTAAGTGCTAACATGTTAGCACTAACATGTTACTAGCCTCTTCCCTGTGAGGAACTTTGAAGCAGGGGTGATGTTTAAAAAACCCAAAACCCAAACAGCAGCAGACACAGGGTCCGAAATCTGCCCTCGATACCTCTGACACGTCTGAATAATCATTTAATCTCTCTGAGCCTTGCTCTTCTTATCTGCAAAATGGAAGCAAAATCTTGCGGTTGTGTAGAAATCGGTGTACTTAGAAGTTCTCCGTGAAAGCTGTAACACAGCTGGCTGCATACACATGATTTTGTCTTGTATTTGCTCTTCCTCTATGGGTCATGTCAAAATGGACAGGTTTATAGGACCTTGAACTTCTCTCCAGGAGTGGAAGGCAGTTATGCCCTGACTTCCTGGTTCCCTGCAATGAAGCAGCCCCCCCCATACCCCTCCCGTGGGATGGATGGTGGCCACTGAGTGCTCAGCTACCCCCTTTGGTAAGTCCCTGTGGGCTGGTCCAACTGTCTGTCAGATACCTCGGGAACTGGATGGGCTCCACGGTGGACTGACGGCCCCATTGGGCCCCCTCCCACCTGGCTTGGAGACACAGTTTTCAGTTGTGTGTCATGTGTTTGAGGCCCTGAGACACCAAAAAGCGCATAAATCAATGTGAGTGGTGCTCGAGTCAGAGCTGGAGGTCCACCCGGGCCCTGTTGTCCTCCTCCTCACCACTAGGTGGCGTTTCCTTTCATTCCCTGAAGCCCGGGGCCGGGGGAGGGGGGAGGTGGGGCCGATCCTCATCCCACCTTGGGCTTCAGGCAGGTACCAGTTGACCCACATTCTCCTGCCCCCACCCCAGTCTGATGCCAATTCAGCTTCAGGACATCATGCAAACCCAGTCCAGCCTTCCTGGGGCCATTTAAGGGCAGCCCACTGATGGTCTCAGCCCAGCTTCCAGAAGCCTACACCCAAGTTGGGCTGTATTTTCTGATGTGCTGCAGGAAGTCCGTGGTGGGGCTTCCGCTCGCTCCTGTGGCTTTCGGTCCAACCACAGAGAGTGCTCTCAGGGACAAGAGGCTCCTGGTCAAGACTGCCTCAAGCACAACCCCGCCACTTCCTGTCTGTGAAACAAGACGGGGGTGGGGTGGGCTCTGCCTTGTGGGCTTCAGGAGCTAAGACCCCTTGGGCCCCTCCTTGGCCTCTTCCTCTCCACGCCCATGAGCCTGGTGTTTCCTCCTGGAGCTCAACGCACTGATGGCTCAGAGACGCAGGAGGGTTTCATGGAAGGGACAAACTCTTAGGATTATGAGACACCTGCAGTGTCTGAGATTTCCGCTTCCTCTCCTCACCAGCCCTGGCTCCGGGGCCCGGCACACCTCCCTGAGCTGCCTTGTGCTCTGCCCGCAGCCCTGGGCCTGCAAGAAGGGGGTCATGGTCAGTGGGGGTGGGTGCTATCTCACCTCCGTCCCATGAGTGTGTCCCCACCAACCTCCTTTTGGTTGCTCACCTACACCCAAGGATGGAGGGACCGTGCTTCGTGCTGATGCAAAGGGCTGGGGCAAAGTCTGACAATGTACATAATTGCTCCCCAGTCAGTTGTCAAGTGCTCAATAAACCCATCCATTGATTTTACTGTAGAACTACATCAAAAAGCAGCCAGGCAGCCTGGACGTGGGTCCCACTGAATAGCCCCCAGTCCTCAGACAGCCCCGCATGGCTGTTTTGTGACGCAGTGCTCACCCTCGACCCTCACCGAAGCCCACCTCTTTGCTTTGCACTTGTTTGCATGCTGGGGTGCTGACTTGTTGAATGTACTCCTAAGTAAAGGAAGGACCTTGGACAGCCTTTCATCAAACTCTTAGAAGGCAGCTTCCTCTCCACCCTGCAGAAAGGGGACCAGGAAGATTTTATCCACATCTTTCTGCTCAGAAAAAATAAAAGCCAAAATGGAGACAGACCTTGGATTTTTCTGGAAGAGGACTCAAAGAAAGGAGAGGGGGGAGGAAGGGGAAGAAGGGGAAGGAGGAAGAGGGAGGGGGCAGGGAGGGGTGAGGGATTCCCCACAGGGGTGGAGGTGACTGTGGCTTATACCGCAGGTATGAAAGTACTTTCTGGTGCCTGAGGGGTCTTTCAGGAAGCCCATGAAGTAGACATGAAAACTGAGTTTAGCCACAGCTACAAATTGCCTGGTGTTGAGGTTTGTGAATGGCGGGTGGTGGATGCCAGAGGCGCCGGGCAGCCTGCGAGCTCTGGGCAGTGCCGGCTGCCAGGCCCTCTCCGGTCACACGATGTACCAGAGTTTTTGAAATGTACACACGTGGTGGTTTTCTTGAACACGTGCACCCACTTTCCCAACAGTGTGGACTGAAGTGAAAGAAGTAAAAGAAAAACAGAGGTTATCTTAAGAAGGATTTTTGCCTCTTGACTTTTTTTTTTAACATGTTTATTTACTTTTTGGGAGAGAGAGAGAGAGAGAGAGAGGTGAGCAGGGGAGGGCAGAGAGAGGGAGACACAGAGTCTGAAGCAGGCTCCGAGCTGTCAGCACAGAGCCCGATGCGAGGCTCGAACCCATGGACCGTGAGATCGTGAACTAAGCCGAAGTTGGACTCTTAACTGACTGAGCCACCCAGGTGCCCCTGCCTCTTGACTTTTAAATCTGTACTAGGCTGAGGTGTTGAGGCCTGGTCTTGTCGTGGCGTGCTCATCCCCACAAGCGCCCTCCATGCCCATCTCCCCCCTCCTCCCCCACACCCATGAGTCCTCAGTTTGTTCTCAGCATTCAAGAGTCTCTCATGGTTGGGAGGCATCCAGGGTTCTAAAGGAGACAAGACAGCAGGACTGGTCTGGCCTCCATCTAAATCTTTCCATTTCTATTTTATCTTATGTATGTATGTATGTATGCACGCATGCGTGTGTGTGTGTGTGTGTGTGCGCACACGTGCACGGGCATGTGTGTTTCATGCAGCTCACAAATGAGTCACTAGTCCCGAAAGAGAAAATTGTTTAAAAGAAAATTCTAGGGTCGTTTGGCTGTGGTTCCAGTGTTGGATGGGCCTCTGGTGGATACTTTGGTATTTCTTCAATTCGGACAGGGAAAAGAAGAATTTGTTGCATTGAGTATGTTACTGGAATACACACAGATTAAAAGGAAGTAAAAAAATGTTTCTTGTCTCTATTTAATTTTTAAAATATATTTTAATTGTTTTTATTTATTGAGAGAGAGAGAATGAGTGGGGGGGGCCAGAAAGAGAGGGAGAGAGAGAGAGAATCCCAGAGCCTGATGCAGGGCTTGAACTCATAAACCGTGAGATCATGACTGGAACCAAAACCAAGAGTCGGATGCATAACTGCCTGAGCCCCCCGCGCACCCCACTTCTTGCCTTAAGATATGTGTAGTTACAGTGAGAAAATAGAATGGTGGCTAGAAAGATGCCCAAGAGTATGTATAATGGAAGCCAAATGGGCAAGTGGGCACTTAGATGTTTCCAAGGTTGCTGAGGCGATGCTGCTACAAATGAAGTAACGGAAGTGATAGAGCGCCTTCATATAGCACTTCACAGTTTACAAAGCCTGCGCAAGTGTGTGTGGTCCCATAGGCCCTGAGTGTGCACTGTGATGCAGCGAGGTGGCTGCCATCTTGCCTCATGGTCCTAGAGGAGCCTTACTTGCTTCTCTCTCATGAATGGAGGGCACGGACCACCACAGAGACCCTGTTCTGTCAACTTCAGGGCCTTGTACCATCTAGAGGGAGTGGAACATTCTGGTCAGAGAACCGGCAGCTTACAGTTTGGAGATAGCAGTAAACGGAGGGGAAGGGCATGGCTAACATTTTGCCTCCTCCAAGTGTTCATACAAAAACTAAGCCGTTGGGCTAGATTGGTGGGGTTTCAATCTTGACTGCATATTAGCATCCTCTGGGTAGCTTTAAAAATTATCAGTGCGCAAGCCACACCTCCGACCGGCTGAACTGGAATCTTTGGGGTTGGGTGTGGACGCTGGTGTCTCCAAAATCTTCCCTGGCAATTCTCTTGTGCCGTTGGTGTCTGGATGTTCCTTGAGCGATTTCCAGCATAAACTGTCTAATTTCTGGGTCTGGGTTATGAGTCCTGGTGGGGGTGGGTGACTCCCCTGGGAGGGGAGTGACGGAGGGGTTGCCCCTACAATCTAGCTCTACTCTCAGGGTAGCTGGCNGGGTTTCAATCTTGACTGCATATTAGCATCCTCTGGGTAGCTTTAAAAATTATCAGTGCGCAAGCCACACCTCCGACCGGCTGAACTGGAATCTTTGGGGTTGGGTGTGGACGCTGGTGTCTCCAAAATCTTCCCTGGCAATTCTCTTGTGCCGTCGGTGTCTGGATGTTCCTTGAGCGGTTTCCAGCATAAACGGTCTAATTTCTGGGTCTGGGTTATGAGTCCTGGTGGGGGTGGGTCAGGGAGGGGAGTGACGAAGGGGTTGCCCCTACAATCTAGCTCTACTCTCAGGGCAGCTGGTGGAAGTAGCCAGGGGCATACATGTACCCCCATATACCAGCTTGAATAGTGCTCCCCCCGCCCCCCAGCTTCATGCCCACTCAGAGTCTCAGAGCGTGGCCTTCTTTGGAAACAGAGTCATTGCAGATCTAATTAGTAAAGTTAAGATGAAGTCTCATTGGATTTGGGTGCCTTATTGGATCTTAGTGGACCCCAAATCCAACATGCCCGGTGCCTATAAAGGACAGAAGACACTGAGATGTACAGACACAGAGGGAGGGGGCTGTGTGAAGGTGGAGGCAGAGACAGGAGCGATGCAGCCGTCAGCCAAGGGCTGCCCAGGCTTGTCCGCAGCCGGCAGAAGCTGGGAGAGGCAAGGAAGGGTCCCCCTCTAGAACCTTCAGAGGGAACATGGTTCTGCCAACACCTCAATGTCAGACTTGTGGCCTCCAGTTGAGCAGGAGAATGCATTCCTGTAGCTGTAAGCCCCCCCACTCTGGGGTGCTGTGTTACTGCCGCCCCCGGAAGCCTTACGCACTGAGGGCTGCGTCTTGGAGTGGTCGAGCCATTTCATCCTTGCTTAGTTCCAGGCGATTCCAGAGCTGACAGCATGGCTAGGGTGAGGCAAGTCGGCCCAGGAGAGCCGGCCTCATGCTTCCGGAGCCAGGACAGCAAGGTGCGGCCTGAGCCACGGTCTACTTGAGGGAATTGGTGACTTAACCAACGGGCAGCACTTGGGTCATTTTGTGCTAGAGGAAAGGTGACCAGGTGGAAAGTGGCTGAGAGTCCTGTGTGCTGGTTCTGCCCAAGCTTCTGGCTGGCGTGGGGGCTTGGGAGAGGCGGCTAACTTTCCGGGGCCTCAGTTTCCTCATCTGTCCTATGCAGGGACAGGATGTAGGTAATTCCATAGGGTTTCCCACCTCTGGGTTGTAAACCCCGAGCCCACGAGGCGGTAACAGTAGTGACAATGCTTGGGAACGGCCGCTCCTGGAGCAGACGAGCATCACACTCCCCACAGCCCTTGGTCCAGGTCTAGTCCTAAGATCAGACCCTTTTAGCTGCCTGTGTGAGGGGTTTGGGGTAGACATTTCGTGTTCTGGTAAAGCCACTGGCCCCATTTGGAAATATGGCTGCAGCCTGTGACGACACTAGCAACATCTAATCATCTGATCATGTGATATGAAGGCTGGTAATCACCCACAGCGGGTCTAACGAGCCAATTTTTCTCAGAACACATTCTACAGGATTGACCGGACTTTCTATAACCCAAAGGGCCAGGTGTAGAGCTCTTGGGAGGCTTTCTCTGTACCCCCTCCCCTACCCACGCAGCAGCCTGCCCTGAACATTCACCTTGACAAAGAAAAGCGGGCACAGAAAACATGGATATGGAGAAGCGGTGGGGAAAACCGTGGGCACATTTTCTCTCTGTGGTTCTAGGGTGACATACGGGTTTTCTCTGCTGCCAGCCAATTACCCCAAACTTGGCAGCTTAACACGGCGCACGGTTGCTAACTCACAAGTCTCACAGCATTGTCAGAGCTGGGTTCGCTGCTCAGGGTCTCATGGGCTACAGTCAAGGTGTCAGGCAGGCCTGTGATTCTTATCTGAGGCCCGGGCCCCATTTCTAAACTCACTGGTTTTAAGCAGAATTCAGTTCCTTGTGACTGTGAGACTGAAGCCTTCTGCTGTGAGATGCCATCCTTCACTGCTCACTCCGTAGTCCTCTCCTTAATGTGGCCACTTGCTTCTGCAAGACCAGCAGAAGAGTGTCCTTGCTGCTTCAGATCCCTCTGGCTTCTTTTAACGCTGACCTTAGTCCCTCTCTAACGAGGCTCATCTGATTAGGTCAGGCCCACCCAGGATACCTTCCTTTTGGATTAAGGGTAGCTGATGAAGTCAGGCCCCCACAAGATAATGTCCTTAAGTAAAGTCAACTGAGCAAGGCCTCGAACGACCTATGCAAACTCCCTTTATCTTTGCCGTATAATGTAACCTGATCAGATGAACGATACTTTGCCTGTATTCACAGGTCCTGATCCCCCTTAAGGGTAAGGGGATTATGCAGGGTGTGTACTCTAGGGTCTGGGGATCCTGGGGGCTATTTTAGGATTCTCTTATCACTGACGACTTGGGAGAGCCTGAAATGGACTTTCCAAAGGAAGTCTGCCTCACGGTACAAAACCCGTGGGCTGAGGTCGGCCGAGGTGGCATTGCACACGTTTCAGAAGGCCCCAGGCCACACCAGAGCATGAAAAGTCTGCTGCATATGTTCTTGGCAGGCTTCCCGATAGACTGCTCCTCCTAATCCTTGGGCTCAAACACCCATGGAGCAAGCAGGTATGGCATTTCCATGAAGTCCACTGACTTGCTTTCCAGGTCCCTCTGACAGAGCAGGAGTTTGTTGACCTTTAAGTCCTGGCATCAAATGCACCTATTTACTCAGGCTTTTGCCAAAGGGTAGGGAGAGAGGCTGGAGGAAGAACTCTTTGCAGCTGGTCAATACCGTGCTTTGTTACGATTTCGCTCCATGGTGCCCCTGTGGCCACGTGTCCCACGTACGAGGCAAAAGGATTTCTCCTCCTTGGCCTTCACTGCATTCAGCCCTGAAGCAAGTTGTAAAGATAAAAATAAGAAAGAAAGAGAAAGAGAGAGCGAGAGAGGGAGAAAGAGGGCTAGCAGGAGACAGTATGAGAGAGAGAGAGAAAGAGAGAGGGAGAAAGAAAGAAAGAAAGAAAGAAAGAAAGAAAGAAAGAAAGAAAGAAAGAAGGAAAGAAAGAAAGAAGGAAAGAAAGAAGGAAGGAAGGAAGGAAAGAAAGAAGGAAGGAAGGAAAGAATGAAAGAAGGAAAGAAAGAAAGATATTGAGAGAGAGAGAATGAGTGAAGGAAAGAAAGAAAGAAAGAAAGAAAGAAAAAGAAAGAAGGAAAGAAAGAAGGAAGGAAGGAAGGAAAGAAAGAAGGAAGGAAGGAAAGAAAGAAAGAAGGAAAGAAGGAAAGAAGGAAGGAAAGAGAAAGAAAGAAGGAAAGAAAGAAAGAAGGAAGGAAAGAAGGAAAGAAAGAAGGAAAGAAAGAAAGAAAAAAAGAAAGAAAGAAAGAAGGAAAGAGAAAGAAAGAAGGAAAGAAGTAAAGAAAGAAGGAGAGAAAGAAAGAAAGAGAAAGAGAGAAAGAAAGAAGGAAAGAAAGAGAAAGAAAGAAGGAAGGAAAGAAGGAAAGAAAGAAAGAAAAAAGAAGGAAAGAAGGAAGGAAAGAAGGAAAGGAAGGAAAGAAAGAGAAAGAAGGAAGAAGGAAAAACAGACCCACCACGGCGTCTCCCGTCGTAGGAAAAACTATCTTTAGAAAGAAACAAACAAATAGTCTGAAAGAAGTTACATGGAGTTTGGGAAAACAAAACAAAGACACCCAATCATCTTCTATTCTCTTTGAGTTTCGTTATGTGCCGTTTGTCACCGCCTATTTGATGGTTGCACGTCACGATGCAGGTTTATTGTCCGTTTCGCTCGGGGAGACTCCTGGCTTATCCGCCCGAACCAGGCAGTCTTTCAAAGGACGAGAGTGGATCTGCTTTCTCTTGCTTGTGATGCAGGGTCCCCAGGAGCCCTAGCCCCGTGGACTTCAGTGGGAAGCGAGCTGTCTGCCAGATGAGGCATGCAGAGTGGGGGAGAGGGGGCGACACCGGACCTCGGAGCTGGCGTGGGCAGGGGAGTCAAGAGAGGCCTCCTGGCCCCATGGAAGGTCACCAGAGCAAACGTCAAGTGGCTGGAACGCTGGTCCTCAGGCCTCGGGGTCCTTACTGCCGCGAGAGGAATTTGATCTATGTAATCTCCATCGTTGTTTTTAGCAGTAAAATGTGCTGATTCTGTTCCGCATGCAGTTCTTCACGTAGCCGGGTAGCCGTGACACGACTCCCCGGCTTTCATGAGAGGCCACTGCCACATATGTCATAGAATCATGGATATCTCACACCAGGACGAGAATGCGGCTGGCTTTCAAGTTGGGATTGGTTTGTCTGTTTTCCCTAGGAGATCTCCTCGCAAGCGATGTCAGACGCCCTCATGTTGCTATATTTCCAAAATGAAATGAGGGGCGCCTGGGTGGCCCAGTTGGTGAAGCCTCTGACTTTGGCTCAGGTCATGATCTCACGGGTTGTGTGTTCGAGTTCCGCGTCGGGCTCTGTGCTGAGAGCTTGGAGCCTGGAGCCTGCTTCGGATTCTGTGTCTCCCTCTCTCTCTGCCCCTCCTCCGCTCATGCTCTGTCTCTCTCTGTCTAAAAAATAAATAAGACAAATTGAGGACTGATGGGTGTGGGGGGCGAGGGGGGTGATGGGCATGGAGGAGGGCACTTGTGGGGATGAGCACTGGGTGTTATATGGAAACCAACCTGACAACAAACTATTTGTAATAAATAAATAAATAAGCATTAAAAAAACCTTCTAAAAATGCAATGAAAGTTTTAAAAAGTGTCTTTTAACACTTTTAACACTGTCTCTGTCTTGTGTTTTTATGCTTTTGAGAACAAAAAAAATTCTTTTTAAGAAGGACAAATATGATCAGGGCATGTTTATTCTG
The DNA here is from genome assembly GCF_008692635.1 of Crocuta crocuta. Taxonomy (NCBI): domain Eukaryota; kingdom Metazoa; phylum Chordata; class Mammalia; order Carnivora; family Hyaenidae; genus Crocuta; species Crocuta crocuta. The sequence goes on along the minus strand of NW_027530213.1, from coordinate 5,839,655 downwards.
TTCTCTGCAGTTACCTCAGTCACTAATGGTAAATAAGATAAAAGCGGTTTCCCTGGTAAGAAATGAATCTACAGTTTCAGCCACAATGCATCTTCACAGATGAAGCGATTTGTATCTTTATGAAGAAGCACATTTCCTTAGGGCTCTGGGCCTCCCTAAGGATGTGATCTTCAGGGAAGATCTTGTTTCCACCTTGTCCTCAGGACCAGACCCCGGAAGTACTGTCCATGAGCACAGGAGGGATTTGATTTCTCTGTAGAGCCTTCTGGAGAGGGACCGTGTCTGCAGTGGAGGTAGAACATCTCCCCAGGAGATCTCGACAAAGGAAATGCCTCATCTCTCAGAGACATCTTAGGGTGGCCCTGTCTGGAAGTGGAAAACGGGCTAGATCATCTATCAAAGCGCCCCGGATTTCAAGAATGTCACTTCTTGAGGAGAGAGTTTCTACTCGGTATTTCTGAGAAATCTGAAGTAGTTTTGAGAGAGAGGAGAGAGAGAGAATCCAAAGCAAAGAGCCTGACACAAGGCTCAATCTCACCAACCGTGAGCTCATGACCTGAGCTGAAACTAACTGACTGAGCCATCCGGTAGACCCAGGCAGGAGACATTTTTGAAATGCAGTGACGCTCACAGGCAAAATTTGAAGTGCGACCTTGTGGGAACCCGCACTTTAGTGACATCGATGCGGAGACCTGGAAGACTACCACAGAAGCCCTGTGGAGTTTGCCTGGAGGCTGGGGGCTGGGTAGCGCGGTACCGATCTGCCACCCCAGGAAATTCTGTCCTGACCTGCTGGAATCAAAAGAGGTCTTCCCAGTTCGCCCCATGGAGGCTGGCCAGTCCTGGCTCTCTGGTACACCGTGTAACAACTAACAAAGGAAGTCTGCATCTAGAACCCAGAGCCTGATTCATGATTCACGATTCATGCCCGAGGCTCATTTCCGTGGAATATTCCAAGTGCTACCAGGAGAAAGGCAATTCCCAGCTCGCTAGCCCTCGCCTCGGTGCTCCCCATCCTGAAACATCCTGGGCTACGGCTTGTACTGATTCCTGTGTGGGGGGCCAGATCAGGCAAATGCAGATTGCAGCCCCACATCTTCCTACAACGCGTGGACAAGGAAGTTGAGGTGGATGGAATCAACAAATGGGGAGAGTTTCGAATGGGTGGGAGCACAAGATTACTCAACACTTGGGTTTTTAATCAAGGGATCTTAGTAAAGAACAGTATATCCTTTGTTGGGCAGAAAATAAAAATGCAAAACAGAAGCCAGTAGAGATTTAATAAACAGAGCGATCAATAGGACGCTTTCAGGAGGACTTGGTCGCAACGACTGTTCTAACCCTGCAGAGAAGCGCCACAGTGTCCAGTCTGTGTTGGTCTCTCTTGGCACTGCTTCAGGCTGGCCCACGAGTCCATGCTGGAAACATTGGGTTAATTTGGATAATTCATTATTGCAAGCAGTAGTCCCCAAGTATTAATGTTTTCGATGAACTTTCGAGAAGCTGAAAAATGTTTTTCAGGGACAAATTGGTCCCCCATTTTTAAAATGCTTTTAGAAATGACGCCAAGGGAGCGCCTGGGTATCTCAGTGGGTTAAGTGGCCCACTTAGGCTGAGGTCACGATCTCGCGTTCCCGAGTTCGAGCCCCGCGTCCGGTTCTGTGCTGACAGCTCAGAGCCTGGAGCCTGCTTCGGGTTCTGTGTCTCCCTCTCTCTCTCTCTCTGCCCCCCCCCCCACTCGCACACTATCTCCTCTCTCTCAAAGATAAACAAACATTAGAAGAAATTTTAAAATAATAATCATAAAAAGAAATGACTCTATGTACTGGGGTGAGCAGCATAAATGTGACCAGGGTGGGCACTGAGATGACCCAACAGCTGTACATGTTGGTGAAGATTCATTCACGCCATTGTCGGTCAGCCTACCCTCCAAAGGCAGTTTCTTCCTACGCCAGGCCCCCACCGTGTTCAACCAGGACTTCAGATAACTGAGCAAATTGCTGTATGGCCTTGGGCAAGTCCTCTAGCTGTGCTGAATCTCAGGTCGCTCACCTGTGAGAGGCTTTTTTTTTTTTTTTTAGTCCACCGCTTGGAACGTTTGTGAGGAAGTATGGGAAAGTACCTGAAAATACGGAAATCTAGGGAAAAAGAAATGTTCTTATTCTTTCTGCCTCATTATTGGGCTGGGCCTCGGAAGGTAGAGCAGCCTGGTGGCCTGGGAGCTGGGTCAGGAGTCAAGTCATTCCATTGATTGGGAGGACTTGAACATGTGACTTTTTCTCCCCAAGGCTAATAAAGGTCACACCTGCCTTTTGAAGGCTGCAAGGGGAAATGGAGGTGAAATCATACTGACTTCGTCTAAAAAAACCAACCGGGTCACTCCAAAGTATGTCCACCTAGCTTAGTGCTAGGTACCTTCTGTCCCTGAAATCGCCTCAAGAAGGACTGCACGACAGGGCCACCTGGGTGGCTCAGTCGGTTAAGCATCTGACTTTGGCTCAGGTCATGATCTCATGGGTCATGGGTTTGGGCCCCACAGTGGGCTCTGTGCTGACATCACGGAGCCTGCTTGAGATCCTCTCTCTCTGTCTCTCTCTGCCCCTTCCCCTGCTCTCTCTCTCTCTTTCTCTCTCTCTCTCTTCTCAAATGAAATAAACTTTAAAATAACTCAATAACAAATAAATTTAAAAAAGACTTTTTTTGAAGTCCTTTAAAAGAAAAAGAAGACTCCGTGACATCCTACAAGGAGGTCCCCTCTGGGTCCGGGTTGCTTTGAAGCCAGATCACCCACATCCAGTCTGATTCACTTCCTCTGGTTGAGAAAACACACGAAGGGCCTTGCAGGGCATAAACCATGTTTCAGGCTTCCTGCCTTTGGCTGTTTCCATTCTGTCGTCTAGATTGTGACCCACCATTTAGCATGACCACAGATCTTTAGAGAAGCCCGTCATTACACAAGATAACTCATAGGAAAGCACTTTGAAAACTACAAGCTGCAACACAAATGTTCTTTCTATCGATAGTTATCTGGTCAGCTGCTACTTTCTAAATTACTTTAATTGAGAAACTTTTTTAAAAATATTTTTTAATGTTTTTTAAACTTATTTTTGAGAGAGAGAGAGAGAGAGAGAGACAGTGTGAGCAGGGGAGGGTCAGAGAGAGGGGGAGACACAGAATCTGAAGACAGGTTCCAGGCTCTGAGCTAGCTGTCAGCACAGAGCCTGACGGGGGGTTCGAACCCACGAACGGTGAGACCATGACCTGAGCCAAAGTTGGATGCTTAACCGACTGAGCCACCCTGAGAAACTTTTTAAAGTACCAGAGGAGAGATGAGCAATGTCTAAGAGAAAATGTTAAAGATGAAAAGAACGAAAATCCTACTTGAACTTGCTCATTTATGGCTGAGGGCTAAGCCATACTCACCTCCCAGGGGTGGTTAGTGGAAATATGAGCTCTTCAGCAAGTATATTAGGAGTTCTGGTCCTGAAGGGTGTGCTGACTTTACCCATGAAACGAGAGTGGCAGGCTCTGCAATGGCCAGGGGATAGCCAAGGCTTGGTCCCAGAGGCTGGCATAGCCAGAGGACAGGCAGTGGCTGAAACCCGGGATGTTCTGACTCAACACTAAAGTGAAGAATGGATATTGCATGAGATGCATTGAGCGTCCATTACCATCATGCTGATGTCCTAATGTTTACATTATTATCTCCTGAAGAGGGCCATGGGGAACATGACTTTTCGTCAACATCTTTGTAGGTCAATATTTTGTTTCGACCCTTCTCTCTGAGGATATGAAAACAATCTTGGTAATTCTCTAACCTTGAAGTTCTCCCAAGGACTATACCTCTTCACATACTTTCATGGGTGAAGGTCCCATTATTGATGGAGATCCCCTCCTTGGTGATGCCAAAAAACAAAATAGATACCATACCTATCCGGGAACATTTCGATGCATCTTAAAGGCAGGGAAGAACCACTTAGCTATGACATTTGGTTATTCTCTCTTGAGACCTTGGCCACTGAGTCAACTTTGGGCTCTGTGGAACTGGCCTCTCCTGCTTCCTAAAGAAACCCATCATCCTTTGGGGCCCAAAGCCCATGAGAGCAACCAAACTCAGATCAGGCTCTAATTCCACTGGAGAATCTGGTCTGGCTTTCTTCAGGGCTGGCTCTTGCCCCATCGAGCTCCAAAGCTCTGTGCTGGTTGGCCTCAGTCTCCTCCCCTTTCAACCTTTCACTGGAATCCAGTGTGACTTAGGACTAAACTCTTGTTTAGCCAAGACTTGAAAGGTGGTCATTGTTTTGACTAGTGCCTTTGCTGCCTAAATTTCATGAAGCTCAGAGCATTGTAAGTGACACAAGGAAGGGTATTTTAGACCTTTTGTCCTCAGATAATTGTAGAGCTAAAAGTAACATCAGTCACACAAGGAAAATTTTGTTTCAGGAAGCCTGGAAAGTTTAAATTACTTGCCCCAGGTCCTTTGTCCACCTATGGTAGAGCTGAGACAAGTGTCCAAACCCCTGAGTCGTAGCTGAAGACCATGCATCCAAGGCAGTGTTTCTCTGACTGTGGCCCTCAGATCACTAGCATATGTATCTCTTGGCAACTTGTTAGAAATGCACATTCTTGGGGCTCCTGGGTGGCTCAGTCAGTTAAGCATCTGACTCTTGATTTCAGCTTCAACTCTTGATTTACGGTTTGTGGGTTCAAGCCCCATGTCAGGCTCGGTGCTGACAGCACAGAGCCTGCTTGGGATCGTCTTTCTCTCTCTCTCTCTCTCTGCTCCTCCACTGCTTGTTCTCTCTCTCACAAAATAAATAAACTTAAAAAAAAGAAATGCACATTCTGGAAGGCCTTAGAATCAGAAGCTCTGTGATCTGTATGTTGACGAGTCCTCTGGGGAGTTCTGATGCTTGCAAAAGTCTGAGAAGCACTTTCCATGGTATGCCAAATCACATCTTTTTGGGAGGGGGAGTGTCAGTTCAATACTTTTCATCATGTGTAGAAGAGTTGAGTGCTGAACAGTGATTTTTATTCCACTTTCTCTTGTTCATCTTTTGTTCATTTTGAGTGCCATTCCCACATCAGGCACCACATGGATCGGAAGGACATATTAGGGGCGCCTGGGTGCCTCAGTTGGTTGAGCGTCCAATTCTTGATTTCAGCTCAGGTCATGATCCCAGGGTTGTGGGATCCATCCCTGCACTGGGCTCCATACTGACTACGGATCCTGCTTAAGATTCTCTGTCTCTCTCTCTGCCCTTCCCCTGCGCTCTCTCTCTCTCTCTCTCTCTCTCTCTCTCTCTCTCCCCGCCTAAAATAATAATAAAAAGAAAGATGGACATATCCGGAATAAATACTTCCTTCAAGTAGCTGATGGTGAATCAGAGCATAGACAAATTTTATATTGAAATGCAAGGCAGAATGTGATCGAATCCTTGAACGATACAGACATCCAGGGCCACAACCTGAGTCTGGGAACTTCTGGAGCTGCAGAGGTGAGGCTGGAAATGCCAGCAGGGAGAGAGAACCAGCAGTCATATGGTAGAGATGGGTCTACTGAGTTCTGGAAACAGTAACAGTAGCCTGAGACCAGTCAGGTGAGAGGAAAGAGCGTGTGCTAGACGTTACATGATAGAGGACCCCAGAGATGCTGGCCTCAGCAACTGAGGGGGATGGGCGCTTGGCCTCAGGGGCATTGCTCAGTGATTGATCCTGAAACCGTCTACCTGGGAGGGAGGTATTTTCAGGCTCCTCTGCAGTACAGGCCTCAAGCAATTTGCCATGACTCAGGTGGTTGGGAAACAACTGTGCTCCCAGGGACAGCCTGACATGTCACTTGAGCGGCCGCCTTTGGCCAAGCTGTTCTTTTTAAGAAAGAGCTTTGGGCTGATTCTGAACTTGGAAGGGAGTCCAGCAAATAGCAAATGGACGCAGAAGGTCGAGTCACGAGTGATTGCCTCGTCCAGGCCAGGCTTCCCTTCCAAGAATGAAGCCGACCGCAGAGTCGGGTTGGCTTTCAAACATCTGCGTTTTCAAATTGTAGCAATAAATTCTCTGTGATCCATTTCCATTCCGTGGATCAGCCCACGCACCTGTCTGGTGCACGTCTCCATGAAAATCAATATGGTATTCGCAGCAAGGTGCCCCTAGGTCCCCGACGGCTTTCTGGATTGTCCAGGAAAAATGTCTAGTTGAGTATCCAGCTTCCGGATATTTTACTGTGTTTTAATTTTGGAAACCTGGTAATCCTTTGGTGACATATATCAAAAATCTGTTATCAGATTGTTTTGATCAGAAAACGTTATTATCAACCATGCTAGATAGTAGAGGATTTACTGCAGTTACAGCTACTCTTATTTTTGAAGATAACCCTGGCGAACATTGATTTAGTACAGGCTCAGGCATCGTGCTGCTGTTTTAAATTCATTGTTTTGTGTCATTGTCACATTTACGCTGTGAAGTAAGCATTCTTACTATCTCCTTGCAGTGCGCAAGCCCAGGCACAGAGAGGACGGTGATGTCTTCAAAGTTTTGCAGTGAATAAGCGGCACCTCTCTCTCGTGCACGTGCGTGCGCGCATACGCGCACACACACACACAGACACACACACCCCATACACACACACCACACCACACAAACACCCACCCACTGCACACAAACACCAGACACACACCAGACACACACAGCATACCCTCACATCCCTCAGATACCCCCACCCCCCTACCCCCCCCACACAAACATCCCATACACACACCACACACACCACACATGCACACACACCCCATACACACATGCCATACCACACACACACATACATACACACTGTACACACACACCTCATACACATACCACACCACACCACACATACACATATACCCCCCCCACAGCACACCCCTCACACCCTATACATACACACACACACCACCACACACACCATATACACATAGCATACACACACCACACACACACCACACACACACCATATACACACATAGCATACACACACCACACACACACACCACACACACACCATATACACACATAGCATACACACACCACACACACACAAATATCCCATACACACACCACACATGCACACACACACCACAAACACACACAGACATACACACCCCACACTCACAATCTTGGAGGGAGACGGTGTCACATCTGAGAGAGCGGTACAGATTCAAGCTCACGCGTGGTGAGTGAGTTCTGACGGGCTGAGCATCCTGGGGAAGCTGTTTAACTCTTACAGCACTGGGGTGCTGGTCACGCACATGGAATCCCTTCCTCACAGGTGTGTGGTAAGGAAAAAAATGAGATAATATGTTGAAAAGTTCTGCTCTGTAAACCATCTCCTCCCTCCTCCACCTCTCCTTTTTCTGCCCATCATACCCAGAAGTTAGGTTTCTCTGGGAGGTCATGGATGCAGATCCAGCCTCAGGATCCCCTGATCTGACTCTCTCTTACCCCGACTCAAATGGGCCGAGTGCCCATAACCTGTCGGTTTAGTTCAACCGCAGCATCTGTCCGGCCAGGTGACCTTGGTCAGCTGTTGACTGACCGTGGGTTCCCATCTCGCAAGGACCTTTAGGGAGAGCTCAGCGCTCTGACAGGTAGAGGTGAGTGCCCCCACAAACAAGGATGTCTCATCTTGGGGTCTGCATGCTTGGTTACCTGAGCTCTCTTCCACTCTGGGGTAGTCACGTTTTTCCTCTGCTTCCCCGGCAGCCCCTGTAGCCGGTGGTTTAAGGCCTCCGGGGGTGGGGGGGGTGCTCCATACTTTCTCCAGCACCCAATAGTTCAGGTACCCGCTGACTAACCCCCCTGACCCACGGCCACCCTCACTCTCCGAAGTTCAGTGCTTGATGAATTCACGACACAGGGCTTCCCGGGAGCTGTGTCCCTCGGCGGGCCCATGGAAACGCTTTATGCCTGCAGCACAAGCAGACCTGTACGCTCCAGCTTTCTAGAATGAGTGAGATGCTAGAAATACTTTTGGATTAAAAATGATCCCCAAGGGGCACCTGGGTGGCTTAGTCGGTTAAGTGTCCGACTTTCGCTTAGGTCATGATCTCGCGGTTCGTGGGTTCGAGCCCCGCGTCGGGCTCTGTGCTGCCAGCTCAGAGCCTGGAGCCTGTTTCAGTCTGTGACTCCCTCTCTCTCTGACCCTCCCCTGCTCACGCTGTCTCTCTCTCCTAGAAATAAATAAAAAAATATATATATTAAAAAAATGATCCCCTAATGAAGGCTCATGAAATTAGAAATGTAGCCGTTATGATAGTTTTTTTTTTTTTAACTCTTTTATCCTGGTAAAATTGACATAAGAAAAGTTATCATTAGTAACATTTACTACATTCCCAAGATTGTGCAGCCATCACTAGTATCTATTTCCAGAAGATTTTCATCACTCCAAAGGGACACCCAGGGGACACTGGCATGGCTCTGTTGGCTGAACATCTGACTCTTGATTTCTGTTCAGGTCGTGGTCCCAGGGTCCTGAGATCAAGCCCTGTGTTGGGCTCTGTGCTGAATGTGGAGCTTGCTTAAGATTCTCTCTCTCTCTCTGCCCATCCCTTGCTTGCACTTTTGTTCTCTCTAAAAATTAAAAAAAAGAGAGAGAGAGAGACCCTCAGCATGGCTCAGTCAATTGAGCATCTGACTCTTGATTGCAGTTCAGGTCATGATCTCACAGTCATGGGATTGAGCCCCTCATTGGGCTCTGCACTGGGCGTCGAGCCTGTTTGGGATTCTCTTTCTCTTTCTCCCCTTCTGCCTCCCCCCGCCTCCTCTAAAATAAAGAAAAGAAAGAGAGACCCACTACCCATTAGGCAATCATACTCCCTTTCTTCCTCCTCCTGGGGGGAGGAACCACTAATCTACTTTCTAGTTCCATGGATTTACTTATTTGGGATATTTTCATATAAGACAGACAAGTTTGCGAATTTAAAATTTTCACCATGCTATGCATTCAAATTTATTAAAAATAGAAAAGTCTAGAAGGGGTTCCTTTCTTCCACCCCAGCCCCTATCACTCCACATCCCCTGTCTTCTCGTCTACACCGTTGTCAATTCGTATGTGTTCTGGAAGAATACGTGTGTTCCGATACAAGTCAATATGACCTATGTTATGTCTTGCCCCCTTTACTCACAAAAGGTAACATTCCATACCCAGTATTAAGTACCTTGCCTTTCACTCGTGTAATGAAATTCCTAGAACTTTGACCGTATCAGCACACAGAGAGCTCCCTGTTCCTGTGTGAAGCCACACAGTGGCTTGGAGGTGCTGCGTTTTATTTAGCAAATCCTCTCTTGATGGGCAGCTGGGTTTGTTTCCAGTTGTTTGCCCTCGCCACGAGGCCACGTGAATCGTCTTGAACGCCTGTCATCTCAAAACTGTCCCTGCGGAACAAATTCTCGGAGGCTGAGTGGTGGGGTCAGAGGGCATGTGGATTTTAATTCTGTTATCTTTCACCTAATGAGCCTCTGCAGAGGTTGTGAGGAGTCACACTTTCCCTGGTGACCCCGGAGAGCCTCCCAGCCTCTACCACACCGTGTCCCCAAACGTCTGTAGCTTTTCCAGCCCCGGTGTATAGTTTTCATTTGAATATCTATTCATAAGCTTAAGAAATAGGATGTAAAGAACAATTGTTCTCTTTTTGTCTCCTTTAATTTTTTTGTTGGGTTTTATTTATTTTTGAGACTGTGACAGAGTGTGAACAGGGGAGGGGCAGAGAGAAAAGGAGACACAGAATCTGAAGCAGGCTCCAGGCTCCAAGCTGTCAGTCCAGAGCCCGACGCGGGGCTTGAACACACGGACCGTGAGATCATGACCTGAGCTGAAGTCGGATGCCTAACTGACTGAGCCACTCAGGCTCCCCTCTTTTTGTCTCCTTAGAGGAAAGGAACGGTTGCCTATTTGGCACCTCAGGTGACATCCACCAATGCCTGCAGACCCCTCCTCTACCTGGAGAGAACCTCATGTGGAAGGACTCCGCTTCCCTGATTCAGAGGTCATCTGAGACCCTCTGTTACAAGGCGATTTGGTATTTTCGGAATATATTTCTTCTGTTTCCAACCCGAGCATGCGTCTCTCCTTCCCAGGCAGAGGCTATGAAGTCCAAACGGTCACATTTGATGCCGCTCCCGGCCCATCAGCTGCTCTCAGAGCACCAGGCCAGGGCTCCGGTGGGTTTATTGGAAAGCATGGGGGGAAGGCGAATTATGGAGGCAAAACCGTGCGGGGTGCGGAGCCAGGCTCTGGTTGAAAAGGTCCCTTCTTGGCTCTTGCCCATCTCAGTAGAGTGTGACTGGTCACCCCCAGGTTTCATCCTCGGGGCCCATGGGACAGCAAATGGCAAGAATCACTGCACTCAGGCCCATTGACTCTTCCTTTAAAAAAGTTTTAAAGGTGTCTGGACAAAGAGACTTTCAGGTTGCCTTAGTCTTTGTAGAATCTTCTCTCTCTCCTTAATTAGTAATCTAAGACTCCACTGAAAACTCATACTTTTTCCGCTTGCCGTCATGGCCTCTGTACGGATGTCCCTCGGCTTGGTGGGCACACAGTGCTTGCCCCCGTCACGTGTCCCGTCTCCTCCATGCCCGAACTCTCTCTCTGCCCTGCCAGGCACTGCGAGCCAGAGCTGGGAGCGTGCACGCTGGTTAGCCGCCATGTCCCACATCTGATTGTCCCAGAGGGACAGATGGGGGGCTGCTCACTTCCATGCGTCATTTCAAATGCGGGGAACTAAACTCAGCCCTTGGCGGGGGGGCGGGGGGGCAAAGGCCGAGCGTGAGGCAGTCCTCAGAGGGCAATATTCTCTGGTTTACAAACAGTGCAGGATGACCCTGCCTTCCATCCCCCACCACACGAGCCTGATGGGAGCAACTCTGGCTGCCATGTTGCCTCAATGGTCCTTATTAGAGCATTGAATTGGGAGTGGGCTGGAGGTTTTACACCGGATGGCTGTGAAGAGGGGACACCTCGGCTCCCTACACGTGTGGCTAAGTGTGTCACATACGTCCCCTAATCCGGAGAGCACTTCCTGTCCTTCCTCTGCTTCTTATCCCTTCAGTGTAGTACCTTGAGCTCACTCTTCTGTCCTCCCAAAGCTGATCCCAGCCTCCGGTTCCCAGCACAGGGTTCTGGTGTCCAGGGAGGCCTTGGGAGACCATTATACATGGTCTAGTTCCTTCTTTGTTATTTATGTATTTATTCATTTAAAAAAACACATTTATTTTGAAAGATAGATAGCATGAGTGGGGCAGGGGCAGAGAGAGAGGGAGACAAAGAATCCAAAACGGCTCTTTGCCGACAGCAGAACCGCGAGATCCTGACCTGAGCCAAAGTTGGACGCTTAACCGACTGAGCCACCCAAGCACCACAAATTTCTGCTTGGTCATTTAAAGTCCGCGAGTGCTTAAACCTTTCCAAAATTCGGTTACTTCATCTGTAAAATGGGCTAGCAATGCCAGTATCCAACGGCAGTGGGTGAGGACTGAAGGAGACATTTGGGATGTGCCTGGCTCCCTAGAAAATGCTTTCAGCAGTCGTGGAAGGTTCCACCGATGGTTGGTGATGAGCTTATTTGCTGTTCCTCTGGACCCACCATGAATGTGTGCAGAGCCACACTTGCTGTGGGCTGTTCCCAAGAGGTGACTGGGCATCAGAGGGGTCTATGACAGGTGCATTCCTGAGGGATGTGAGGTTCCTCAGTCAGACAGCTTTGGCTCAAGGACTTCCCACAGGCATGGCCGGAAGTTCCTGAGAACTGTGCTATAGAGAGACTTCGAGGGTCAGCTCCCCTCTCCCTCCTTCCCAGGGTCAGACCAGCATCTGCTCTGCCTGCTCTCCCACTTCTGGATCTTTCCCTTTTTTCCCATCACAGTGGCATCGATTTCCATCTTGGTCTTTGCTTCTTAGAGACCCCAAACTGGCATGATACCCAACACATTTTAGTTCCCTCTCCTCCTTGCCAAACATATAGCTTGAAGGCCATGTTAGCCATTTCCCATCTAGAAATCATTTACAAGGATAATGATGTACGTTAATTATTTTAAAATTATTTTCTGTCAACCTGATGGACTTTCCTGTCAGTACCTCTGAGACTATGGATCCTGGGACATCTTTGAGCATCAGCATTTGGGGGAGGTGCTTCACATGCAGACAGACAAAAGTCTCAGGCTCTTCTTCCCTTGCTGACCAGGGACTAGGTATTTTAAAATGTGTCTCTTCCCTACATGAAGATAAGTGAACAATGGTCCCACCTCTGCAAGTGCTGTGCTCCCCTGAACCAGCGTCTCTCTCCACCCAAGGTCTAGAGAGGGAAGTATCACCTGAGGCTTGGGAACCTCTGGGTGTGTGCACAGAAGCACTTCCTGTCTCTTTCTGGTCTCAGCAGGCAGTGTTCCTTTCCTCTGACTTTGCCTTGTCTAGGAATCTTAGCTCCTTGGTGCTGATAGTGGTGAGAGACCTCCTCCCCCCAACCCTTACTCTGTTCACCCCACAAATCAGCCTGGGGAATCTTCGGCAGCTCAGAGTAGTAATGAAATCATAACAACATGGGGAACCAGAGCATGGAGGGGCCTTACAGATCATTAAATTTACCCGCTTCATTTCATTTGCGAGGTGAGGAAGATGGCCTAGGGTAGAGCAGGAATTGGACTTCCTTTGTATTTCCCTTGACTTCCAACCATCCATCCATCCATCCATCCATCCATCCATCCATCCATCCATCCACATACCAGGGCGAGGCTCTGAGAATTCAAAGAAGAATAAAATGTGGTGTTTCTCCAGTGAGGCTCTCTCAGCCTAGTGCCTGCTAGGTTTCATTTCTTAAGAAGGCCCAGCTCAACCTTGTCCCTGAAATAGCCCAACCATGTCATCCGTCACTCAGCCTCTTGCAGTGGAAGCCTTTCAAGTTCTATCAGCGACACTTTGGCTGTGGGTATGTAGGTCACGAAAAGCAAGGTCAGCAACACATGCCTGTCCATCACTTCCCAGAGCAAGGGACTCTTATGCCCAGAGTCTAGGCAGTGGGGAGCAGGTGCCTCTGGGCTTGGCAAGCTCTCCCAGCAGAGAGAACCCACGTTTAAAGCTCTGCTTTCTTCCAGTCTCCTCCCTTCTCTGACCCCCACCCAGCCCCCCTCAAGCACAATAGCTTTGGGGCCATCCAGCAATGGGTTCCTTTTGTGGTACTGCTTGTCCCATTGGCCTTCACATCAGGGTCCCTTTCTCTCTTTGAGCAAACTCACTACCTTCTGTTATCCCTGCTTGTATAGAAGAGGCTCTGATGTGTGGTGGGGGGGCTCGGGAATGGAGGGGGGATGGCAGGTCGTCGATCCACTACCAGGCTTGTACTCTTTGCCTTCTAGAAGGCCAGGGGTCTGAAATGTCCATTTCAAAAGAGCTTTTAAACAGGCCACGTACTTGGAGTTTGGGTTGGGAGCCGGGCAGAGCAGCGGGCTACAGTCCTGGAGCCCTGGCGCCCTACCTGCAGGATCCAGAGACATCTCCAAGCACCCTGCCCCTACTCCCTCCTTTTCCTTTTCAACCCCCCTCCCCCACCCCTCCAGACACATGGTGATCACTGCTGACACTCGTCTTGCGATCCTGGCAGGTCACCGGTCTCCAGGAGTCTCAGTGTTCGAATCTGAGAAGTGGAGTCATAACCACATGGACTTCACGGGGTAGGCATGACGAAGGCATGACGAAGGCAGGAGGCCATTTTTGTGAAGGCGATTGGCGGACGGCTTCTCCCATGTCATTTTTACGAAGATGGGTTATCGTTAAGGCAGCTTGTGAGGGAAGGGAACAGAGTGAGGGCGGCTTCCAGGGCTGTACTCTTGGAAGAGAGGCGCCCAGCATTTCCCTGCGGGTCCATGTAGAAGGCAGTCTCAGCCCCGAAGGAGCCCTTGACACTGATAGACAGTAGGCATGGTGTGGACACTTCCGCGTGCCCAGGGTCACCTGGCCCCCTTAGCGCCCACGGAAGTGGTGCCGTGTGAATCCTTAGTCTATGGAGGAAGAGACCAGAAAGGAGCTTCTCCCAGAGGTGGTACCATCAGAATTTGAACCCAGGCCGCATGGTTCTCTCCCAGCTCCGAACTACGGCTCCACAGACCTGCCAGAGGCAGGACGGAGTTCTGGGAAAGTCCACAGAGCCCTCCCCACTGGCTTGTTCCCCAGACAGCACAGCTGGGTGGGGTTCATCTCATGGTCGCCCTGCTACCCCCTGTATCCCAGGCTGACCCGTAAGGGACACCTGAGGGCTCTGGCTCCCCGCTCCCTGCACACTCAGCATGGGCAGCACACTCCCCCACACCCATATGAGGGCCTCATGTCCAAGTGTGTGACCCGGGAGGCCCCAGGCGTCCCTCCAGCTCCGGGCATGACACATCAGTGTTTGTTTGCTAGGGCAGCAATAACACAGTAGTACGGACTGGGTGTCTTAAGACAACAGGAGCGATGCTCTCATGGTTCTGGAGGCCAGAGGTCCTAAATCAAGGTGCCCTTGAGGCTGGCGCCTTCTGTGGAGGGATCTGTCCCTGGAGACTCTGTCCCAGGCCTCCGTCCTAACTTCTGCTGATGGCCAGTGATCATAGGTGCTTCTTGGCTTGTGGCAGCGACTCTCCGACCCCCACCTCTGTCTTCACGTGAGCTCCCTGTGTCTCTGTCTTGGATGGCTCTCATGACATTCTTTTTATAGGGGCGTCTGTCAGACTGCATGAGGGGCCGTCCCTACTCCAGGATTACCTCATCTTCCCTAGTTACATCGGCAACAACCCTACTTCCAAATAAGGTCACGTTTGAAATACTGGGGGTTAGAATGTCAAAATATCTTGTTGGAGGGGGGAGACATCATGCAACTCACACCATCAGCTTTGCATAAAACTGGCCTAATGGGTGAGCATCTCATGTCTTGTCTGAACTTCCTTGGGCTGGGTCAGTTTGCAGAGATGTTACAAGCTTCCTCTTGCTTCAAATCTCCAGAAGGTGTCTCGTCTGGGGCTTTGGAGGAAGTGCTGGGTGAGGGAGTAGGAGATGTGACCCGTGTCCCCTGTGTAGTTCCGCCCTCGAAGCCAGGCTTCCTCAGGCTTGCCCTCAGGCGCATCAGAGCTTATCAAGCCCTCTTTTAGGGTGGGATAGAGCCTTATTAAAAATCACAGATTGTGGGGGCGTCTGGGTGGCTCAGCTCAGTCGGTTAAGCATCCAACTTTTGATTTTGGCTCAGGTCATGATCTCACAGTTTATGAGATCGAGCCCCATGTCAGGCTCTGCGCTGACGGCACGGAGCCTGATTGGGATTCTCTCTTTCCCTCTCTCTCTCTCTCTGCCCCTCCCCTGTCCATGCACACGCTCTCTCTCAAAGTAAATAAACATCTAAAAAAAAAATCACAGATCGTGGGGGTGAGAACTAGAAACCTGTTTTTCTTGGCAGGTGTTACAGATTAAATTGTGTCCCTTGAAACGGTACGTTGAAGTCCTCACCCCCGGGGCATCAGAACGTGAGGCTGTTTACAGGTGTAATTAGGTAAGCTGAGGTCACGCCGGGGTAGAGTGGGTCCCCGATGCAATATGACCGGTGTTCTTATAAGAGGGGAGACGCACACAGTGAATGAAGACAGCTGTGTGATGATACAGAGACACTCAGGGAGAAGGCCATGTGACGACAGGCAGAGATTGCAGAGGTGTGGCTGTGAGCCAAGGAAGGCCAAGGTCAGTCACTCCCAGAAGCTAGGAAGAGGCCGCGGAGGGTTCTACGTAGTCTGGGAAGGAACCAGCAGCCTCTTGCCCCCTTCCTGCGTGGGCGCCGTGGGGACGCTGTGGGGCCTCTTCTTCCCAGGTTCATGGGCCCAGCACTGTCCAGAAGACGGAAAAGCCAAGGAGAAGCGGATGGTGGGAGGTGGGAGCCACGAACTGCGTGCCACGCATTTTATACATTCTCTCTTCTGTTCCTTACCCGGCTCTCCTGAGGCCGAGGTTCCTAACCTTGTCCCCACTTTGCGGATGGGAAGTGAGGGAATGTGTCAGAAGGGTCACGGCTGGTAAGCAGCCAGGTGGGTCTTCCCACTGGCATCTGTGGGTCTGACCTGGACAAGCTCTACGAAGTGGCTCCGCAAACGGTGTGAGCCGCGGGCCCCGAGGTGGGGCCCCGAGAGGCAGAGGCCGCCCTCACCTTTGCCGGCTTGGCGCTGTGGTGCAGACTTGGGTGGGGGTGGGGGAGGGGTCTTTTGACCCTTTAGGGTGGCTGGGCTCCGCCTGCTGTCCCCTTCTAACGCCCTGCAAGCGACACCTTTCCCACACCTCAGTCTCTCCCTGCAAACCTAAAGAGCAGCCCCAACTCAGGGCCGCAGGAGCAGCCCCCCCCACCCCCCACCGTGTCTCTCAGTAGACATTTGTTGCACTAGGGCCAGTGCTCTGGGACAAGCCAGAAAGTCCCAACGTGCCCCGGTCCTCAGGAGGTGCAGAAGCTGTCACTTCTGCACGTTTTTCCAGAAATGCCCCAACCTTGGGCCTCATTGGTTCTTCGTGGGGCAGTGACTGTGAGTCACATTCAGGGGCTCCTTGTTGAGACCCTGGGGCCTAGCAAGACTCCTCCTCAGGATGTGTGTCCAGTCCTACACACACACACACACACACACACACACACACACACACTCACACACACGCACGGCTGACCAGCCCCCAGGATGACTTCTAGCTCCTTGACCCCAGAGGGCCTTGGCGCCCTCCCCCTGCCCTATTTATGGGCCTCAGTTGTTGTGCACAGTTTCCTCCTGACCTCATGCATTTGCCCCTTTGAATCTCTCTCGTCTGGTAGCCAAATCTGATTTTTCTCCAGGCCTTATCTGCAGGAAAACTGTAAAAATGAGCTCGGGTCAGCCAGCGCAGGCCCAGGCTCTCCCCCAGATGCCTGCTTTGAGTGCTTTTGGGATCACTTTGTGTTCTCATTTTGGGCGCAGTCAAGGCAGGTGCCTGCCCTAGCCCATAGAAGCTTCTCTTTTATTTATCGAGAGCTCATGGGCTCGGGACTGGCAGGCTGACCTTTCACATAGGTTTCCTAATTTAGTTCTTGCAACCATCCAATTAGATAAGCGCTCCGACGCTTCCCATTTTACAGATAAAAACAAAAAAAAAATGGAGGCCCAGAGGTGTTATGTAACATTTCCAATGTCACTTGGATAATGACTTTCAGAAATTGGACTCTGACCCAGGTGTACTGAGTGTGTTATCAAAACTCCACATGGCCGCTAGAATGCCTGAGAGGTGTGCATGTAGGCAGGTACATACGTGATAGGTAATGTTGGATCGATTGATAGGTCAATAGATAGGTAGGTAGATAGGTAGCTAGATGGATATTCTCTAGAATAAAAGGCTGGGGACTCCTACAAGAGAAAGATATTATTTGTTATTATTGTGTTTTCTCCCAAATCAGTCTTTCAAAATTACCTTGAACACAGGCACTCAGCCTCCTGGCCATCTTCCAGGAAAGGAAATAAATGCCCAGCGAAGTCAAGCTCAGGTTCAGGTCCTATGGCCGAGGGACCTCATGCCGAGTCCCCACCTGTCCCTGGGCACCCCTGTGGTGTGTGGTGTGGGGCTTCCTGTGGCCCGTGGCAGGGGTGGAGGGTGCTAGCATGAGCAGTAGAGAACCAAGCATCTCCCTTAGAAGTGACCCTGAGGCAGGGAGCCTCAGGACACCGCCTCACCTCTTCAGGACCCTGGACTTTGGACACCGCGCCTCACCCCTGGGAGCGTGTCCCCTCCAACCAAACAGTAGCTGAGGAGGGCGTGGGAGCCTGGAGCCCCCTTTTGGTGCCAAATCCCCAGTGTGCACCCTGGGGCCTGCAGCTGGGGAGGGGGAGGGGGAGGCGCTGGAGCAGGGACACTCCCCCCCC
>NW_027530213.1:5793522-5821728 GCF_008692635.1 Crocuta crocuta | reverse complement strand
CCCCCCCCCCCCCCCGCTGGTCTGCAGCTAGACTCGAGGGTCCACGCCTGTGTCCCCATCCACCGTGAGGACCTGAGGCTGGTCCTCCAACCTCTTCTGTTTCCTCACCTACAACACAGACCATGCCACAGAATGCTTACACGGGACCTGAGAGGCCTCAGCGGTGTCTGGTGCGGTCGTGGGCGGCCCCCCGGGGCGCTGGAGGCCGACCTTCGACCCTCCATAGGACACCGGCTGCCGCGGGATGGCTGCTGCTAAGTCAGGCCCTGGGTTTGTCTTGGCTTCACTTGTTTCCATTTTCAATTGAAAATTAAATTTGGATAGACTTCAGCCTGACTAGGTCCGCTCCCTGGGCCTCGGCCAGCCAGCTCTGAGTAACTGCAGACAGGGTGGGGTCACCGGGATTTGGTTATTGGATTTTTTCCCCCCTGCGGTTTCGGGCAGCCTCTCCATGACAGGCAGCTGCGTTGTCTTAAGACTGGACTTTCCGGGAGAGCGTTCCGGTCACTCCAGGCGTCAGCTGGAAAGGGCTGCTCTTGGACGGGGTCACGGGCGGCACTGGGAGCTGCCTCCCCTGGTCCTCTGAGCTCATCAAAGTCGAGGTGACAGCCCGCTCCAAGGGCTGCAGCCCCATCGCTAGGCAGTGGGAACTGCTGTTTCCAGGTTACGCCTGGGCTGTTCCTTTCCGATCATCTCTGTGCTTTCCCCGCCCTCGTCCCTTCTCTGGCCCCCTGACACCTCACCCACCTGAGCTCTNGGAGGCAGAGGGGGGCCCCCCCCGCCAGCCACGTCCCTGCTCCGGCCACGCATCCCGCTGACCCCAACCGCCGGCTCTCCTTCCCTGGCTGGGGTGCCGTTAGCTGGGCCGAGCGCCCATCCCCAGGCCTCCCCTGTGGTCCCCGAGTGTGTGTGTGTCTCTAAGCCTCCCGGGAACCACTGCAGACCACTGCCCACGACAGCAGCCGTGCCCAGATTGAGAATTCTGTGGATCCTAAACTTGAACGAGGAGCACCTGGGTGGCTCAGCCCGTTAGGTGTCTGGCTCCTGATTTCCTCCCCAGTTCTTGGGTTTGAACCCAATGGCCGGTTCTGCATTGACAGTGAGGAGCCTTCTTGGGACTCTTTCTTCTCTCTCTCTCTCACTGCCCCTCTCCTGCTCTCTCTCCTTCTCTCTCTCAAAAAATAAATAAACTAAAAAAATTAAAATTAAAAAAAACTTGAATGGAGAGAGCTTAGCTTGGGGCGCACATTGCATGACTGTGTGTGCGTGAGGGGGGTTTTATTTGTCTATTTATTTAAAAATTTTTGTCTAGGGCAAGAAGTCACTGGAGAGGCCAACCCCTAGGGCACTAAATCATGAAAACGTAGAGGCGAGACAGCTTTTAAGGTGTAGAGAGGCGGGAGAAGTCCTCACGAGAGAGTCCAGTTTACTGGTCTTCCAGTGGATCAAGTTGCTACAGCCTCCTGAGGTTGACTGGGTTATGGGCAGTGGGGGGCAGTCCCCAAGCTCCAGCACTCTGAGTTTCGTCAGCGATGTAGGAATGACACCCTCTTCGGAGCTCTTTATAAGACTTTGTACCATGCTGGGCCGCTGGCGTCAGATGCAAACAGCTTCGATAATTCTGCAAAAAGTTGCCAGACAATTTATCCCGTTGGCACCAAGCCTAGAATTATAATCAGATCTTGACTTCTTCAAAGCCTTCTTGCTTTGGACTTTCCAAATCGAAAATAAATATTGAGGGCAATTACCTTCCTGTAGTCCTCTGATGTGCGAAGGGGAGTTTTCATCCATTAATTCAAGTAACCCGTCATTTCATTCGGAAGGTATTAGCCCATGGAATATCAACACAATCCGTCTAGGTTTTGACTAAAAGGAGGGAAGATTTATTATGCCCTGCGTTCACATTTTCCTCTCTTTAAGAAGTCCTGGGCACGCCAGACACTCCTTTTCAGACAAAACCGGCTGTTTTCTTCCCATTACTGGATGCATTGTTTGTGTGCCCCATTTTCTTGCTATACTCAGAACTTCCTCAAGGGGGCAGCAAACCACAATGCCTGCCTCGTTTCTGGGGCAGCCCCTGGGGGTGCAGAGCGCTTGGGGACTTGCTTGCCTCCAGAACGGGGAGTGATTATTGGATTACTGCTTGCCTTCTCAGGAGTTTCTCTGGGCTTGACACGAAGCACTTCTCCTGGAGTGGAAGCCAGAGCTTCCCCAGTCTCGTTTTTTTTTCAAGAGCTGCAAACATGACCAGACCTATTAATTACTTAATTGAGGTTCTGGGCTTTGAAGATGAAAAGTGCGTGTAAGTGGTGAGTTCTGTTGTTTCCAGACTGCTCTTTACAGCGGGGAGGAGGCTGTCCTGAGTGTCCCTCCAAGTTATCAGGTCCACCTCTGGTGACCTCCTCTGGTGATATGGACCCCCCCACCCCCCAGCCCTACAAAGAAGTGTCTCCTAGGTGAACTCATTTGCAGATACCTCCTCCATCTCAAGCCACACCAGGCTGCCCACAGAGTCCCAGCAAAGGGTCTGGTCACCCTCAGTGTGTGTCCCTTTCCCCCTGATCTAGTCACAGGCCCCCTGTGGTGGCTGAGAATCTGCAGGGAGTGCTGGCCCATTAGGGACCCTGCTTGGCTGAGACAGATTGACACGGATGCTGTGGTGGCTTTGTGGCCCTGCCCGCGGTGGAGAGTACTGGTCACATAAATGAGCAGTACCTCCAAGCACCAGGCCTGTTCCGCCAGGGGTGAGCAGATTCGGCACCTGTCTTCAATGCATGGGGTTGGGGGAATAGAGGGAAGATGGGGAAGTCTCCGGCACGGGGTGGGGGTGGGGAAACAAAGTCACAGCTAATAATGGAGGCACTGCAATGTAGCATCAATGCCATAGTTTACAGAGAACTTTCACATAGAACATTTTCTCCCAAGAGCCTCTGGAAGGCTCCCGTGAAGAAGCTTAGGCCGGGGTAGGACTCAGGAGGGCTTCTCTGAAACTCCAGCACCCCTTCCTCCTGACCCTCCCCACCCTCCACCCTCTTTTCTGATTAGATGGGCGCGCTCAGTGGTTAGAAGGCAAGCACCCCACAATGGCTCCCTAATCAGATATTACCCTTCATGTCAACAGAATTTAAATTAATTCCTATGAAGCGGGGTGTTGGTCACACTCTGCTGCTCTTGGGGAAGCAATTCTTGCAGATGTGAAACTAGTTTTCCTTTGCATCTGAACCGAAGAGCAAGAGAAATCACTTAAGAAACTAAAACGTCCAGACTCACCGTGAAAGGCTGTGAGGGGAAAGAAGCCCCCAGATCCAGGGCGACGTTTCCCCTCCCATGGGGGCGGGTGTCTCCTTCCTCCGTGTGGATTTCCCTCCCCTGGAGCTCAGGACCTAACACGGCTGGGAAGCCGGTTTCATTTCATGTTCTGAGAGCCTGTACAGCCCTCTTAGCCGGATTGTTACGACCTCCAGAGCAAGTCCTTGACTCATGCCACCCGAAAGTCAAAAAAGGACCGAGCACCGTGGTCTGCCTGTGGCCTGCCTTCCTCATAGGCCTCCCCAGAGCGTGGGTGTGCAGGAAGGAGGAGAGGGGCTTCCGTTCATCAAACCAGCCGTGTCATTGGGGACGTCCCCTTGGTTACCAACCACAGAAGTGGATTCTGGCTTATCAGCTTAATCGAAATGTGATCAAAGAGGGGACTGTACTGGAAAGAGACTGAGGTTTCACGGGCTCAGGGTGGCCGTCGATGCCATGCTGAGTTGGCCCCTCCGTGCCTGGCTGTAGCTGTCACAGGAGAGGTGCCCTTCAGGCGGCCAGGCCTCAGCCCCTGATGTCTGGATCTTGCGGGTCCAACCTCAACCCCTCAGGAGCCCAGATCTGATTAGGTCAGTGGGATGGAGCCAGAGGGTCAGAGCATGTGTATCTGTGTATGTGTGTATATATGTGTGTGTTTGTATGAGTGTGTATGTGTGTGCATGTGTATACTTGCATGTAGGTGTATATTTGTATGAGTGTGTATGAATGTGTTTGTGTGTGCATGCAGGTGCACGCACATGCATGTATGTGCACATGTGTATGCATGGGTGCAAGTATATATGAGTGTGCATGTGTGTGCACATGTATGTATCTGCACATGTGTGTATTTGTGCGTGCATATGTATATATGTGTGCACATGTGTGTATGTGCGTGCATATGTATATGTGTGTGTGTTTGTGTGAGTGTCTATGTGTGTGCATGTGTATGCATGTGTGTGCACATGTGTGTATGTGTGCGTGTATATGCGTGTGATGTTAGAGAACCAGTAGCTTCTCCAAGTTGTCTAGTGGTCATTTCACATCACATATTTTCACACATCATCTTGTCCAACCCTACCATAATCCTGCGGGGGCTGCCATGTGTTTCATGTGAATTGAATGTTAAACAGGGATTTTCTTCAGCTAACTTCATATTTCTACAGCATACTTTCTTTAAGGGCTACCAGGTTTTCCGTTAATAGAGAGTTAAAAATAGAGAAAAATACCAAGGACAAAATTAACATTGTCTGTAATCCCACCATTCAGAGAGAACAAGTGTCACATCTGGGTCATATCCATCAGATAGATAGATAGATAGACAGATGGGTAGATAGATGACAGATACATAGATAGACAGGCAAGTATACAGATAATAGCTAGATGACAAATATACATAAAGTACGTATATACTTTTAATAAAAATGTGATTGTAATGAGCACATTGTTTGGTGATCTTTCTCTTCATTTGCTGCATGTTCTATTCCATTAGATATTTTTCCCATCATTTTTAATGGGTCCTTAAATATTCTGTCAGACACAGGTGGCAGATGTATTTACTCAGTCCTCTGCTGTTGAACAGTTAGGTGCTTCAAATGGTTTTTTGCTGTCATAGGCAATGAAGCGATAAACATCCTTGAATAAGTACTTTTGTAGACCTGTGTGGTTATTTCCTTGGGATAAACTTCTTCAAGTGAAAATATGGGATCGAAGGTGGGCACTTGTAAAATGTTTGGGTAAGCTGCATCAACAGTCATCCCAAATGTTGTCCCAGCATCCTCTCTGGCATGCTAAGTAAGATGCCCACACTGAGAGTATCATTTCCAAAATACTTTCCTATTTCCCAGTGACATCTTATTGCTGTCTCAACCTTTATTTTTGGTTTTTAAAATACTTTTCTATTGAGGTGTAACATATAAAACACACAGATTTTTTTTTAAGTTTATTTCTTTATTTTGAGAGAGAAAGCATGAGTGGGGGAGGGGCAGAGAGAAAGGGAGAGAGAGAATGAGAATCCCAAGCAGACTCTGCACTGATAGCTGATACCACAGAGCCTGAACTCACAAGCCGTGAGATCATGACCTGAAATCGAGAGTCAGGTGCTTAACCGCCTGAATCACCCAGGCGCCCCAGCACACAGGTTTTCCATGTATAACTCAGTGATTTGTATGTATAGAGATGCCCATGTGACCACCACCCTGAGCAAGATATAGAATATTTCCATTACTCCAGAGGCTGTCTGTGCCCAGATAAGGTCACACTCACAGGTGCTAGGGGTTAGGACGAGGGCATAGATTTGGGGGGGGGGTCTACCATTCATCCCAGTATACTCATCCTCATATTTTACCTCCCGGGAGTAGCTTACCTGCTGGAGGTAAGCCGGCCTGTTGACCTTCCCTCAGATTACAAAGGGTATCTTTGTGTTTTATCTTCTTAGACATCAGGAAGGGGACAGACTCCAGCTTCTCCCCTGTGACGTGTCTGGGGCCACAGCTGGCCTGGACTCGTGCATGTACTGTTGGGACACAAATGTAATAAACTGTGAATCAGCTCCTCTTGCCGGGGGCGCCTTAGAAAGAGAGAGCATCTATGTGAGCAAACAGGTATCCTTAATTTGGGGACAGCATTTAGCAAAGTGACGTGATGATAACAAGGAGTATGTTTGTGAATGTGACCGTTAAGCTATTTAAACATGAGAACCAGACCTCTAGGCGGTTGTCAGTAAGTTACCATGTGCTTGAAAAGGGCGATCTGTGTTTTTTCCATTCATCCCTTGAATGAATAAGGAAGCTAAGACAGGTGACGGAAGTGGCATTGTCTCTCCAGTCTTCATTTGGGTTCGCCTTTATTCTTTGCGGTTCTTCAAAATTTGATGAAAATGGCTTCTCGAGGTTCAATTATCCGTGAGATGTAGCACCAGCTGCAGGTGCCATACGCACCTGTGCACGGGGACATAAAGTCACAACTTCAATCATTGGATTTTTGGTATATAAAATTTCAGCAGTTTGGAACTAAAAGTTCAAACATCCAGAAAAGAAAGATGGAACACGGAACAGTGAGAATTCTGGAAAAATAAAGTCTTCTGGCATGCACGCACACCTACGCACGCACACACATGCATGTACACACCTGCACACCGCACACCTTCACATGGAAGCACACACGCCTGCATGCACACACATGTGTGCACGCACAGGCATGCACTCACACACATGCGCACATGTGCCGTACCCATTCTAGGACCTGCTGCAGCCTAACAGGGGCACCTGAGGCTGGGAGTTTGGGACCCACCTTGCCGGGCACTGTCACTGTCATAGTAGAACCCTGTCTCCCATTCTCCAGACCCTGTGCTTTGGCTCCTTTTCCTCTCAGGGGCTGGTGGCCACTCACCCCATTCCTGCTGGAACCACCCAGATCCAAGGCTTCCGCACTGGCCCCTCGACTCCTCTGCCCCCCCTTGCCAGGCCTTCTTCTCTGAAACCAATTCCTCACATCCCTCTGCATTCACTTCAAAACAACCGTGTCAACAGTCATTACTCAAGAGCCACATAAATGTGTTTTAAAATGCGACCTACGATTGTGCAAGTGTATGCATATGTACATACTAGTGTACGTAGGTATACATGCAGTGACCCACTGTTGTGTAAGTATATGCATATGCACATGCTTACATGCATAACGTACATATGCATCAACCCCCAAAACCACTAGACAAGATTCATGAAATAATGTTTACCTTTCTTATATGGAATCTTCTCTGACATTTGCTAGTCCATTTCATTCCATCCTGCTTTATTCTATTCCATTCCATTTGACTTGATCCCATTTCATTAAAATTAATGCTGTTGGTGCCCCAATACCTTATCTCACTTGGCTTGTAGCCACACTTGCACTCAGAAGACAAGTCTGAAATCCTTAGCCTTGTTCTCAAGGCTCTTGCCACCCCGCCATTCCCCAGGCTCCCTGCTCCGGCCACTTGCCCCCACTGTCCCTTCAGCCTTTTATTCAGGACTCTGTGTAGGAATTCTTGGTTTTATTTCCCCAAACCACCCCATGCTTAGTGGCTCCTGATGTTCAATGCTCATTTCTGCCTGGCCTGCTTTGTGTCTTTCTCTACCTCATCCCTCTTGTCCTGTGGCCCCAAGTCAATCCCTGCCTCCTTTCTGAAGCATCCCTGACCATGAGCCCCCGCTCTCGTTTCCTACCCACACATCTGGCATCTAGATCAAGACGGTGAGCTCTGCTTTCATAACGCTTAATTTATGGACAACCCACCACGTCCGGGCTGGTTTTTCAGTTCAAATAATCAGGGAAACGCTTGGTTGGGAGAAGGACACTTAGCACTTCAGCAAGTTACTGGGGCCTTGAACGCCCATCCCCTCCTTTGCCCAAGCCCCTGCCCTGGGGCTGCCCATGGTGGTGGTGAGCAAATGGGAATGTTCTGGTAACAAGTTGGAATGAGAAGCCATTTTCCTGTTGAGGTTTCATTGCTAGATAGGCAGGGGCTCCTGAAAAGGTGTTTGGAGTGCTGTGCTTATTACATATGTTATGGTCACGTTGGATTTTAGAGCCAGCCAAACAATATACCCTCTTCTCAGAATACTGTTTTTACAGAAAAATGCATTACATGCGTACAAGTCCTAAACCACTGACCTACCAACAACTTTGGAACTTGCCTCCCCTGTGGTTGAGCACCTCTGGTCCTGCCTGGTCCCACTGCCTTGGTGATGCCAAGTCTTGGAGCACAAGCACTGTGTCCCCAACCTCCTTCCATCTCCTACAGGGCTGAGCATGGCGGCTTATGCCCGGTGAGCTCTCTCCATAACCATTCGTTGGGGAGATCCCCACCTGCACCCCACTCCCAGCCTGCTCTGGGGTCCCAGAGACCTTAGCTCTGTCCTCATCTTAGTTTGTCCCAGAGGGAGCAGCTCTCTGCCTGTTGTTTGGAAGATTTTAAGGGATACTTAATAGAAGGGGGAATAAAGGGAGAGAAGGGAAGGGAGTGGGGTGGAGTGGGGAGGAGAGACCAAGAAAAGGGATGGTCTCCAACCAGGAGACCCAAGGGACAGAAATGAAGAAAGGGAGACAGACAGGAGGTGAGGGAATGGAGGAGTAAAGAGGAAGAAGATGAAAAGGAGAGAAAGAAAGAATGAGGAGACGAAGATAAGGAGCGAAAAGGAAAGGTAAAACAAAAATAAAAAGAGCAAGAAAAAAGAACAAATCCACTAATCTGACCAGAAACTCTTTCCCAGTGGAAAAGAGCAGAGAAACAGACTTGGTGGAGGTCGTGGAGAGGAAATGAGGAGTTGGATGTCCATGAAGGAATGGAGTGGGGAGGGGTGGGGACAGATTCAATTCTGCAAGATGAAAGAATTATGGACATGCTTGCACAGCATTGTGGGTACATTTGCCACCCCTGGACTGCATGCTTAGAAATGGCTAAAATGGTAAATTTTATGGTCTGTGTATTTTATTACAATAACAACAAGGAAACAACAAAGACCCTATTTAATCAGACTTGATGAACAAAGACCCCTAGGACTCTGCATTTGAGGTGTGTACTAAGTTTCATTCCATATATTTCTTTTTTTTTTAATTTTATTTACTTATTTTGAGAAAGAGAGAAGGAGAGCCTGAATCAGGGAGAGCCAGAGAGAGAGAGAGAGAGAGAGAGAAAGAGAGAGAGAGAGAATCCCAAGCAGGCTCTGTGCTGTCAGCACAGAGCCCGACATGAGGCTTGATCTCACAAACTGTGAGAACATGACCTGAGCCAAAAATCAAGAGTCGGGTGCTTAACCGACTGAGCCCCAGGTGCTCCTCCATAGATTTCTAAAATATAAAATAAATTTCAAGCTTCATACTAGATATCCAATAGAAACATTGATTTGAAATAAATAAGAGAAATGGTCCAGTGGCAAGGACTGGCTGAGAAGATAAATGAGGGACCTTTTGGGGGCGATCGTAATGGTGTATATCTTGACAAGGCTTTAGGTTCTGTGGGTGCATGCATACGTGCTGAAGATTTGCAAATGCCCACTTAATGGTTGTACACTTGCTTGCATGTAAATCTTACACCAAAGGAAAAACCTACAAATAAATATTTAAACAAAAGTAGACCACGGAGAAGGTTTCTTTGGGTCAAGGAGCTACCCTGACCTAATAGAGTAAACATCTATTTTCTGACCCACGCTGACCTCTGAGGAATGAGTGGGTCAGATGTCAGGAGGGCTGTCCGTGCTCCTAATTTATTTGGATGATACGTGGTTCCCAGCTTAGTGATAAGTTTTTTTCATCTTGCCCCTTAGCTAAGACAGGTTTCAAAGCACCATTTATGTCTTTAGGATAATTTGTTGTCAATTCACTTGGGCATTAGGTGGGCATAACAGGCCCTTAAAGATGTCCAGGTCCTGGTCTTCAGAATGTGTGACTGTGTTGTGTTACACATCAAAGGGGAATTAAGGTTGTAAATGGAATGACAGTTGCTGATCGACTGGCCTTACGATAAAGAGATTGTTCTGGATTACACAGCCAGACCTTGGTGCAATCCCAGGGATCCTCAGGTGGGAAAGCAGAAGAATCAGAACCAGGAGGATGTCATTATGAGGAAAACCCAACCTGCCTGTACTGGATTTGAAGAGGGAGAAGGGGCCATGGGCCACGGAACGTGTGTGCGCTCTAGAAGCTGGAAAAGGCAAGAGAACAGATGATCTCCCAGTACCTCTACGAAAGGACACAGCCCTGCTGATACCTGAATTTTAGCTTAGTTAGACCCATTTCAGGCTTCAACCACCAGAATAAGTCTGGGTTGTTTTAAGCCACTTAGTCTGTGATATTTGTTACAGCAGCTGCAGGAAACAAATACAGACATAAATCCTTGAAAATCTACTTGAAAGATTCAAATGTGTATACATGCACTATGAAGACCTCACTTTCAGGCAGCCTCTGACATGTAAGTGTGTTTCAGAAAAAATAAAACCCTGATAATTGTCTACAGACCAACAAGCTAACTGTTGTGTTTTAAAAACAGCTGTTCATTACATCCAGTTGAAAAGTTTTAATTATTTTTCAATTAGTTGGGTGTGTATTTGTGCGCACATGTCATCTCAAAGCCACATTACACAGGAAACTTGAGGGGTGGTCTACACTACAGAGAGCCTTGGAAACTCAGAGATGGTCTGGACAACTATAAGTATAGACACCCAGGCATTTTCCTTATTTGCTGCCTTCCCACATCAGTGAAAGCCTTAATCTTCCCCTCTGCAAGGAGCTGGAACCTCTGGAATTGTAATTCTTTGGTTCAGAGAAGCTTAGAACCAAAGTTTCTGACTCTGGCTGCCTGTATGCACAACCCAGAAACTTCTAGAAACCCCCATGGCCAGCCCAGACCATGTAAATTGAAATGTTTGAGAATGGCACCAGGTATCAGTATTTTGTGAAGCGCCCCAAGTTACTCTGGTGTGCAGTCCAGGTTAGGAACTTATGCTTTAGGAGGATGTGAGGAGCAGATCCCAGCATCCTGTAGGGACATCGAGGCAGGCTTGCCTCCTGTGGACTCGTTGCATGGATAGAGGCAAAGATGGGGAAAGTGAATGGTTATAGGGGTAATTGGAAACCTACATGACAAAAGAATGCAGATTCAGGTCTCATGTGGTATACCAAGTGTTAATTAAGGGTATAATAATCTTTGTGAGAAAACCTAGATGCCTTGGGACCCTTTCCAACAATTGCCTCATCCTCATGAGCCTCAGACCGTGATGGTCTTCAGGACTCAGTACTCAACACAAGGACTGGGTGTTGATGAATGCCTGTCGACAGGTAGAGCTCACA
The DNA here is from genome assembly GCF_008692635.1 of Crocuta crocuta. Lineage (NCBI taxonomy): Eukaryota > Metazoa > Chordata > Mammalia > Carnivora > Hyaenidae > Crocuta > Crocuta crocuta. The sequence goes on along the minus strand of NW_027530213.1, from coordinate 5,810,616 downwards.
GAGGTAGAAGTCCCCAGGAGGTTCACAACCGGGGTTGACAACTGCCAGGTGGGTCAATCTCATCTTGTCGTAGTTGTCACTGTATCCTCCTTGGTTACTGGAGTCCCTCCAGTCCCCCGGCTTCTCCGCTTTGTCCCCGAGTTGTCTCATGGGAGACAAGATGATGAAAGTCCCCTGTCAGAGAATGATGCTCCAAACCCTCAGATGTCTGTTGAACAAACAAAGGTGGACTTGGAGTTGTGGTGTTATGCCAACGTTTCCTCTGTCCTCAGGCGATAAAGGGAACATAATTGAGTCCAGCTGCTGTTCTTCCTTCCAATGTAATTGTCAAAAGAAATCTAGCTAAAAAAAATTCTATTTTCCTTGTATAAATAAGCAGGAGCTTTCTAACTCTGAGCAAGTGAAAAGTTGGAAAGTTTCTCAGTAAAAATTTGTGGGGACAGGAAACTTCGAAAGAACTGTATCTTCTCATGTACCGGTTGCTGATATAACTCTAATGTTATTAACTTGGAGTCTACTAATTTGGAATTTGCAGTCCTTAATACTTGTCCAACTAATTCTTCTTGAAAGAATGTTGAAGATAATGTTTTCCCTGATGGAAAAACGCAGACTCCAAAGTTTGGAAGCCTAGGATCAAATCCCAGATCAGCAACTTATTGCTTATGTCATGTTGGAAAAGTAGTGGCCTCTGTAAAACTGAAATAATAATCTGCAGTTTGTTGTGGGCATAGAGGTGAAGATACAATACGGCAAACTGTAGAGTGCTTTGTAATTGTTTAGAGTCCGTCTTAGAGTCCAAATCTAGTTGTTCATTAGTTCTGTCTTAACCTCAGGAGGCATGAGATTCTTTTAAAAGGCTTCAATTTCTGGGCTTAGCAACTCTTTAAAAATATTTTTTTAACGTTTATTTATTCTTGAGAGAGAGAGAGACAGAGAGAGAGAGAGAGGTGAGCAGAGAGCAAGGAAGGGAGACACAGAATCCAAAGCAGGCTCCAGGCTCTGAGCCATCAGCACAGAGCCTGACACAGGGCTGGAACTCACGAACCATGAGATCATGACCTGAGCTGAAGTTGGACACTTAAACTGACTGAGCCACCCAAGTGCCCCAGGGCTTAGCAATTCTTTATAGATACATTTATCATTAGAGCGTGTGATGTATAGAATTTATAGGCACCACCTTTCTTTGTCACATAGACACTTAAAACGTGGGGAGTGTGTCTTTACAATGTATTTGATCATCTGGGACTCCTGGATGGCTCAGTTGGTTAAGTGTCTGACTTTGGCTCAGATCATGATCTCATGGTTCATAGGTTGGAGCCCTGCGTTGGGCTCTCTGGTGACAGTGAAGAGCCCACTTCAGATCCTCTGTCCCCACCTCTCTCTGCCCCTTCCTTGCTCACATGCGCACACCCTTTCTGTCTCTCAAAAATAAACATTTAAAAATAAAATGTATTTGATATAGCACTGTATCTGCTGTCTCTGCACTCAGCTCTTGAGTATCAGGTGCAGCAAGTGCTGCGCACAGAGGGCCCGTGACTCATGCCCGGCGTGTGTGCCCCACGCCCTCCCCGCTTGCTCTCTTCAGGCCCAGCCCTCTGCATCCTGCTCTGAGCCTCAAGAAGGCAGGGGGAGCCCCATCTGGGGACTGTCTTTCTCTCTGGTGTGAGCGGCCCCAGGAGACTCCATGTGTGAAGCAGGCCCCAGCATTCCAGGCCATTGGGATGGGAGCACAACAGAAGGTTTTGGGCAGCGGCATAAAGACCAAATACAGTCTTTTCCAAGGTCTGCCTGGTGCCAAGTGGAGGTCAGACTTGCTAGGAATCACAATGGAGGCGAGAGGGTTGTAAGAAAGATGTTTCAGCACCTTGGCGAGATATTTTGGTGGACAACAGGGGTCCGCTAACTCCAGCCGTGGACCGAATCTGGCTGGACACCTGTTTTAGCGGGGCCTGTGAAGTAAGACTNGACACAGAATCCGAAACAGGCTCCAGGCTCTCAGCTGTCAGCACAGAGTCCGACAAGGGGCCCGAACCCACGAACCGCGAGATCATGACCTGAGCCGAAGTCGGATGCTCAACCGACTGAGCCACCCAGGCACCCCAAATATTCTTTTTTAAAATTGTTTTAGTGTTTATTTATTTTTGAGAGAGAGGGAGACAGAGCACAAGCAGGGGAGGGGCAGAGAGAGAAGGAGACACAGAACCCAAAGCAGGCTCCAGGCTCTGAGCTGTCAGCACAGAGCCCCATGCGGGGCTCGAACTCATGAACCGCGAGATCCTGAGCTGAGCTGAAGTTGGACGCTCAGCAGACTGAGCCACCCAGGTGCCCCAACTGGTGAATATTCTTAATTGATGACAGAGAACACTAGCTCTGAATCTCAGTTAAGAGAAATGTCATTCCTCCACAAAAGAATTATATTCTTCTCATTAGTTGACTTGTATCTAAAAAAAAAAAACTACTCAGTTAATATTCTTATGTTTGAAATTCATCAACAAAAACTTGTGGAGTATGTTTTCTCTTTTGTTATGTAAGTACCTGCATAATGTCCCTGATTTTGCCCTTCTGCCCACAATACGTTAAGATATTTACCATCTGGCTTTTTACAGAAAAAAGTTTGGTAGCCCCAGATCCAGGTGTTAGCACTGGGGTAGATAAAATGGGTGGACTTCGATACACTTTGGTGGGCGAGCCATAGGACTTTGATGTTTAATGCTGGCAGAATAGAGACCATGAGGCTGGTGGGTGATGTGACATTGGGTTATCTCATCCCTAAGACCCTTCCTAAGACTGTGAGGAGCCAATGGGCAACAGCCTCTGCGGTCAAGAGGCCCCCATCATGGCTACAAAGTAGCCCTGTCCGTAGATCACTCTAGGCTGGATCCTTCTGGCTCTTGCCACACCCTGGCTGCGCCTGCAGGCCTCATGTGGCCAAATAGCACTGTTGACCAGTACAAGCTGTGCCTGGTGTGGATCCTGGATGCTCCGTGGAACAGGCAGTAAACAACCATGTATGTATTGATCAATTATTATCATTGTCAAGTTTCCAGCCACCTCCCTCCCTTCCAATGACCAACAGGTTGGCTCATGGTTGGCACTAAGAGTGAGAGGCTTAAAAATTTAATCAGGTTCAGGTAACAGGTAAGGACTGGTTCTCCAGTGAAGGGAAAAACACAGCAAATAGTTTGGATTAAACTATGTGTGCTGTATCTTGCTGGAGCTTGCCAGCCCTTTGGAGGCTCTCAGACGGCTCCTAATTAATTGCTGGAGCCAAGTAGGGCAATCTTGTGAACACGGCTGCTTTTGCTAATCTGATCCAGCCGTGCTCAGTGGTGGGGGCAGCACTGGCCTTGGGTTTGGGGGATGAGTGGAGCAGGCTGGGGCGTGGAAGGAGCTCAATCCAGATGGTTGGGACAAAGCTTGGAACAGCCAACCGTCGGTCAAGGAAACAAACAGGCCTTCCCTTCTAGGCTCAGATTCCTGGCTTGGAAAGGAGGGACCTGAAATTGAATCCAATTGAATCCTAGCTCTGCCATCTAAGTGTCCCTGGGACCTTGGGCTAATCAACGCCTTTGAACTTCGGTGTATCATATGTACAACAAAGATAGGATTACAACATGCAGGATTATTGTGAGAATCAAATAAGATGAGGATGATGCCATGTAACCCAGCCCCTGGGTCCAGCCCTGCAAGACCGCTGATTGGCTGGGCACGCCAGTGGCTAGAGGCAGTACTGACCCTGGGGTGGGGAGAGAGGAAGAGATCTGGGGTGGGCACATTTCTTGGAGAGCAGAACAAGCTGTAGGTCCCGGGGGCACCAAGGTGCTGAGGATGGAGGTTTGCCAGTGTTGGGGACCATCTCCTTAACTCCCCCGTAGCAATGGAGGCAAACTCTTGCAGAGCTTGGCAGAACTGGGGCCTGGAGAAGGTATTCCTGTCTACCTAGCCTGGGCCTCCAGCAGGTGCAAGGGGACTTTCCCTTGGCTCTGGTCCCTGAGGGGCCCCATTTTGCTTTCACTGCTCTTGGTGTGGCCCATGCTGTGGTCACAGAGAGCTTGAGGATTTCTTCCCCATGCTCCCACAGAGGGCCGCCATTAGAACACAACTCCTGGAGAAGCAGGGCGGGCTGCAGCTCAGGAAGGGTGCGTACTCAGCTGCATCTGCTAACACCAGGCCCATGCTGATGCTTCAGTAACCTGTGCTGCTCTGATTTCCTTCCTGTGCCCCAGTTATGCCTTTGCTCTGGCTCTTCTCTGTGCTTGGCCACCTGCCTCTTCCCCCTTGTCCCGCAGAAAGTCTCCCCTGAGCACACAGGTTAGGGACCAGCCCTCCCTGGAGTCACTCCTGTTGTCCCTGTCACATTCTGGTGGCCTTGTGCTTTTCTTGACTGCCTCCTCCAACCAGTCCTCGAAGTGCTTGAGGGCAGGCGCTGGATCTCACACAACTTTGAGTCTCCAGGATGGGAGTCACCTCCCAATAAATATTTGCTGAATTAAATTGATTCCTTTCCTTACAATGTAAGAAAGGAAGCCAAGAGAGGGATGGTGACCTGCTTAAAGTCACATGCTAATCCATGGACGCAACCTCTACTTCTGCCAAGGTCAGACATAACCTTGAGTCTCATCACATTCTTACTGGATTGAAGAATGTCATCCTCATGACTCAATAAGGCCAAAAGCAGATAATCGGGAAACACTCCTTGAACATCTCAACATGGTGGATCCAGGTAGAGCAGGTAGTGAATCTTTACAAGTCTCAAACTCAAGTGTGCAGAAATGCAACTTTACTTTTTGTTGTTTTTCAGTAGCTCACACAATCATTACATAAAAAGCAAACCAGTATTAAAAGGCTATACCTTAAGATATCTTGTTCTCATTTTATTAGTCTATTTTTATGGATCCTCTTAAAATAGAACCAAATGTGAGAATATATTCTTATTACTTCCTTTTCACGTAAAATGTAATATGTAATCCTTTCCTTTGCATATCATTATGTAAAGAGTTTCATTATTTTACAGTAATAGAATATTTCATTATTGATTTAACCTGTCTCCTATTGATGGCCACTTGGCTGATTTCGATCCTTTTTATTTTTTAAGTTTTTATTTAAACATCAGTTAGTTAACATACAGTGTAATGTTAGTTTCAGGTGTACAATATAGTAATTCAACTACAGTGAATAACTGTGTGCATATGTCATTTTGCAGATAGGAAGTTAGGTCGATAGAAAAAATTCCCAGAAGTGGAATCACTGGAATACAGGGTAAATGCTTTTGTAAGTTTTATGAAAATTTCCAAACTCCTCTCCACAAGGTTGTGTTCAAAATTAGACTTGAACTAGCCCTGGAGAGAGTGCCTGCTGGCCACAACCCCAACAACAGAGTGTCAACTAGTCCTTGTTGGAAGTTTCCTTTCCACCTAGTGATAGCATCATGCGCTGACTTGTACCTCCCCAGATTCAAACGCTGAGATCCCAAGCCCCACCATTACTGCTTCTGGAGATAAGACATTTAGGAGGTAATTAAGGTTGAGTGAGGTCTAAAGACTGGGGCTCTGATCCAGTAGGATTGGTGGTCTTATAAGAAGAGGAGAGAGATCGTGCTTTCTCTTCCCACATGTGCACCAAGAAGATGTCATGTGAGAACAAAATGGCCGTCCACAAATCACAAAGAGAGCCCTCAATCGAAGCTGAACCCTGATGGACCTTGATCTTGGACTTTCAGCCTCTAAAAGTGTAAGAAATGAATGTCTGTTGTTTATGACACCCAGTTTTTGGTATTTTGTTATGGCAGATAATATGGGTGGAAAAAAAATTATGTTTACTTCAGGGTAACTTATTCATTTAGGTGTTTTGGTTTGGTTTGGTTTTGGTTGCTTTGGGAACATGCTTGGTGAGAGTTTCTGCCTTCCCTTTCCTCCCAGGGTAGCATCTGCCTATAATCATGGCATCTTGTCTTTGACTTCTGCTGAGAGGTCTGTGGCTCTGTCCTGGTCATCTCCAGGCAACCAGTGCATAGGCTACATCTTTCCCCTCCTCCACTTCCTCCTCCTCTTCCCATTTTTCCTCTCTTGTGGATCTCAGGGACATATGATTAGATTAAACATGACCCTTGCTTCATACCATACCCTCACTATTGCCCACTTTCATTGTGTTCGTTAATTCTAATAATGATTAAAATAAGTGTGAGATGCTTGTGTCTCTCTAAAGTCTCCAGTCATCAGCTTGTGACTCTGTTTCTATCTTTTTCATACTGTGAGGACCTGTGCACACCTCTCTCAGGAAGCAAGAAAACTTCTGATGCTCTCTGATGCTATCTCAGCTTCTCCGTTCTAGTCCTGCTGCCATTTCGACCCAACTGCCTTTGGGGTGGAGCCTGGGGAAGCAGCTTGGTGAGGCTGCAGGCTCAGCAGTGCTGGTAAATGTCTAACAACCAGCCCTGGTGCTGGGGAGGGGAAGGGGTGCAGAAAGGTCCACATTTGTAACTTTGCTGGATTCAAAAGTGTGAAAACTAACTCCATGGTCAATTTTAAGCTGGTAACCTCAACCAGTTCATAAAATTGCTGAAAATTTAACAATTGGCTGCTGGGATGAGTGGGTCCCAAGCTTACCATGGGATAGGGCATGGGGGACCTCCTTAGACACCCACAATTTTCCTCCCTTCTGTCCCCTTGCTTGGGAAGCCCTTCTCCAGTCTCTAGAGAAAGGGTCACCTGGTTCTCATTTGTCCTCTTTTCAACCCAGTATGGTTGACCCGGGCTTGCCATTCCTTGGAAATTACCTTAAAAACGTGACTCTGATCTCTGTACTCTGTGTCATTCTTCTCATTAGTGAATGTATGTTTCTGTAAGAATAAGGGAAGAGAGATGTGGTGAGAACAAGGCAGTGTAGGGGAAAGTTCCACCAAGGAAGTCCCACCAAGGAAGGGACTTTGATCTGTTTTGTGTCTGTTGCCTTCCTGGTTAGTGTATTGTTGATATGCAGTAAAGATTTGTGCAATTAATATGTATCTAAAAGTCCTATCATGCTCCTCAAAGCAGTAGAAGACATAGTCTTTGTCCTCATCGAACTTATAGTTGGTGTAAGACAAGGAATGAAAAAAGTGATAGATGGCCAGTGCCAAATTATGGTCCGTACAATGAGGTTTGGTGGTTGTCTGGAGGATGGAGAGATTGCGATGGGCCAGGATGCTCAGAGAATGCTTCATGGGGAAGATAGCATTTGTACTGAGATTTGAAGGATGCTGTCCCTAAAATAAACCTATTAACAACTAATCGTAAGGACTGAATTCAACTTTATCAGCCTGTCAGTGGTGTCTCACAGAAAGCCAGAAGAATTCTTCCTCCTTGGCCAAAAAACATATGCACCATGTCACTAGGAAGCAGGTTTGTTTGATGCACCCTTGAAACTTTAGCTCCCCCCCACCTCCAAGCAATCTATGGCTCAAATTGGAGAACAGTCATAGCAAATCAATCACTGAATAGTGTAACAGGACCTGCAAATGTGTGAGGAAGCTCCCTATTCTCTGACAGCTACCAGTTGAATTAGGAAGGTCCTGACATACTCAATTGACATACATGAGCAATGCCAGGGAAATGCAGTTTCCTCTGTTGTCCATCTCAGCATGGATTGGAAGCTTAGGGATGGGAGGTATGTAGGGAGATCATGACGCAAGGCTCCCAGGATGTCCCACATAGATCTCCTAAATCTACACAGCCCAAACTCAACCAACTACCTTCCTTTTCACACTCTTTTCTCCAGGCCCAATGGCAACATCTACCTGCCTGTGAAAATTAGAAAACTTAACAGCACCCCTAGTTTGCTGTGTGTTGTGTAGTAAGTACTCAGTCCATATTTTCTTTCACTCATTTATTCATTTAATAAACAACAACATGATCTGTAGGGAAACAATGTAGTTTATATATTTATTTGTGTGTGTGTGTGTGTGTGTGTGTGTGTGTGTGTGAGAAAGAGAGAGAGAGAGAGAGAGAGAGAGAGAGAGAGAAGGAGAGAGAGATTCCCAAGCAGGCTCTGCACTGTCAGTACAGAGCCTGATGCAGGGCTTGAACCCATGAATCATGAGATCATGACCTGAGCCCAAATCAAGAGTCAGATGCTTAACAAATCAAGCCAGGCACCTTAATTATCCTTTTTTATATTGTTGAATTCAGTTTGCTAATATTTTATTCAATTGTTTTTCCTCTATTACTTATGAATGAGATTGAGCTCTACTCCCTGCCCCCCCCCCTTTTTTTTGGTATTGTTCTTGTCAGGCTTTGGTGTCAAGGTTAAGGTTAAGGTTCTGTTGGCTTTCGAAAATGTGGTGGGAAATGCCTTTACTTTTATCACTTGAAGAAGTGTGTTTACAGGTGGTGTTATTAATTTTAAGAAATTAATTTAAATTTAAATACATTTAAATATTTAAACATTATAAGTTTAAGGAATTAATGACACCAACTGTAAAGAAACTTTTTACCAGTGAGAGATATATCCAATTATTTAAATAGGCATGAGATCTATTTAGAGTTTCTATTTCTTCTTGTGTCAACTTTAGAAGTATTTTCCGAGAATTTTTCCATAAATTTAAGTTTTCACATTAATTCGCATTTTGTTCTTAATGTATTTTATTTATTTAATACTTGTAGTGTATTTTCTTTGTGGATTAATCCTTTTATTACAAAATATCATTACCATTATGACTTGTTCCTCTTTATGTTGTAGTAATGCTCCTTGCCTTCAAGACTATTTTGTTTGATATTAATATAGCTATGTACACTTTCTTTTGGTTAGTGTTTGCATGAGGGTCTATTTCCATTCTTTATTTTAAACTTTTTGTATCGTCATTTAATGTGTGCCTCCTATAAGCAGCATATTTTTTATCCAGTCTTATAGTTTTTGTCATTTAATTGGAATATTTGGTTTTCATATTGAATAGTTTCTGATATATGTAATTTTAACTTTTTTATGTTTATTTATTTTTGAGAGAGAGAGAGAGCGCGCATGCGAGCAGGAGGAGGCAGAGAGAGAGGGAGACACAGAATCTGAAGCAGGCTCCAAGCTCTGAGCTGTCAGCACAGAGCCCAATGCAGGGCTAGAACCCATGAACCAGGGGACCATGACCTGAGCTGAAGTCGGACACTGAACCAACTTAGCTTCCTGCCAATAGCGTTATAAGTGAGTCATCTTAAAAGTAGGTTCTTCACTCCCAGTCAAGCCTTCCTATGCCTGCAGCTCTGGCTGACATCTTGATGGAAACCTCACAATCTATCAGGTGCCCCTGATATATGTCATTTTAAATCTACTTTTTGTATTCTGTTTTCTCTTTGTTTCTCCTTCTACGATTCCTTTTATCTCCTTTTTTCATGGCATTAAAATATGCCCACAGAGTCTTTGATATTTCATCTTTCAAGAGATGCAGCTTTATCTTTCTGTGAATTTTCCCTAGACTTACTGACTTATTTCTATCAAATAGAATAGGCAGAAATGACAGTGAATTATTTAAAAGACTAGATCACCAAAAGGATGTTGTTAGGACTCTCAAACATCCACTCACATGTAGTGAAGAGCTAAGGCTTCCTGCCAATAGCGTTATAAGTGAGTCATCTTAAAAGTAGGTTCTTCACTCCCAGTCAAGCCTTCCTATGCCTGCAGCTCTGGCTGACATCTTGATGGAAACCTCACGAGAGACTCTGAGCTAAAGCCACCCAGCACTTGCATTACAATTAAAACCCAGCTGTCAAGTGCTTTGCTACCTGGTTACTCTAGATTACAACACACATGTTTGACTTGAAATCTACGTAAATTAGTATTTTTTTTTTTATCACTCATGGATAATGCAAGGAACATAGGAAATTTTAACTTTATTTCTTCCTGCCTTTGGTGTTGCCATTATTATGTATTTTAATTTTCTCTATATTGTTTAAACCTCACAAGACATTATTAGTGTTTCATACACACATACTTTGCCATTTCCATTCTTAATTCCATTGTATGCTTCTACCTGGAGTCTTTTCCTTTCTACCCAAAGGACTCTGTTTATAATTGTTCTGTATTTTGCAGTCCTGTTGGTGACAAATTCTATTTTCATTTGTTTGAAACTGTCTTTATTTCAAAGTGTTTTCACTGAGTCAGAAGTTCTAAGCTTGCAATTATTTTCTTTCACCACTTGGAAAATGCTACCCCATTATTTCCTGGCTTCTATGGTTTTTTGTTTAAAAGTTATTTGCCAATCTTATGGTTGCTCTTTTGAAAGTAATATGTTTTTTCCCCCTTTGTCTTTGTCTCTGGCTGATTTTAAGAGTTTTTCCCTTTGTTTTTGGTTTTCAACAATTTTACTATAAAGTAGTTGGGTGTCATTTTCTTATACTTAAACTGCTTGGTGTTTTTAAAAACACTTTTAAATCTGTGACTTGATGCCATTAGTTGTGGAGATTTATTGTCATCTCTTTGAATACTTTTCCTACCTGCTCTCTTTTTCTTCTCCTGGAATTATAATTAAATGTATATTAGACCTCTCACCATATACCTATGTCTCCTATGCTCTGTTCTATTTGTATTGCTTTTTTACTTTTAACTCTGTATTTCAGTCTAGTGATTTCTTTTTTTTTTTAATGTTTATTTATTTTTGAGAGAGAGAGAGAGAGTGAGAACCAGATATAGAGGGAGACACAGAGTCCGAAGCAGGTTCCAGGCTCTGAGTGGTCAGCACAGAGCTTGATGTGAGGCTCAAAACCATGAGGCATGAGATCATGACCTGAGTCAAAGTCAGGTGCTTAACCAACTGAGCCACCCAGGTGCCCCAAGTCTGGCTATTTCTTTTGACCTATTTTCTAGTTCACTAATCTTCTCTTCTGCCCTCTCTCATTTACTATTGAATTCATTGGTTAAGTTCTTAATTTCAATTCAAGTACTTTTCAGTTGTAGAAAGTCCACTTTTTAAAAATAGTTTTGAGTTGTCCTTATCTGACAACTCCTATGATTTCTGTGACAACCATCTGTGATTTCTCTTGGTTTTCAGTTATTTGTTCATGTCTTTTGGTGTGCCAAGTAATTTCCAATTGAATAGCTAACATTGTATATAAAAAATTATTTAGATAATCTGAGGATCTATTATGCTTAGAAAGCAATTGGATTTAGAGTAACTAAATCTTTGCAGATATTGAGATGATTAGAGTCTGTGTTTCAGTATTTGTGAAGCTGTACTCCCAGGAATAGTCCTTTGAGCATTTCAGTGGAAAGTAATTTATCAGCACTTCTCTTATGTCTTTTTCCTAAAGGGCCCTGAACCTGATTTTTGTCCTTGTACCTTGAAGGCTAACCAATTTTTTTTTTTTTTTTTTTTTTTAGCTTTTTAGAGGCCTTGAGAAACAGAAAATGCCTGGAGGGGGAAAGCAAAAGTAATGCCAAATGTCAGTCTCACATCACTTGTCACTTCTTTTCTACTTCCCTTGCTTTCTAGGATACCTGCTTATCTTGGTTTGATGTCTTCAAACACACACACACACACACACACACACACACACACACTGTGGTTTGGTTAGTTGTTCCTTGTGGGAGTGTTAATCTGCAACACACCACTCCAACCATTAGTGGTGGCAGGAATCTTTCAAAATCTACTTTTCACATACCAAATGCATAACTCTTCTTAACTTCAAGAGAAGAAGCCCAATATACTTCTGAGAATCAGGTCTTTGAACACCTAAGTTATGTTTATGATCTCAGAAAATGTATCAATTTAAACTCAGTTTCTGGTTTCTTATTTCTTTACCTTCCCATTTTATTCTTGCTCTTATTTGTTCCGTCTTAGTCTGTGTAAGAAATGTGTAAGCTGTCCCAAAGTTCACATTTGAACTCAGTGGAAATTGAAGGTGTTGCCAAGAAAACACAAGATAAACATGTAGGAGCAATGACTGTTAAGCAATGTGACCTGGTCTCCGGGATGTCCATGACTTTGGAACCATTCTTCAAGTTTAGGCAGTACGTAGAGAAATGGTATCCTGTGAGCTCTTAACTCTTTTTCGTACCCTGTGAAATTCTCTTTTGTCAATGTGACCATTTGATGTTGAAACACAGTTTTGGCATCTTCAGATTGACACATAGGGAAGCTCAGACCTGCACCCTTTAAAATTCAGCTCCATTAAATGGGAGGCACTGAGCTTTTTAACATGTTGGGGACAGAACTGAATCCTCTGCTAAAGGCACTTCTTAACACAAAGTGTAGGGCTCATTGTTAAGATGGGAAGAGTCTAATGCGCTATTCTGAAAGAACTACCTGTTAAATGGTAAAGTACAGTATGTTTCAAAGTGACAAGCCCAAGAGCTGAAAATGACTCTTTGATCTTTAAAAGGCTCATAAACAGGGGCAGTGTACTTGCAGCCCTATATTTATGTATTCAAATATTGGAAGAAATTCCAAGCAGAGTCTCAGTACTGCAGGAGTTTGTGGTTTAGACAAAGAGGCTAGGGAGAAGGGCAATTAGATCAAACTTTTAACAGCACAAAGCAAACTTTCTTCCCTCCTTGCTAACCAATGAGCTGGGATCCTACTAAGGGCTTGTTTTGTAAGTGGGGCTTGAACCAATCATTACATAGATGAGGTATTCATGAAGAAAGAAAGAGACAATTGAAACCAAAAGAAAGACTATTTTGTTTCTGAAATAAATTTGTGGTTATTGTCACCTTCTTTTACTTTTACTATCTCTCCTACCCTTCGGTGCCACCCACGTGCATATATCCCCCTCCTTAGTATTGAAATCATTAACCACATGTGGAGAGTTAATCTGTGGACAACATGGCTATTTCCTCTGTTTCATGGAGCAACTAGAGAGGGTTCATAAATAACTTCAGGGACATCATCAGGGCTTTGAGGATGGTTGTTGTTAAGAGCCACCCAAAGGAAGTCAAGTAAGTATGCAATTTTTCCCCTGTGGATGCTTGCAGTCTTATTAGGAGGTTGGTGTTTTTGCTTCTTCTGACCCAAATGAGCTGGATATATAAGAATCGCAGGCACTGGAATGTGGGATCTGAGCTGTGGTTCCAACAGCAGCCATTTACTCTTTTACCTGGTTCCCATGGTGACCACGGCTATGTATTTGTCACATGATGGGTTGATTCATGGGATTCCAAGGGGCCTTGGACAAGAGCAGCTGATCCAAAACTGAGTTTTGATCTCATTAGCAGTCTACTTGAACCAAGTTCTATGTATATGATTAAATAAATATGCATAAATTCACCACATAAGCTAAAAATAATATAACAATGTCTCAGAATCTTAATTGTGTCCCTCCCTCACCTACCAAGTGTAACCAAGTATTCTGAATTTTGTGTTAATCATTCCCCTAATTTTCTTTTAATGCAGCCCTTAAAGTATTTTGTGTATGCAACCCTTAAAATATTTTGCTTGCTTTTGAACTTTATATAAATAGAATTACACCCTTACATTCTTCCGATTTTTCTTCCCATAATTTATCTTGCTACATGCAATGGTAGTCCATTCATTTTCATCTTGATATACTATTCGATCGTAAGAATATAGAACAGTTTATTTATCCATCTTCTATTGTGGACATTTGGATTGTTTCAAGTTTTTGCTAGTACGATTAGTGTTGCTTTAAGCATTTGAACACATCTTTTGGGGCGTATGATGAGTCTATTGAGTATTTTTCTAGTAGTGGACATTCCGGGACTGAGGATAAGCATGAGTTGTTTTTTGAGGGTTAGGCCAAATTGTTTTCCAAAGTGGTTGTGCCAATTTATACTCCTACCTGCAAAGTAAGAGAGTTTTAATTGTTACTCATTCTCCCCAACGTTTTCTAGTGTCTTCCTTTTTATTTTTGCCAAACGTATTTATTATTCATAAGAGTTAGGTGAAATGGATACTTTTATTTGTACCTCACAGGTGTGGAAGTTGAGGATTGGGAATTTCAAGTCATTGGATTAGGCTTAAGGAGAATAGATTCTGGAAATGTCTTATGTGTAGGGAAGAGATCATATCACTCAAAACCGATTTGTAGAAAATCAGCCTAATAACCAATTATCCAATGGCCAGATCTGTTCAAGTTCACCTTTTTGAAGGTTTTTCATCTGTTTGGAAGCTCTTAATGTGAAACGACATACAAAGCAACATAACTAAACAAAATAAAATTTTAAAAACCACATTGGTTAAAATTTGACAAAAGGATCTTCCAAAAAACTGGCTAGAAAATCCCTTACTTATTTACAAAGAGAAAAAGGACACCCAAATTAAACACACACACACACACACACACACACACACACACATTATCCATAAAACCATGCAAATATGATGATTCCTTATCAAAGGCTCTTTTAAAAAGCTCAGAAATGCCCTCAGACCATATTCAACTGTTAGAAAGACAAGATGGCAGATGAGGATGGGACGTAGAAGACAGGCAAAAACTCTGCAGCTGGATTGAATTTTAAGGTACCTTGACTATCAGGCAAGTGGATCACAGACAAAGTGGTTTTTGACAACCTGACCTAGACATGTTTGGGTTCTTATAAACATTAGGGCAGAGTTAGGGATGTACTGGCAGTAGAGACATGGGGCTGTTCTTCCTGCTGGATCCTGGAGTAACTCTTCCATCTCCTCTCATTTCCTCCTTTCTTTGCAGTCCCGAAACACCCGGAAGGGCCCTTAATAAACTGGAAGGAATCAGAGTTTGGGAGAAGAGAAAGCACTTCTTCCCCCAGTCAGTGGTCTTTTATCTGTGTGTGCCACTTAAGATTAAGTTTCTCTGCAGTGACAGAAAACCCTGCATAGAGGTGGCTTAAGTGAGAGGTAAATGTTTAGTTTTCTCTCATGTAGATGCATCCAGACATAGGCAGTGCTGGTGGGATGGGACGAAGACATTGGACCAAACTCCTAATAGCATCCACCCATTGGGGTGTAGCTCTCTTCCACCGACCATCACCTCCTCATTCTAGGCAGCAAGGTTAAGGAAGGGATGGATAAGAAGGGGCAACGTATGCACACACACTCTTGATTAAGGAGTTTTTCTGGAAGCTGTCTCCATTTAGATAACATTGGGCAGAAATTTGTCTCATGGGATGCTAAGCTGTAAGGGAGACTAGGAGGTGCAGTCTTTTTTTCCAGGCAGTCATGTGCCCAAGGGAATCTATTACTAAGGAAAATAAATATTGGGGTAGGCAACTGGCAGGTTTGGGCTCCCTAAGATTCATGAAGGAAAGGAAGGTACAAGCATTTCAGCTATACGAATCTGTTGTTTTTGTGGGTTTCAATGTGCAGGTCATTCTGTTCGGCAATCAAAATCAAGGCATACAGACTTAATGAAATCCTCTCTACATCCTTGGGCGCCCGCTGATTGGCATAGGGAGAAGGTGAAGCCAACAGTTAGGTCTTGCTGTGGGATTCCTACCCCATAGGCAGTTAGGCCAAATGAAGAGGAAATTCCTCACCTACCAAATTAAACAATGAAAACGTGGTTGGGGGGGAGTTCAAGGATCCCCCCTGGTTTTGCAAAGAGTCAGATCTAGATCACAGAATACTTGTGGGAAAATGGGATACTGCTTTCTTATTAAACCATATATGTGGCTCTCAAGCAGAATTCCTAACAAGCAAGATTTTAAGATTCCTTAAAATCTTTTTAAGCTACCATAACTTCTGTTTCCACCTGGCTGGGTCCTTCATTGTTGGAAGACATCTTGAAGGGGCATGTAGTGCACCCTCCTCTTTCCCTGACCCACCATGAGATGGAGTCTCTCTCACTCCTTCCCAGATTTCCATTTCCAGGAATGCCCACTTCATCCATCTACTTCCACAGACCTAAAATCTTGACAGTGTCCTCAATTCCTTTTTCTCCCACACATCGTATTTAATCCATCAGCATCGCCTGTTGGTTCTTTTTGGGGGAAAAAAAATCAGAATCCAACCGCTTCTTATCTCCTCTTCTGCAATAAGCTACCTGGAGCACCCAGCCATGTACGTGAATGGGACGTGAAATCCAGCCCTGCTCTACTCATTAAACTGTGTCCATTGCTCCAAGCCTGCATCTGTTTGATAGAATCACCCATGCCAACATCTTGACCTTGGACTTCTGTCTTCCAGAATTTTAAGACAATAAATTTCTTTTGTTTCAAGCCTTCCAGTTGCGGTATTGTATTATAGCAATCCTCGGAAATTAAAATGCCATCATTTTTTAAAGTTTATTTATTTATTTATTTATTTATTTATTTATTTATTTATTTTTGAGAGAGAGAGAGAGAGAGAGAGAGAGAGATTTAGGGCTTGAAATCATGAACTGTGAGATCATGACCTGAGTTGAGATCAAGAGTCTGATGCTTAACCAACTGAGCCACCCAGGTGCCCCATTATACCATCTGATAGACAGTATGTTATTGTTGACTTGTTTGGGGTCTTCTTCCCCCAGGAGGAGGGAAAGATGCCGTTGTTCATTGCCATAGAATACATTTTTATGAAGGCAGCCATTTTGTAAGAAAGACACTGCAGCTTTTAATTGCCTGCAGAGGGGTGCCTGGGTGGCTCATTCAGTTAAGCATCTGACTTCAGCTCAGGTCATGATCTCATGGTTCATGAGTTCGAGCCTCGCATTGGGCTCTGTGCTGACAGCTAGCTCAGAGCCTGGAGCTTGTTTCAGTTTCTGTGTCTCCCTCTCTTGCTGACCCTCCCCTGTTCATGCTGTCTCTCTCTCAGAAATTAAAAAAAAACATTACAAAAAATTTAAAAAAATAATTGCTTGCAGAAACCCTCCCATAATCACTAAGGTGAGGGGAAAAAATGGCCCCATTATTTGTAATAATAAATAATCATACTTTGTCTGCATGTAAGACTTTTCATCTCCAAACACTTTCAAGACATTAATTAATCTTTACAACAACATCAATGAAATGGAAACAAGGGAGAATTTGAGGTCTGTGAAACGTAATTGCCAATATTAAGATGTGGCAAACAATGAACACTCCCCCTTCTGGGGCAGTAAACACATTCCACGACACCTCTCCCTTTGAAAACACGAGCAGGGAACTTAATTCTATAATGTATCATGAAGGAGGCAAGACCACCCTTGAGAAACCCTAAGGGTGGGGAAGGGTATATATGCA
>NW_027530213.1:5781316-5793456 GCF_008692635.1 Crocuta crocuta | reverse complement strand
TGGGGGGGGGGGGTTTGTTTTCTTACTTTGGAGTTCCCCTAGGATTCTGTGAGCTAGGATTCTGAGACCCCACTAGAAGGGGGAATCATGGACATACAGTGTGCTGGTTTTGAACAAAGATATGGGCAGTTCTGTCAAGTCATAAAATAAAGCTCAACCAATGATCACAAACCAAAAAAATAAAAAATAAAAAATAAAGTGGTGACTTTTTGGCATCTTGAGCCACATTTGAATACTTTGGAGAGGACTCTATCAACATCATTTGGGAGGGAAGGGTGAAGGAAAACTTGGCTGTGAACAGAGACAATGAGCCCAAACTGACTGGGCAACAGGGGGCTGCTTCTAGAACCTTGAACCCATGGATTGTCTAGGCTAGAGGGAGCAGAGATCAGGTGCCCATGCCCTTAGCAGGAGGGGAGCTGCTGGTCTTCTCTGGAGCAGAGAGACTGCTTTACACCAGGGCCACCAGGCTGTAGATGGTGCTGTCCCACGGCTCTCAGCCAAGGATTCCTGCCTCCTGAAGGGAGAGAGAATAATTCTTCACCTCTTTCTTTTTTTAAATGTTTTTAATTTATTTTTGAGAGAGAGAGTGTGAATTGGAAAGGGGTGTGTGTGTGGGGGGGGTGGGGAACAGAGGACCCAAAGTAGGCTCTGCACTAACAGGAGAGATGCCACTGTGGGGCTCGAACCCACGAACCGTGAGATCAGGACCTGAGCCGAAGTCAGATGCTCAACCGACTGAGCCACCCAGGTGCCCCTATTCTTCATTTCTTTTTTTTTTTAATTTTTTTTATTTATTTCTAGGAGAGAGAGAGCGAGAGCGTGAGCAGGGGAGGGTCAGAGAGAGAGGGAGTCACAGACTGAAACAGGCTCCAGGCTCTGAGCTGGCAGTCAGCACAGAGCCCGACGCGGGGCTCGAACCCACGAACCGCGAGATCATGACCTAAGCGAAAGTCGGACGCTTAACCGACTAAGCCACCCAGGCGCCCCCCCCCCCATTCTTCATTTCTTAAGTGTGGCCTGTGTGTAGTGACCTTTTCCCCAGAGTATAGTATGGAAAGGGGGGGGATTGAAGGGTAACTTTACAGAGGAGAACTTGACAAACACTTCCACCAGCTGATCAAGGTCAATGCCAGCAGTCATCAATCATGTTGATTGTATGTGTCCTTGATAAGATGTGATAAAATTAGTGTGTTACATCTGTGATCTTCCTCCTCAAAACCCATAACCCTAGTCTCATCATGAGAAAATCATGGCAGACGAATTCCCATTGTGGGGCATCCCACACTATACCCGACTCATTCTCTTTAAAACTATCGAGATTCTCATAAACAAGGGAAGTCTAAGAAAATGTCACAGCCAGGAGGAGCCTAAGAGGACGTGACAATTAAATGTCATGTGGAATCTTGGAACGGAAGAAGGACATAGGTGTAAACTAAGGAAATCTGAATAAACTGTGGACTCTAGTTAACAATAAGGTATCGATATTGGCTCATTAATTGTTGCAAAGACACCACACTAATGTTTAAGATGTTAGTCATAGGGGAAATTGTGTGCTAGTGGCGGGGGCTAGGGGGCTGGGGGAGATGGAAAGTCTCTGTAGTATCTGCTCACGTTCTCTGTGCATCTAAAACTGTCTTTAAAAATAAGTTTCTTAGTTAAAAATAAATAAACAAATGAAGGTCAGAATCGAGGTATGGAGGGCTCCCGTGGAAGCTTTCGCTCACATCTCATGGGGTCTGCCAGATACACTCGGTCATGCAGGGAAGACGCTTTTTTCACTTAGAGCCTCTCCATGATCGGGAGCACTGAGCAAGTGTGAACAATTTCTTTGGAAGCCCTTTGGGCTCCCCCTTGTCTGGAAACTCTCATGCACTCATGTCTCCCTTCTGCTTTTCAGATGAGCAAGAGGTAGGCATTCTTTGAAGGGAAAGGCCACCCATGAGGGTTTACTCAAGTCTTTTGTCATCGATGAATGTCCATGTTGCTCAGAGCTTTGGTCTAGAAAGCAGTGAAGGGCCAGGAGTCTTGAACCAGACTTCCAGGACCCAAATCCCTACTCCTCCAACCAATAGCCATGGAGCATGGGCAGATTGCTTAATCTCACTGCACTTCAGTGTCCTTACCTGCAAAATGAGAATAATAACACTAGGATCTCCCTCAGGGGCCACCGTAGGAACTGAAGAAGCTAGTATCTGTGAAGTGCTTTAGTAAGAGTCTGGCTTCAGTAACCACTTCAACTTAATTTGTTATTTTTAATTCATTCCTCCCCTGGAATCCTTTAAGCACGTCAGAAGGTACAGAATCTCCCTGACACTAAAGTCTGCTTTAAAACCTGCTCCCGACAGTCATAATCAAGCATTTACCTGGCAAGTTTCTGTTTTCTGCTTCCTAGCACGTGGTCCTGACCCTGGAAATCTAATTCAATAAAACCTTATGGAAGTGCATTCTGGAGGTATCTGTCAAGATGGAAAATCATTTTGAACTAGCAGTTCCTTTTTAAATGTACAAAAATTCAAGCATGAGGTCATAAGATAAATGCAGGGAGCTGTTGTGGTAGCAAGTCACTGGAGGCACCTTCTGGCCCATCCGTAAAGGAAGGGGGCAAACTAATGTGTCCAACCAGACCGTTGTATGCAGTGCTGTCATTGAAAAGAAGGGAGTGGATCTAAGTGTGGTGAAGGGCACACATTGTATATCAAGTGAAAAGGCCGTACAGTGTAATATGTCATATGATGCCTTTTTGCATGGATGAGATAAAATATATGGTGTGTAGGGGCGCCTGGGTGGCTCAGTCGGTTAAGTGTCGGTTAAGTGGCTCAGGTCATGATCTCACGGTTCGTGAGTTCAAGCCCCATGTCAGGCTCTGTGCTGACAGCTGGGAGCCTGGAGCCTGCTTCAGATTCTATGTTCATCTCTCTCTGCCCCTCCCCTGCTCGCTCTCTCTCTCAAAAATAAATACACATTAAAAAAATTAAAAAATATATGTGGTGTATATTACAGGTACAGAAAAAGTCTGGGATGGCAAACATGGTCCAGTTAACAGTAACAGCAAGGCATGGATTGGGAGAAGGGGAAGGCATTGTAACTTTTTATTTGATCTTGTTTATGTTTTTAATAATGAGCAGTATTATTCTGTGCATTTACGTTCACTGAGCATGTATTACGTACCAACACTTTTTCTTTATTACTTTTAATTTTTTTTTTTTTTGGAGAGAGAGAGCATGCCAGCAAGGGAGGGGCAGAGAGAGAGAGGGAGAGAGAGAATTCCAAGCAGGCTCCACACTATCAACGTGGAGCCGGATGTGGGGCTTGAACTGCCAAACCGTAAGATCATGACCTGGGCTGCAATCGAGGGTCGGACGCTTAACTGACTGAGCCACCCAGGTGCCCCAACATAGCGACACTTTTAGAATGTTTCACATGTATTAGTTTAGATCTAACTTCTGGCATGATTTTCTCTATTTTACAGGAGGCTAGGCCCCTAGCTTCATCTGTTTCTGAGCGTGAGACAGAAATGGAACTCACGTCTGGCCAGCCCGGCTCCCCAGAACATGCTCGGCGGCTCCACAGGGACCCCTTTCCCGACACACATAACCTGATCTCCCCATCCATTTCCGGCCTCGGCTCAATCTTTCCCACTTGCTTTGGGTCCTGACATTCTTCGTGGCCACCCCGCAGACCACTGAGGACCATGAGAAGGCAGTGACAAGAACTGGAAGGCGCGTGAGATAGGGGTCCTGGGCTGGGCGGGAACTCGGGTCATGTAGTCTTGAGACTGGAATGCTAACTTTGCAGGGGGTAGGTGGTGAGGGAAGAACTTAGAGAAAACCCTCCCCACCACTACTCAAGGTTGACTCTTGTGATTTCAAGGCGGATGACAGTGACCCGCCTCCTTTCCCACTCTGTGTTTGCGAATCCCACGTAATTGTCTTGAATCATTTATGATAGTTTAATGCAGGCATTAGAGCGTGCTTCCCTGCTCCTTCACACCCAGAGACCCAGCACCTGGAGCCTGGCCTTCACCTCGGCACTCATGGCCTCAGAAGCCAGGGTACGCTGGGTGCTGGGGGAAGAGCTTGCTGCAGGGGTCCTGCGCGCTGCGGTGGTGGCTGTGTTTGGCTTCCCAGCCCTCCATCTCAGAAAAAGACAGAACAAGTGTGATGAGCTGTATGTACTCGCCGAACTGTTTATTTGCCATTCGCTAGGGATGATATTGGATTTACAGAAGAAACCGTGGTACAAAGAAAGTAAGGTTCCAGTGGATCCTGGGCAGCGGCAGTCCAGCTGCCCTGCCCAGGCTGGGCATGGGGGACGCTCGCAGCTGAGGGGAGGCGGCCACTTGGACTGTGAGCTATGGGATACCCCCTGCCCCCCGCCCCCCTGCCCAGCACCATCTAGAAACACCTTGGAGAGGGGCTTGTGGGGGTATTCTCTCATACCAGCTCTGGTGTAAACCTCGAGATGGACAGGTTCCTTTCGGGAAAGATTCAATGTGTCAGTACCAGGGAGAAAGAAAGCACACACAACTTTCAGGGATGTTTTGTGAACAGATCTAGTAACTGCTACACAAACAGACACTAGGTGGGGCCTGTTGGAGTCTGACTGTGTTTCCCATTGTTACTTTTTCAACAGATGTGTTTTACTGCCATTTCAATTTGGAAGTTTATTTTTTTCCATTGATTTTTATACATCCAGAATAGCACAAATAACCAACAGTCCTTTTTTTTTTTTTGCACATTCATTTCCCCTAGAACAAAAAGTGAACTTAAAAAAAATTGGAACCATGCTATTAGCTCTTTACAAAAGTGAATAAAAAGTAGCTCGTTTTTAAGTCTAAAATAAACAAAGTAGAAAGAAGCGGGTTTTTTTTTTGTCTACAGTATTTAGCAAACATAAGAAAAAGTCCTTAGGAACACACACAAAAAAAAATTGAAAAAAAGTTATTACAGGTATTAACAATATTTTATAATGAAGCTTAAAATCTATTTACATACATAAATACAATTAACTTTGTTGATGCAACTCTTCTGGAAGGAAAAACAAATGCCACCTGATCAGCCTCATCAATACTGATCTGGCTAAAGGGAGGGGAAAAACTCCAAACAGACAAACAAACAAAAACCCCCAGATGATTGTATACTGTAGGTAAACAAAAAGGCATTTTGTTCAGATGTAAAAAATGTTTTCTGAGATTATCGTTAAACTGATTTTTCATGTATAAAAGACCCCAGATATGTCATACGCCAGAAAACAAAAACCACCAAAACCCAAAATCACCAGGACGGAATGTCCTAAGGAAGCAGGTATTTCAGGACAGAAACCTACAATCATAAATTGCAGGACATTTGAGTGAAACCATTCATTTCCTTTCTAATCAGAGCATTTCTGTTTGTCTGCACAGAAACCCGAGGCAGCAGAAAGGCTGTCTATTAATTCACTGATTGTAATTTGTCCAGGAAGGCTTCTGTTGCTGCGTTTGGACAGCAAGCAGGTCCAAGATGGATGGCAATGTTTCTGTTCTGCTGGAAGAAACCCATGAGCAGGAGGCTGACTCACCATGTCCCTTTACGTAAAGGGAGGAGAACGGCAGCTCCTCGTATTCTGGACATTTGGTGTGGAGTTGGGGGGGGGGTGCTATCTCCTTATATAAAGCGAGAGAACGGAGGAGGGAAGGGGAGTGAAACAGAGGGAGCCATCAGGGAGCTATCAGGAGGAGGAAAGAAATAAAAGTAAAATAAGAAATACAAGTAATAAAAGAAATATAGCGAGAAAAACCAAAAGGATTAAGATGCACGTCCATGTTGAAATTATAAATAAAGGCACAAATAAGCAGTAGAAATGGCTTCATGTTTCTTCTCTTGGGCCAGTGCTCCTGGATACATCCAGTTATTATGTTATTGGCTTAAGGGTCTCCACGATTAAAGGGACACCTTAATTTACCTGAAGGCAATGAACGCAATTTCTCAGGAGGGGGGAAAAGGCATGAAGTGTGATGTGAGGCCTGTCTCCAGAACAACTAACGCTTGATTTAATTTTGGGGGGAACAATTAAGTACTATGTTTGCTGGTAAGGGTCTGTGAAACTCTGAATGGCCAAACCAGTGGGTCTACAACGAAGTGACAAGCCCTTCTGATACACGCCTTTGAGTGTAAAGATTCAATGAGGGGCATTGTCTGATTTCCCTTCTAGGGCATTAGGCTGGTTTTGAGTTGGAATATCTTCAGGTACCAGAATTGAAGTGAAAAAATAGAATTTTTTTTTTCCTTCATTCTCCCTCCCCCCAATTTTGTCAGGTCAGATATGGCCACATGTGCTGCAAAGAACACTTAAATTTGATTTGGGGTAAATGGGCTAAAGGTCCCTTTCAGAAATTAAAAAAAAAAAAAAAACCACCTTACATTTACTGACATTCAAGGGTAATTTTGCTGCAAAAATGTAATACAGAATAAAATATCGAATTGAGTTGTGGAGAGAGGATTATGGCTAAGCTGAAAATGAATATATTCTGAGTTTCTCCAAGCTCTGTTTTAGCTCCTTTCTAGTTAAGAGTGACCCGACTGACCAGACAAACTGCTTTACTCTTTCTTACCAAAGTGCTACTGCATCTATGTAAAACAAATAATCAATATATATATATATAAGAAAAACTCAAAAACAAGTTGTTTTAAATAAGACCAGCTGTTTTGCTGCCTGCAGCCAAAGATCTTTCTAATTTGAATCCTTAAATTTATAAAATAAAAATCAAACACTGTTCTGAAGTCCTGCTTTCAAATACTCTTCAGAGTTGACCTGAAATCATTTCAGCTAACGTCAGAGGTACATTAAATAACAACCAGATCATTTTGAGCACACACATGTCAAAATCAGCAGTTAGTATCTAGGAGTTGTACAACAACTGCATTCTGATCAAATTCTCCAATGAAAATAGTGCCATAAAATTTACAGTGACACTGGATACTTTTGAATCGTAGCCATGGGCAGCGATGACATGAATCTTTCCGGTCCTGCTGAGGCACGGAGAAAACTGCACACACCCCCCATAAGGTAGGTGAAAGCAGTGCGAAGGTGGGCGGTGAACGAGCAGCGTGTGCTGGAGTCTGGCTTCGGTGGGACACGTGACTCCACCGGGACACACAGGGGACAACTGGCCTGTTCGGGTCTGCTCCTAGGCCCACCCTATGAAAATTCAGCTGGAGACCTGTGGGCATCAAAGGCACCCGGTCTATAGGTCTATAGTTTCTTCCACTCCCAGCCTTGGGGACAGCCACCAAGTTTTGTTCCGCATCAATGGACAAGTACTACATCAAATAGGAATATTTCTTTGGAGCTAAAAAACCTGAACTCTGATTCGGATGATCTCCTTACTACCCCAGAAGGGAGCAGTTAAGGAACCCATAAATCCACTCATTGGCTTCCCATGTGGGTACTGCCCTTCCACATAGCTTACTTTGGATTTGTTCGGTTATAAAGCATGTCTGAAAGAATCAAGAGCCCGTGGAGGGAGCAAACCGCTAGGCAGAAAATAAATCCTCTCCAAGGTGCAATCATTGGCATCTACCTGAACCCTCTGGAACCACATCTGACCTCTGTTCGAAGGGAGGGAGTCAGGTACAAGACCCTTCGTTGAGCTTGGCAGAAAATTCCATACTTCAGATCCTTTGAGTGGCCCTCAGTATCTAAAAAGCCGATTAGAAACATTGCTGCATTAGCTACCAACTCGTTTGATTAGCATAAAAGGGAGTTTAATGTAAACAATATTTAGATAACCAAGTCATCACATTGCCTGTCCGGTTTTTCCAGCCTTCTTCAATGTGACACATTTAACTTTGGCTACTATCAAAAACAAAAATGTAGTACTTGATATTTTTCTTCTTAATATAAGTACATTTAAATAATAAAAAAAAGTATCAACACATAAGTAAGTGTCTAAACATCAAGATACATAAATATCTAGGGATTCCTCGCGGGAATACAGTAGTTGAAAATGACCCAAAGCTGTAGCTGTTTCTCAAAAAGAACAACCACACGAAAGTCCAAAAGAAAAGTTAAATAAAACTTACAGAAAAAAGGAATCATATTTCTTTCAATTGTCAAAGCAAGGAAGAAGCAAGCTCAAATTTATATATATAAAAATAAAAACCACCCCAAATGCAAACACTCATTTTGCAATTTATAAGGTGCTGGAAGAGAAAATTAAAAATATGAATTAGATACCAAAACAAGAGGAGTTGCATTCCCCCCTCCCTCCCCCCGCCCCCAAAACCAAAAATTCCATTCTTTGGAATAGACAACTTGGTTAAAAAGTGAAGTCAAGGCTATAAAATCTTTCTTTTATTCACAGCATCGCTAAATCAGAAGCATTCACAGTTTCCCTCTGNCGCTCTGGTTCGGGAGGCTGGGGTTGAGCAGCGCCGAGCCCGTGGACGCGTTGGTGCAGGGCGGCAGGATGCGCGGCGGCGAGCGCTCGCCGCCCACCATGGAGAACTGGTAGGAGCCGGCCGAGGCGCCGTAGTACAGGTGGTAGGAGGGCGAGCTGGCCTGGAAGGGGCCGCCCTGCGCCTGCGACGAGCCGGGGTAGGGCGGCGGCAGGTACGTGTGGTAGCGCGTGGCCGAGCTCATGGCCGACATGCCGATGCCGATGCCCGACGTGACGGGCGTCGGGGAGTAGGTGAAGGCCCCGGGGTAGTGCATGCGGGGGTCTGAGATGGAGGGCAGCGCGGGGAACTGGCGCGGGTCGCCGAAGGCCGTCAGGTCGGGCGCCGCTGCGGGGGCGGGAGGGAGAAGAGAAGCGTGAGGCGCGAGTGGAGGAGGCCCCGCCCCTCCCGCCCACAGGGGTACCCAGAATGCTGCTGCCCGGGGAGCCCGGGGCCTACCCAGCATGCAAGCGGATAGAGAGGTGGGAGGATGGCCGCGACGGCCGTGGCGTAACGCGAGTTCGTGTACAAAGGATGTAATATACCGTACAGTAATGGGTAGATATAATACGTATAATATGATATCGGTGTAACCACGGGGTCAGCAAACCCACCTTGCAGCTGCCACCAATTTTCGCGTGGCTCACAAGCTAAGAATGAGTTACTTCTCTAAATGGTTGAAAGAAGTGAAAGGAAGAATATTTCCTGATGTGAAAATCCTGTGAAATTCAAATTTCAGTGGCCATACGAAACGTTTCATTGGGATGAACTTTGCCCATTCTTTGATGTGTCAGCAGGGCTGCTGTGGAGCAGAGTTGAGCGGTCGTGACACGGACCCATCGTGGGACCCAGAAAGCTAAAATATCTGCCATCTGGCCCTTTACATTAAAAAGTTGGCCGGCCCTCTATCATCACTATATTAATATGCCAATATTAATATAAGTGTAATCTGTGATATTAACATAATTATAACAAGATGTAACTTATAAAATCATACAATACTAACGTAATGGAGGCATGGGCTGATAAATATTAATAGAATCTATCCTACATATATGACATTGTGTTGTAATATTGATATATATATAAATATTGAATAATATTTAGGTTGAATCATAGGAAACTGATGTTTCTGTAGGCCTCAAACAATTAAAAATTGGCAATTTCTTATGATGTGATCTGACGCTTGCCATTGTAGTGACTGAGGGTGAGTGTCAGTAGCACCGCGCTCTTTCTCCGCTACATCTATCTTTAGACTTGTTCCACATTTGTAGAGAAACACAGCCTCGGTTTCACGTGGTTCACTTCACCGGTTCTGTGCCTCACTGCCTTGTTAACACAAACGGCTGTAGGGCCTTGATGTATATACTCCATTTCGCACATGAAGTTTTACCAGGAATGGCAAAGCTTGGTCTATAAAACTCACTTTGTTAGGATTATGCATTTATGGTTTCGGAGACTGGCTTTGGCCTTCATTGCATCCTTCTGCATTTTTCTCAACCACAGGCTGCCCTTGGGAACTACGAGGGGGTCTGGACGCCAGGAAGTGCTGCCTGTGTCCTGTAGATCAGTTTCTCAACAGTTAGCACTATTGACATTTTGGGGCAGTTATTTGTTGGGGCGGTGGGGGGCTGTCCTGCGCACTGTGGGATGTTTGGCAGTGTCGTGGCCTCTGCCCACCAAACGTCCGCGGTGCCCCCACACCCCGCGTTGTGACAACTAACAATGTCCCCAGACACTGCCACATGTCCTCGGGGGAGGGGAAGGGGGACAAGGCCCTCCTCTCCCCCCCCCCGGAGAACCACTGTAGATGTAGCATGGTGTCCTGGGTTAATTTCTGTTCCTCAGAATTTTTCATTAAATGACTGGGCCGGGGCCGTAGTCTTTATATTAGCAAACCCAAAAGGCAGCAGAGGCAAGAATTAAACGTTTTAAAATTTGTTAAGCTCTCAAATCAACATATAAAACAACTCCAAGCCCAGGAGGGCATGTGGCCTGTGTCCTTTTGTGTTCGGGCCCATAGAGAAACTTGACAGAGCCAAGAGTTTGCTCTGAAAGGAAAGCTACCAGGGTGGATTAATCTGTTTTTGGAAGGCATCCGGGGTTGATCAACTTCCTCATATTTCAAGCCTATTACTCCAGCAGGGAGAGCTAGTGTGCGCCTTTCTCTGCCTGTCTCTCTCCCTCTCCTCCTCACGCTCTCTCCCCCTTCTCCCCCTCCCTTCTCCTCCTTCCCTCTCTGAATGAACTCCTCCATAAATTCGGGGTGAATGTGATGAGGAGGGTATATGCTCCTCATCAGAGAGGTAATTAAAGTTTACAGAAACAACCCAAGTCTGCAGCCAATCTCTCTGCTAATGAGGAAACCAGGAGTCTGACTTTTAAACAAACACTCCTGTTAATCTTTTCAAAGCGAGGCAGACATGTGGGCCGGGGAAACGTTGTAAACTGACAGAGGTTCTAGAGCTGCCGTTCCATGGCTGCTCTCGAGCCCGTCCTGAAGCCAGGCCGCACCTCATTCCAGAGCATTCGTCCCTGCCCGCGGACTGGGGCCGTCTGTGAGCAAGCTCTGTGTCACTTGTTTTTGCTCACACGGAGAGCTGTGACAGGAAGCTTGACTCCGTTTTTCCAGTTAATGTCTATAGTCTAGGGAGAATCCAAGGTAGGGGGAAGAGCATTCGGCAAATACAATCAATTCGTTGGCATCTGATGCAATAACTCAGGACAGGAGCTAATGGCTCCGCCCATTATTCCTCTTGCTTCATTTGCCCTGAGACAAAAAAGGTGAATCCACTGGAAAAAATGAATGAAAGGTCACCCTGTTTCATGGCGATGTCTGGACATGTTCTGCCAGTGTGTTCCAACTACTACTACGTGGTAAGCTGGTGACGGTACCAAGTTACCGTAATCCCGAGTGAGTCCGCAATTGGTCACGGACGTAAGTCATGGAATGATGTTACGGCCTCAGCTGTCAGGGGAGAAGAGCTCTTTCACGTGTGGCCAGGATAGCTGAAAGCTCTTCGGTACTGCCCGCGATTCTCCTGTCTACACAGTCCCCGGGCCGCTCCACAAGAGGCCATCTATTTGGCCACTCTGTCTTTTTCCACTCATTTTGATAGTAAAAGAGCTTCGGCCCTCCAGATATGTTCCGATTCAGATGGCCTATTCAAATAATTGGGGCCATTTTTATGTCCGGTCTGACACTTCCTACTGAGCCCCACTGCCATGTGCCACTCACCCCACCGGGCTGTAGCTCATGTGTCCCTTCGGCTGGCCTGGCGCCCCCTTATTCAATGGCGTGTGGGGGTGGGAAGCCCTAATATTCACAGGGAGCTTTTAAGGAGTAGGAAATCTAGGGATTAGGAGGTTCAGGTATTTTCGTTGGAAATGTTTCCCCACCGATGGGGCTAAATATTTGCCATGACAGCTCAAGTGTTCGTTCTGCAGCTTGATGTGGATGAAAGCTGTCCCACTCCGGCCCCTCCCACTGCCCCCAAAGGATTAAACAGCCTGAGCAGATAATGGCTGCCTTAAAAGGATCTTTTGCATGACTCAGATTAATGCGTGCTGTCTGTCGCCCAGGTTGGCAGCTAAACATTAATTTTTTTTTAAAGAAAAAAAAATAAAGGAGAACCTGCAGATGACATCTCTTTTCAGACAAGGTGTGGAGACTGTCTGCAACGGAAAAGAGAGGGAGACAAGAAGGCAAGGACCCCGCCCGCA
>NW_027530213.1:5779189-5781281 GCF_008692635.1 Crocuta crocuta | reverse complement strand
GTTCTCACAGCAGGGAGCCCGGCAGCCACTTTTCTTTTCACGCCTCCCAACCCCCTACTGCCTCCAGGCGTCTAACCACACTCGGCAGGCCTGCGCTCCAGGCTTGATTTCTCCGGGGGAGATCTGCCAAGTTGAAGAGCAGCGTCCCCATGCCCTTCTCTCTGCCACCAGGGGGGTGGGAAAGCTCATCTGGAATTCTCTCTGGCCCTCCCTCCAACACAGGGGAGGAGCAGTCTCGGGGGCTGAACTGGGACGTGGCTTTTGTGTACTTCACACCCTCATGCCGTACAACATCCTTCCCTGCTCGTCGGGTAACTGAGGTCCTGGTTAGCCAGAAGTGTAACAGTGACATGGGACTTGGGAGGGCATATTACTCATTCCTTAAAAAAAAAAAAAAAAGTCACCCTCACATCCGAACACTGGTCAGTCGGAGTGGCTGTCCCCTAGGGCTCTTGAAACTAGAAGGTGCAGATCTTAGGTGCTGACCAAGTCAAAAGTCTTATGTAATAAACTCCAAGGGACCCACAGCGGGCACATTTCCAAGGAAAACAGCAATTGTTTCAGATGTAGAGAGCCGAGCAGCGCCACTGAGAAGAATCAATAAAAGTTGACAAGTGCCTTTGGAATCAAACTGGTCCCAAGGGAACAGAACTTCTAAAACAACAAGCTGGGCAGACGTCATCATTCCTATGCTACTTCCTCAACGCCTCAGCCCCCAGCAGGTGTCCTGAACATACTGGCATTAATAGTCAAAAACAATGTAGAGGTGGGCACCCACGTCGGCTTTCCCACTTCACCACAGTGCCCGAGAATACCTGAAGGCCGGGGTTCCCAACTAAGGGGGCAGTCTGGGACCTCTGGCTATGAGGCAAGGCCTGGAGACATTCTTGGTTGTCTTGATGGGGGTAGGGGTATGGCTGTATCTAGAGATGTTGCTAGAAGTCCCACGGGGCACAGGGCAGCCACCCCCCATGACAAAGAATTCTCTGGCCCCAGTTGTCAGTGGTGCTGCTGTTGAGAAGCTCTGGGAAGAAGCCAAAGCGTTTGGTGAAATCTCACATAATCACAACTGTCTGGAAAACACCACATTACACGGCGTTTAAAATGGCGGACAGGCCGCCTTTGCCCCTCTGCCTGCCCCCTAATCTACCATAATCGGAGCTCAAGGGCTGGAAAGCAAAACCACCACCCTCTTCCAAACACATACGAAGTACACTTGCAGGCTTCATAAGGCTGAAGTTCTCTGAGGTATTTTCACACTTTGGTCCAGCTTCAATTTCAAAGCTCCAAACAGGGAGTTTCTTCCTTTGCTTTTCACAAAGGAATTTTTCTCTAACCCCGATTTCCCTGCCCACAAGCAAAGGTGAGTGCCAAGCCCAAAGGTCTCATAGGTTACATGACTAATATTTAATGAGCTCGTATTAACAACAATTATGCTAACCACGACACCTGAGCTTTCCATTCTGTTCCTCTAATCTGGTATGAACAACCCTTCATTCGAAATATCTCATGTGGGGTGTAGCCCGGGGACCCCAGTGTGCTGTTCACATGGCCTCTGAAAGCTGGCCACCCACAAGATGGACAGTTCCACCTGACTTCTAGAAGCTGGTTACTTTGGCCTTGTATATTATAAACCCTTCAGCTGCTCCCTTTGTCTGCCGAATGTGAGCAAGCCCCAAAGGCCCACAGAATCCACTTCTGCCTTGGCGTTCATAATCTCTGTCTCAAGGTGTCAGGGAAAATCCGTGCACGGGTATAGGACTTTGACAACCTTGTCTTTAAAGCACATTTTACCTTCCCCCTCGCCCCCCGAAACAACTGCCAGCCCCTTCAGGCATCTCCAGTCTCTCGAACCTTCCACTCTAGCTCAACTTCAAAGAGTGTGTTGGAGCCGCTTACTTGAGAGTCGACTGGAAATCTCTGCAGAGAGCGTTGTCATGCCGCTGGCCCGTCCCGGCGAGATGGGTGTTGCTGGGTGTACGGAAGGCGAGGCGATGGATCCCAGGTACTGGTAAGACTGATCATAGGACCAGGGTGGGGACGGCTGGATCTGCCTTGTGTCTGCAGAAGATCGGAGAGGTCAGTCATATGT
>NW_027530213.1:5769882-5779161 GCF_008692635.1 Crocuta crocuta | reverse complement strand
GGGAGGATTTAAGAAGAGAAATCTTTTAATAACAAAGCTAGTCACCATTGTTTAAGTGCATTATACATGCCTGTGGCCTGTTGACCAGTGTGTGTAGTAAGTCCAAGTATTTGCTTTTGTTTGAGTGTTCTCCTCCTCCTCCCAAAGATACTGAATTACATAGTTTATGTGTGATGCTTGCAGATTTCCCCCTGATAACTGTTCTTTCCAAAAGCTGGACTTGCTCATGCTCATAACCACGGGGGAGGTTGAAGGTGCTTTCCAGGTAGGTGTTCACGCCCCCCTGTTGAACTACAGCACGTATTGGCCATCCAGACAATTTCAGCTTTACCAGAGTTACAATTCTCATCCTGTGACACATTTTATAAACTCAGATGATCACCTATCCGTCTGTATTCAGTAATCAAAAAAGAACATAGAGCCTTGATTTTTTTTTTTTTTTGGTTCCTTTGGTAAAAATACTCCAAAGGCTTTTAAAAGTCCTCTGTTGGGGTGCCTGGGTGGCTCAGTCGGTTAAGCGTCCGACTTCAGCTCAGGTCCTGATCTCACCGCTCGTGGGTTCGAGCCCTGCGTGGGGCTCTGTGCCGACAGCTCGGAGCCTGGAGCCTGTTTCAGATTCTGTATCTCTCTCTCTCTCTCTGCCCCCCCCCCGCTCGCACTCTATCTCTCTCTCTCTCAAAAATGAATGTGTTAAAAAAATAATAATAAATAAATAAATAAATAAATAAAAGTTCTCTGGTTAGGCAAATTGTCTCCCAAGGATGACAGAGAAGAAGGTCTGGCTGGGAAGCCGGCGCTGCGGCCTGGTGACGAGTTCACAAGCACAGCAGTAGTGAGCTAGCTCAACCAGCCCAGGCCGACAGGTGCCCTGTATCTTTTCAAGACCTCAAGTTTGCTGCGTTTAAAGGGCAGAATGTTGAGCAAGTATTTTATAGAGGGCCATTAAATGAGGCCTGGGATAGAAAAGAGACAAAACTCTGACTTCAGAAGATTTCGGCAAAAAGGACTTTGTCGATTTGACTCCAGCATTCACAGGAGTCTTAGTTTCAAAAGCATCACACTGTTAACAGATGAAAAGGAGAAAAAAAGGAACAAACCCTCTCCTTAGGCCACACGTGTAAGCAAATTTAAATGGCCCGCTGGCCCACCACAAGGTAGCTTTCCATTTTTTTTAGGGCTAAACACTGATTTTCTCTCTGTGTCCCACCTTCTCTGTGGACCACGCCACTCCCCAGGGACCTCATAGCCAGGGCTGCATGAGGCTGCGAGTCAATCTGGAAAGAGCAACGTTCCTCAGGAAAATACTGGTTGCAAGCTGTGTATGTGCCAGGACATAAAGAACTGAGTTATTTCTACTCATTATAGAACATTCTACTTCCTCAGGGGGCTGTTCATTTCCAACAGTTCAAGTTTGCTGTTTCTGTTGATCTGTTCGAAGCCGGCAAAGCAATGACAGAATCAGGGGTTTGGAGATCCAGGTCTCGCCCCATCTTCTGCCTGCCCCATCCCCTTCCCCCCCTCCCACATGGATCCGTTTCTTTCTTTTGTTTAAAATAAATTTTAGGGGCACCTGGGTGACTAGTCAGTTGAGTGTCCCAACTCTTGATTTCAGCTCGGGTCACAATCCCTGGGTTGTGGGATCGAGCCCGGCTTCGGGCTCCATGCTGAGCATGGAGTCTGCTCGGGATTCTCTCCCTCCCTCCCTCTGCCCCTCCCCCTCGCATGCGCTTGTGCTCTCTCTCTAAAAAGTAATAACTCAATTTTTTGAGTTTAAAAAATCTGGGGAAATATTTTAACTTAGACTGTCTGAAATCAATGTTAAAGAAGGGCCTTCATTTCACTCTGAATCTTCGGGAATTTGAGCAGATAAGTAAACCCGTCCATTCTAAACTCCATGGAAATGAATGTTCAACTACAGTCAAAGATCTGCAGTCTTACAGGCAACAGTGTTTCTAATAACCGTAAGCAAATAGCAATAGCATGTTGTTTAGAATTCTCATATTACTACAAGCGTTTTCTTCCAAGTGAAGAATAAATTATAGACTCAGATATTTTTGTAAGACATGCATATGTCTTAGATATACACATTTGCTGCGGGAATATGTAGCACTCAAATATTTTAATCATTTCAGAAGCAAACAAAAGAGGTTTTATAATTGTCATAAAGCCCTCCGGGGTGTGAATTGCGGTTCAGTAACTCATGCCTTGCTGTGTAGACAGCCCAGCATCCCTTAACCCCGTGTCTAAAACCACAGTAAGCATAAAGCATTATGCCATGATTCATGCTCTGTCATGTTTTACTGTAGTGAAAAAGTTGTGCTAGGCTTTTCTAAACTCATAATTAAACCATGCAAACGTTGCATAATGTTTCACAGCCTTTTAAAAATATGCTTTGGTAAAATGATCTTTATGATTAAAGTCCAAGTTCTGGGATTGCTTTTTTTTTTCTTTTTAAACCCAGGGTTTTAGATTCAACATTCTTACTCCACACACAGCTTAGCTTTCTAGCGTTAGAGAACGGATAACACTAAAAACCCAAAGGACCCCCCCCCCCTTCAATTTCCATTCATGTGACCAGAGTGAACTGTGTTTGGATTCATTGCCAGCGGTGGGCCAGAAGGTGGTGATGGCGAGCTGCTCCTGCCAGGTTTTTGAGTGTTTTCGAATTCTATGTGTATTACTAATAAAAACCCAAAAGCAAAAAAAAAAAAAAAAAAAAATTAGAACAAAACACTAGGGCCAATGATATGGTATGTGCCGAGCTTACTGCTCAGTTACCACTCTTGCTCTGATGGGGCCAATGTGAACACAAGAAGGCAGTGTGGTGGGCCAGCCCGAGCTCTGGGCTCAGACGCAGAAGTGGCCTCCACGCCTACCTCTGTGGTGAGCCTGGACCTGTGGCGAGCCTTACACTTCCTCGTGCTCATCTCTGAGAAGACATGATCTCCACGCCGCTTCCAACAGCAGGATTCTAATTCAAATAGGTCCTCTGCACTGTTTCCCTGCTTCCCTTGTACGCCAGTCAGACTTTGGAACGAATCAGGTGGAAGTGTGGGGTGAGGAATGGTGCTCTTAACAGTAAATATACCTATTCTGGGATGACGGAGTAGGCAGGGAGAAGGTGCAAGTTATCCAGAAAAGACCAGAGGCCGAGGAAGAGAGCCGCTGTCAGTCATTATCCAGAGAGTAGGGCCACTTGTTCCTGAAGGGAGAGCCTCCGATAAGTCAGTCCATCGAAAAGGACAAACGTTTTTTGAAATTTTGGTGTGTGCCCTGCATGTGCTAACTGAGCTCGGAGTAAAGACTTAAGGCCAACGTAGTCCCCGCCCCACGGGAACTTCCGGTCCGATACCAGTGAAGGTCCCGGGAGTAGATGGCGCTTGGGAAGGTCTCTTCCTATTGCATTAATCGTCGTGTTGAGAGGGTTTTTTTTTTTTTTTAATTCATTCACACTAACTGGTTTGTTCATTCATTCATCCATTCATAGGCTAATGGAATTATTCGCCTCCTCATGGGTTCTTGTTGCCAATGAGCATTTTTGCTTTACTAGGGTCACTGTTTCGGGGACTCAGCAGTGAATGGATTGTGCCTTTAGGGAATCACAGCTAGTGGGGACCTGTGTCCAGGTGAACTAATGGATTATCTGCCTCATCTGGCTTGCAAACAGCCGGTCCCACATCAGAGCTAGCCCCCATGGCGATTATTACACACTTCTGGTCTGCCTCAGAGGAACAGACCAGGGAAAGTGTCTAACTGAAGTCCTAGACTAGATTGCAGTCTGAATTCTGCCTTCACCCTGGGCAAGTCACTTCTTTTCTCTGCTTCATAGTTTTCCCACTTCAAAAAGTAGCAGTGAAGAAAAGGTGAGGCAAACTATATATAAAACAAGTAACACAGTTTTTGGCCATATTAAAGGTTCAGTTCGTCTGAGTAATTTTTATGATTCTATTATGAAAAAGGAAAAGAGGGGCACCTGGGTGGCTCAATTGGTTCAGTCTCCGATTTCGGCTCAGGTCATGATCTCACCGTTCGTGAGTTTGAGCCCCATGTCGGGCTCTGTGCTGACAGTGAGGAGCCTGCCTGGGATTCTCTTTCTCCCTCTCTCTCTGCCCCTCCCCTGCTTATGCTCGCTCTCTCTCAAAAATAAAAAAAAATAAAAAAAATAAAAAAAGGGAGGGGAGGTGCACCTGGGTGACTCAGTCGGTCAAGCCTCTGACTCTTGGTTTTGGCTCAGGTCATGATCTTGTGGTTCATGAGGTGGGGAGCCCTGTGTCCGGATCTGTGCTGGCAGTGCAGAGCCTGCTTCAGATTCTCTCTCTTCTATCTCTGCCCCTCTCCTGCCTGAGCTCTCGCTCTCTCCCCCCTTTCTCTCAAGGATAAACAAACAAAAAGATAAAATTTAAAAAGGGAAATAAATCCATGCTAAGGGGTTCATCTGATATATATTGGTAAGGCCATGCACACCTGCTCCAGAGTGAGGCTCAGGTAATACCATGCTGTTCCCTGATAAAGGGCTTGACAGCCAGTCTTCAGCACCAGAGACGAGCTGGGCTCCGAAGGGTAAGTGGTAAAGGGCAAGAAAACTGGAGATCTGAGGAGAGGATAGAAGAGACGAGGATCCAGTGTCAACCAGTTCACGTTTCCAGTAAGAAAACTACTGGAGGGGCACCGGGGTGGCTCAGTCCATTAAGTGTACGACTCTTGGTTTCAGCTCAGGTCATGATTTCACAGTTTGTGGGTTTGAGCTCCACATTAGGCTCTGCATCGACAGTGCAGAGCCTGCTTGGGATGCCCTCTGTGTGTGTGTGTGTGTGTGTGTGTGTGTGTCTCCCTCTTTCTCTGCCCTTCCCCTGCTTGTGCTCTCTCTCTCTCTCTCAAAATAAATAAATACACTTAAAAAAAACTACTGGCTTAGAAAATTTAAATTTGAGCCTTTCTGCCTCCTGTGGTTTTCAGGGCACATAATATTTTGATGCAGCCACTTTACTGAGGCCATCTTGTGATGGGTTCTTTTCGGCTTTATAATCCCCAAAAATGGGCGAAACAGAGCCCCCCTCCCTTCCGTCTGAAATGAGTTCCAAGAAGGGGGATGTTGGGGAGCAGTTGGGGCAGAAGCAAGTGGTGAGCTCGGAGAGACCCGCGGCACACCCTACTCAGTAAGAAAGCACAATGCTGTCACCTTTTGATGCAGCGATATCAAAAAGTCTCCAGAGTGAGAAGCGGCCCTATCAAATAACTGCCATCAAGGTGTCCTGCCACTTCCTGCTACACCTCTGAGACGTCAAAGAAAGTCGGTCACCAGTCCCATCTCTACCAGAAAAAGCTGAACAGACTGATAATCCATGACTTTTCTTAGTCTATTAAAGAATCGAGACTATAGGGCAAACTGCCAGCCCAAAGTCCTGAGAGGCACCTGACTGTAGAAATTCGCATTGAGGTCTGCGTACCAGGAACGGAAGCTGCTGGGGCCAAAAACTGGGAGGAACACTCATATGGTAATTTTGATAAATCTGATAAATCACGAACTCTTCCAGGTTTTTGTGGGATCCAGTATCATAACAGTCAGTTACAGCTAAATGACACCATTTAGGGAAGAGTTTGTAGGGAAGTCCAATGACAGTAAGGGAGACAAAAACAAGGACACTGGAGGAATCTGAAGCTTCTGGCATCAACAGCTACAGTAAACACTAAACACAGCCCAACTCCGAGCTAGATGAACATAAAATCTCACACTGAAGGCCTGTTTACCTCCGTTCCCGTGACCCTGACACATCGTGCCCAGCTTTCAAATTAGACATAACAGGGCATATGCCAAAAGGTAAGAGAAGCAATCTGAAGAGATACAATAAGCATCAGAACCAGACTCAGATATGACCTAGAACTTGGAGTTCCCAGACAGGGGATTTAATTATGATTAATATGTTAAGAGCTCTACTGGGAAAAGGAGCCCGCGTGCAAGAACAGGTGGTGATGTCGTAGGGAGATGGAAACTCTCAGATACAGAAGGACATTCTGGAAATGAAAAACACTGTAACGGAGGTGAGAGATGTCTTTGACAGGTTTATCAGTAGGTTGGACATGGCTGACGAAAGAATCGAGGAGCCTTAAAATACGTTAGAAACTTCCCAACCTGAAAGGCGTAAAGAGAGAAAAGAAAGAAAAACCAATGCAAACAAACAGAAAAAAGCCAAACAGAACATCCACGAACTTTGGGACAATTTCAAAAGTTGTGACATATGTGTGGAGAGTGGAAATATCAGAAGGAAACAAAGAAGAAAACAGTGGAAAAAATAGTTGAAATATCAATGACCAATAATTTTTCTTTTTTTAAAAATTTCTTTTTAATGTTTATTTTTGAGAGAGAGAGAGAGAGAAAATGAGTGGGGGAGGGTCAGAGAGAGAGGGAGACACAGGATCTGAAGCAGGCTCCAGGCTCTGAGCTGTCAGCACAGAGCCCGACGTGGGGCTTGAACCCACGGACCGTGGGATCATGACCTGAGCTAAAGTCAGACGCTTAACCCACTGAGCCCCCCAGGCGCCCCATAATGGCCAATAATTTTTCAAAATTAATAACAGCTATCAAACCATAGATCCAGAAGCTCAGAGAACACCAAGGAAGAGAAATACCAAACAATCTACAGAAGCACCTTACCCCGAGAACAACGAGGATGAGAATGACTTCCAACTTCTCTTCAGAAACCAAGCAAGCAAAAAGAGAGTGTAGCAAATATTTAAAATGTGTGGAGAAAAAAAAAAGCCACCAGCCTCGAATTCTATATTCAACAAACTTATGCCTCAACAGTGAGGGAGAAACAAAAGATGTTTTCTGACATACAAAGACTGAGGTAATTTACCCAGCAGAATGGTCATGCAAGAAATGTTAGAAGAAGCTCTTCAAGGAAAAGGAAAATGTAGGTCAGAAAATTAAATTGACAGAGAGAAAGGAAGAGCTTCAGGGAAAGAATAAATGAAGGTAAAATAAAGTCTTATTTTTCCTGTTCTTAGTTGATCCAAAAGATAACTGTCTAAAATGATATCAGAGGGAAAACCGTATTGGGTGATCCCAGCCTATGGACGAAGGAGATGAACGGCAGTAATGACAGAATGGAAGGAGTGACATAGTGATATTCAGTGGCGGCTTAGATTCAGTATATACATGGTTTGTAACTCTAGGGCAAACACTAAAAACATTTAAAAAATAATTTTTTTAAAGTTTATTTACTTATTTTTGAGAGCAACAGACAGCACGAGCAGGGGGTGGGGCAGAGAGAGGGGGAGAGAGAGAGAATCCCAAGCAGGCTCTGTGCTGACACCTGGTGCGGGGCTCGAACTCGGGAAATTGTGAGGTCATGACCTGAGCCCAAACCGAGAGTCGGATGCTTAACCAACTGAGCCACCCAGATGTCCCTAAAAACATTTTTTTCAAAAAGTATAATTGAGAGACCAAGAAAGGACATAAAATGGAATCATAGAAAATGCTCCATTAAAACCAGAGAAGGCAGAAAAAGAGGAGGAAAAAAAAAAGAGCAGGTAAGCAAATATTAAACAGGTATAAACATGGTACATATGAATCTAACTATGTCAATAATCACTTTAACTATGAATGTTCTAAGTGCACCTGATTAAATGACAGGGATTATCAGAGTGAACTGATAACAAGGCCCAACTCTATGTTGTCTATAAGGAACTTACTTGAAATATAAAGACTGGGTTAAAAGTAAAGAGGTGCAGAGAGACTGTGCTAACACTAACCCAAAGAAAGGCAGTGTAAATCTATTAATTTTATACAAAACTGGCTTCAGAAGAAGGAAAAATTTCAGGGATAAAGAGGGGAAATACTTGATGATGAAAGAGTCCGTTCTCTAAGAAGAGGTAACAATCCTTAACGCGTGGACACTTAACAATAGCGTCGAAAAACACGAGGCAAAAACTGACTTCGAACTATAAGAAAAAATAGAAAAATATTCTTCTAGTAACTGATACATCAAGCAGGCAGAAAATTACGGCATATTTGACCTGAAAAGTATCACCACCAGGCTTGATGTAGTTAACATTTATAGAAGATGGCACTTAACAACAGCAGAATATAAATGTTTCTTAAGCTCACAGGGAACATTCACCCAGAAAGACCACATTCTGGGCCATAAAACACCCATAACAAATTTAAAAGAGCAGAAAGCACGCAAAGCGTATTCTCAGACCCCATGGATTTAAAGCTAAAACGCAACATCAACAATGGAAAGTTAGCTAGAAGAAATATT
The DNA here is from genome assembly GCF_008692635.1 of Crocuta crocuta. NCBI lineage: Eukaryota > Metazoa > Chordata > Mammalia > Carnivora > Hyaenidae > Crocuta > Crocuta crocuta. Next base: position 5,770,900 of record NW_027530213.1, on the reverse strand, counting down.
TGGAGCTTCAACAACACACCTCTAAATAACCCATGGGTTAAATACGAAGTCTCAAGAGAAATTAAAATGCATTTTGAGTTAAAGGAAGACCCAACTGATCACAATTTGGGGGATGCAGTGAAAGCAGTGCTTAGAGGGAAATTTATAGCAGCAAACGCATATATTGGAAAAGAAGAAAGATCCAGAATCAATATCTGAGCTTCCACCTTAGGAAAGTAGAGGAAAGAAAGCACTAAACCGAAAGTGAGCAGAAGAAGAGAAATAATAAAAATTAAGGCAGAAATCAGTGAACTGGAAGGTGGCAAGGAAAGTGTTGCCCAAGAACGCAGCAGAGAAAATCAACAAAACCAAAGGCTGTTCTTTGCAAAGGTTAAAACGGCCGACTTTGTCCTCAGACCCCTCCAGGCCACACGGGAGAGCCTGGCCAGAGAGCCCTGATGGCTCTGCTCTGACCACCCACCTCTCTGGGGTTTTTAAGGCCCAGACTCCAAACCCAGATTCCCAACAGCGCCACCTGAGCCCAGGGGCCCTCTCTCAGCCCGGGGCCAGAAGCAGGTCAGCAGCCCTGTGGCGCGGCTGGTATAGTTAGAAGGCCCTTCCTCTGGCCATCGAGCTGATATCTTTAAAAGATGTGACCTTTCGGTAACCTTTCCGAGCCATTTAAAAACAGAGACCAGACAGTTATGTATGTCATGGGGCCCCAGCATCTATTTTTAAAAGGGCCAAACCTGCTTGGTGAACATATAAAAACCCTTGGNGGGGTTTTTTTTTTTTTTTTTTTTTTTTTTTTTTGCCTTCTTGCTGTTTGGAAGACGGCAAGGTGGTTCCCAGGGCTCTCTTCAGCTTCACCTCAGTCATGGGGAGCTGGTGTCATACCCCTTGGATGCCTGCAAATGCACAACAGGATATGACTCAGGGCTCAGAGATGTGAGTCAGTTTCCAGGGTGATGTGTCAGGGCGGGCCTTGGGGGGTGGCTTACATCTCCTTGTCTGGGACCCTTGGGAAGGAAGATCGGGG
>NW_027530213.1:5741941-5769468 GCF_008692635.1 Crocuta crocuta | reverse complement strand
TGGGTGGGTCTGTGTACTGAGAGAGCCCTTTCCCCGGAAGTCCCGCCGTCTCCCAGCACCGTTTTCTCCCGTCTACGAGGCTTGCGGTCCACGCAGCGCAGCCCGAGAAGGAGGGCGAGCAGTCACCCAGCAGTGTGGCCGGGTCGCCGACACAGGAGTAGCGTGTTGTTGCTATCAGTGAAACCCCATGGTAATGTGAGTCAGCTCCGACTAGCGCTGGATCCTGGAAAAAGCAAGGTTGTGAAATAGCTCTGGTATTTGCCAACCGTTGTCTCTGCCGGCTACAGACATCTTGGTTAGTCATGTACGTACGGCTAAGATGCCTTCATTGTTCCAGCAATTACTCTGAAGGGAAGCATCCAGCACCAAGCCTGGGCAGAGACCCGCCCGGGGATGCTGCGTGTTAAAGGCCTTCAGGGTCTCGAGGGGTCCCGGCCCGATCGGGGGATGGTGGGGGGCTCTGCAGAAGGGAAGGAGAAGGGAGCCGGAGCCCTGTGGCCACATCTCCACCCCTCCCAGCCTCTGGAGGGACCCATATTCCCAGCCCCGCCAGGGGGAAGGTGGGGAGGCTCCCAGGCGTGGCGTTCAGGGCCACCGGGTCGGGGCGCTGGGAATCCAGGAGGCCGATCCCTCACAGTAGGGCCGCCCCCAGCCCCCGTGACTCGCCACAGCGCTTTTCCTTCCAAACCTCTGTTTCCTCATCTCTCAAACTGGGGGCAGCCAGCCTCACCTGCCTCCCAGGTGTGAGACTTAATTAATGTTTGTGGAGCAGCTTTGAGACCACAGATGAAAGGCGTTCTATAAACGCGAAGGGCCGGTCCTCATTAGAGTTGCCAGACACTTCCCAGGGGAAACAGTTCAACCCTCGCCACGAGGCCTCTCCTCGCAGCGTCTGGAAAAAGGTTCTGGACTCCGGCAGAGTTGTCTCTGAGGAAGGGCTGGGGGTAAGACACTGGCTCCGAGAAAAGACGCGGGTGTGGATAAACACCTCCTGTTCTCTGCCCACACCGTGTCCCCGAGGCAGAGAGAGAGAGAGAGAGAGAGAGTAGCCTTGAGTTCACACGAGATGGGGGGGATCATGGTTTCGAGGGAACAGAAGGAACCTTCTGGTCTTCCTCTGTCTTCCCTTGCAGACAGATTATTGCCCTGTACTTTGTTAAACAAACATCCTCTGCAGACACCTTGCCCGTAAAGATTTTCTGCACCTCGGCCCCCTGGACATGCTTTCCAGGCCTGAACTGATTCGACAGGTGGGCTGGGTAAATTCCTGTAAGGCCAGCCCATGCGCCACGTTCAAGTTATTCCACAGCCGCCCTTGGAGTAATTTCCTTCCCTTCTTCCATTTCCTTCTCCTCCAACAAAACCCTCAGAACACAGAGGCTGAGGATGGCCTTCGGGTCTCGTCCACTCATTCTCTAGCTCCTGTGACCTCCTTGTCGCTCCTGGAGAAGGAAGAGCCAGAAGGAATCAACAGCTGGGCGATTTCAGGCAGCCTCCAGCTTGTGCTCGAGCCCTTGACACAGAACGAGGACCCTCACTCAACAGGGATCAAGTGACAGACACCTCGAAGTGGGAAGCTCCAAGCGGCAGAGACACAGCAGGACCTGGCATTGGCCAAAGCTAAAGAAGCAGAAACCTTCTGAAGGAATGTTCTGCGGGGCTGGCACGTGCTCTAAAGAGGACTGGGCAGGTTTGAGCATCGCTGGTCCATGGCACAGGGCAGGAGACTGTCAGAGCCACGCCACGATCAGACTGTCGATGGAAGGCCAGGTGCTGATGCGGGGGAGCCCACAGGACTTGCCAGAGGGACCTCAGTGGTCTCTCTGACCAAGCAGATTCAGTGAGAGCTGACCCTGGGGCAGATCCTATAAAGTAACGTGGCCAAGCTTTGCTAGGGTCCTTGGGATGCCTCGGGGTGGCGGCGGGCAAGAAAGAAGAAGGAGTGAGGCCAGATCTGGGGCCAGGGGGCCGCAGGACCACCGCCCCTACCCTGAGAGTCGTCGGTATTGGAGAGAACGCTCTTGACCCAGCTCAGAACGAGATGTGGCACACAACGGCTAGCGGGTCACGTCCTTCTGCAGCCTGGCTCGTTCTGTCTGACACCACCCCAGCCAGCCTGCCGCCCTCCAGCCGACACCTGGCCTCAGATACATCTCTGGTGGGAGACAAAGAGATAGCCAGAGATCACCGGCCCCACCAGCCCGAGGGTGGCTTTCCCACTGCCCACTTCTCCCGGCTGCAACCCTCGATTTTACTTCAGCCCTTGTGTGGCTTTGTAAAAAGCTCCGACTGTGGGACAGGTCTTAGACGGGGTGTAGCCCTTCACGCAGCCTCTGTGTCATCTCCCCCGTGCTGCCCAGGCCCTGATGCATCCTTACTGGGGCTTTAGGCCAGACACTTCTGGTCTTAAGCAGCAAACTCTGAAGCATGGCATTCTGGTAAACTCCGGAGCCCTATGGCTGGGGAAGCAAGAACGCCGTCGCCCAGGGAGTCAAGAGGGCCTGAGGAAGAGCCTAGCAAGGGCGTCTGGGAGTCGGCGCGATTAGGACTGAGCCCGGACTCGCCCTTCACTCGTGGTGTGCTCGGGCAAGTTAATTCCTTGGAGACTCAGTTTCCCCAGCCGTGAGGTGCAAAGTGCCCTCCAGCCCCTCCCCGGGGAAGTCGCGGTTTCACGGCGAGCACGTGGGAGGTTCCAGCAGGCTGCACACAGCAGGTTACGGCGCGGAAACAGAAGCCCTGCCTCCTCCCGAGCACCAGCCTCCTTCACCGGGAGCACTGTGGCCACTCTGCTGGAGGTGGCTACACGGTGGCCGCCTGATGCCACCTGGCCCTGCCAGCCCCGGCCCCGAAATCCAGAAGCTGAGCTGGCAGACGGAAGATGGCAGCTGAGAAGAAGCTGAGCTGGCAAACGTCNTGGCCGCCTGATGCCACCTGGCCCTGCCAGCCCCGGCCCCGAAATCCAGAAGCTGAGCTGGCAGACGGAAGATGCGCTGTTCTGTACCTTCCGAGGTGGGACGCACGTTGGGTGGCGGCAGCTCTTTCTTTAAGAGCTCGCGTTCCGTGCTCCCAACTCGAAGGGGAGAAGGGTAAGCTTCGCAGGCTGAAGGGCCTGGCCTCCGCCCATAAACTGCGGGCTCGGCTTCTGCTTCAGCCTTCAGTTTTCCTCGTGCTCACTCCTGTCTGTGCCGTCTGGCCTTGACTTTTCTTCCCCGACCTGCAGTGGCTTCTGGTCTTCCCTTCCCTTCCCACACGTCAGGGCGGGGATCCAGGAATTCCCAGCAGCAGGTGCGGGAGGCCAGCCTCCTGCGGCCCCTCAAAGGTCCTGCCTTCCCAGGGCGCAGCAAGTACGGTGCGATTCCCGATTCCCGGCTGTCCCTCCACCTCCAGTGTTCTGCACGGACATAACCATGAACTTCTCCCTCTTGAAGGGCACTGCCATTCCACTTGACCTCAGGCCCTTCAATTCTCCGTGTCGGAGACACACGACGCCCAGGGTCCACGGATTTCCTGTCTTCCGTGGGTGGTCTCGGAGACGCAGCGGGAAGAGGCCGCCGTGCGCTCAGCACCGTCCTTTGTTCCTAAGACTCAACGTGCACCTGACCCACCAGCTCTGGCTCGTTTTTCACAGGCATGTTTTTGGAGGAGCAGTGTTCATTACACTTCTTAAGTTCAGGGCTTCTCCATTCATTACAAAACCCCAAGAAATGGCTCTGTTTCTCTTTATTTCTCAACAATTGCTAAAGTATTGGGCTATTTGCCATTGGAGTAAGAGAGTGAAGAAAGAACAGCCCCAAACAGTTTCCTTAAAACTAACAGGTTCCCATGCTAGTTTCTTTTTTTTAAGCTTATTTATTTTGAGAGAGACAAAGACAGTGCAAGTGGGGGAGGGGCAGAGAGAAAGAGAGAGAGAGAGACACACACACACGGAGGGAGGGAGAGAGAGAGATTCCCAAACAGGCTCTGAGCTGTCAGCACAGAGCCGGATGCTGGGCTCAAGCCCACAAACTGTGAGATCACGACCTGAGCTGAAATCAAGAGTTGGATGCTCAACCGACTGAGCCACCCAGGCGCCCCTCCCATGCTAGTTTTGAGTTCTTCAGAACAACTGGGTTCCTTTGGCTCCTGAGCCAGGAGGGACTTGCTATCAGTTTCTCCTGGGGCAGCGGACAACTCCCTCTTTTGTCTGGGCGGCAGCCCTCTCCCCTACCTTCGCGTGAGCTCCGTGTAAGAGGAATTTGTTCACTTAAGTCTGCAGCGGCTCCGCACCCCCCCCAAAGGACTGACCTTCACGTGAACTAATTGGGACTGCAACAGATTAATAACACAGGTTGCTGAGGTGCGCTTTTGCTGCATAAAGGAGACCTTTGAAGATAAGAGCTGTGTGCTTTCACAAAGGACACAAACTAATAAAGTCAGATTCATCTAGGGGCAATCTACACTCGCAGAGGAATATCACCCCAAACGGATTCAGAAAGGCAAATGGAAATCTGCCGGAATTCTTTTAAACTCCAACACAGATCTCGATTTAAAAAATGACACACACACACAAAAACTCTTGGTAATAAGCAGACCTCTGATGATCTAAAGATCCACAGCTTCATGTATTGACTTAGAGAAAGTAAATGGTATTTCAAATACAACCTTCATACTTTAATAGATGAGGTCACCCTGAGAAAGATACTGAGCCTGGCGGTGGGAAACCTCCCTCCAGAGAACAGCTTTGATTTACAAGGTCAAGGAAGGCTTTCTCAGAGAAGCAGTAGGTTTTCAGTGACTTGTACTAACGTGGAAGGATTTAGGGGGGAAAAAAAGTAGAGTCTGAGATAGCGGACTAGGAAACTATTGCTCAACAAAAGGGATGAATGACCTATGGAGAACAGATGTGAAGAGTCAAAACGGATTTGCTACCAACTATAGACACCTGGGATCCACCCCCTTGTTACAGGCATCGAGATCCTGTGTGGACGGTGTGATGTTTGTGAATTTCCCAGACTGGCCTCAACAGGGACTGTTTCTCCTCCAGGGGCCATTGGGCAATGTCTGGAGATATTTTCGGGTGTCGCAACTGGGGTGAGGGGTGCTACTGGCACCTAGAGTGCCCAGGGGCACCGCTCAATATCCTACAAGGTGCAGAATGCCCCTCCCCCACGGCAGAGACTGATCCAGACCCAAGTGTCAACGCTGCCTTAGGGAAACCCAGCCCCGGGTAGGCACACATCTCCAGGCACAGCACAGATGAAACCGAGGGGTGTGAGGAGATCAGGGGTGTGGTGGGAACCTTCTGGAGCCCTTGTGGGAAGCGGGGTCACTGGAGGCCATTTGTCTGCCTTCACGGCATCAGCATTCACGCTGTGCCCAGGGAGAATTCTGTCCCCATGCCAGGATCTGGGACGCCTCTTTCTCACAGTCCCATGGCCCAGCACCCAGACCCGGAGCTGGCACGCCGCGTCGTGGGTGAGACGCAGGTGTAAACGACCGGCAAGATCACTCCCGAGCTGACCGTCAGCTCTGCCACCTGGGAAGGGACAGGCTACTGCTTGCCCTTCCTGAGCTTCCCGGGCATGAGTCACATGTAACTAGATAATGATGCAAATCACTGTCAACATTTCTAAGGCTTCATTCCAACGTCTCATGGAATGATAGTGCAGAAAGCAACCTCAGAGCCTTTCCGAGCCAGCCCCGTTTCAGAGAAAGCCGAAGCACAGACAGGTGAAGTTGCTCTCTCTGTTCCCCATGGCAGGCTGGTGACACGGCAGGGACAGACCTTGTGGCTCTTTGTAGAGTGCTGGCTTTTACTATAAAGTCACTGAAGCCATTACTGCTCCCCCAGCCTCATTACCATATACTAACAAAACGAAAAAAAAATTGGTCTGAACCTCGGAAGGAAGGAAGGGAGGAAGGAAGGGATGGAGGGAGGGAGGAAGGAAGGGAGGAAGGAAGGGACGGAGGGAGGGAGGGAGGANCCTCATTACCATATACTAACAAAACGAAAAAAAAATTGGTCTGACCCTCGGAAGGAAGGAAGGGAGGAAGGAAGGGATGGAGGGAGGGAGGAAGGAAGGGAGGAAGGAAGGGACGGAGGGAGGGAGGGAGGAAGGGAGGAAGGAAGGGACGGAGGGAGGGAGGGAGGAAGGGAGGAAAGAAGGAAGGAAGGAGACGGAAGTAATCTCCAAGCACGGACACAAGGGAGGGCATACCTTTTCCTGCTTATACGTCTGGGATTCTGAGCTCTCTGGCGCTGACTGGGAAGTCCTTACACCATTTATATCCCCTTCCCACCCTTAAACGAAGCCCAAACACCCCCAAATCTCAAATGAAAATTGGTGCCTATGGCCATGAATTCATGAACGACCCAAGTCAAACTCAGGGAGGGAAGGTATCATCTCCCCCCCCGGGGCCCCCGTGTTCTGGGCTGGTTGTGGGAGGAGGCCGGCTTCCAGAAACGAGGAGGTGACAGCAAGGATCCAATCCTCGCCCTGGTTCTGCCTTTTCTTCTAATGGCCTTAAACCGCCAAGTGGCTGCAACGTGCCGATTTTAAACCCTTTTATGGAAAGTGCCATAGCCTTTTCTGCTCCCATCACTTAAAATAATGAGGTAGCCGCACTTGTATTAGTCTGTCTTTCAAGTGGATTAAATTCACGGTCTCGTTCTCCTCCAGTCTCGCAGGCTTTGGCCTGGCTGTCTGAACCTCCAGATTAGACCGATGAGCACATGCCAGACAGCAATGAAACGCAATTACCTAGGCAAACTTTTGAAGGATTTGAGCCCTGGGGCACAGGCTGTTTACGAAAGACTAAAAGCACCGTTTGTACCGAGCAGGACCGATTGCCTCTGTCTTTTTGAGTCCTGGATCCTGCCTGCCGCTGGACTCCAGGCAGGATTTCTCGGGGCGAGATAACATCAGGCTTCTGTCCGCACCTCTGCACCTCAGGGTCTCTGCTCTGTTTTCCAGCAAGAAAATGCAAGTACCAACAAAAACCTATTCTAACATCTCCTTTTGTGTTCACGGATTCGCTCTCTCTCCTTGGTTTATTATTATTATTATTTTTTGTATTGTGTACCACCCCGAAAGAAAGACAGCAAGAGATCATCCTATAGCCGTTTAGCTCTGTAACTAATGTCTTTGGACATGAACCTTTCCAATAGACAGGAACTTCCAGTCTTTGAAAAAAAACAACAAACAACAAACAACAAAACAGCAAACCCGTCTCAACAACATGTCCAAAGTACTTTCCCCCCAGACTGGAACCAGAAAGGCTTCCGAGGGATTGAGGGAAGAGGAGGCAAGGAAAGCGAAAGGGAGGTTGACAGAGAAGGGTGACAAATGTCCTTCCCCGCACCCCCCCCCCAACTGGCCCACATTCTGTGATTTTTGCAGACAGACCAGCGGGCCAGCACAGGTGGGTAGGAAGGGCCCTCCGTCCACCAGCTGAAGCCCGTGATGCGATGGCACAACACAGGATGGGGGAGGGGTTACGTGCCTTTTCTCATCCATCTCAGGCACAGAGTGATGCCACTGGGCGTGGAGGTGGTGGCTGTTCAGTGCTGGGGGACCTGAGGCCCGTCATCGGGTCAGCTTGGTCCAAGGTGGGCAGGGAGGAGGGCCACCAAGGTCAGGAGTGAACTTGGAAGTATGGACTTGAAAGGTGCCAGAACCAGGAAGAATGAGGAATGCTTTTAGGGAAGGAGGCTACCCAGGACGCACCTGAACGCGGGGGGGAGGGGCACAACGCCTCTCAGGTCTGGGAGACAGCAGGGAGGTGGGGAGGGGGAGGGGGCTCCAAGGAAGCAGCAGAGAAACAACCCGTTTCTTACTTTGGGGTCCAAATCTCAAATTAAATGTGTAAGCCCAGGTTCAGGTATCTGAAGACAGCTTCAGGTGAGCGCAGGAGCAAGGCAGATGGGAAGGCAAGACAGTGACACAGGAGTGTCCAGCCTGGGGGGTGAGGAGGCAGTAAAAGGAGAGGGCAGCTGGCTAGCTTGAGAGCCCAGGGGGCTGCAGAGGGGAAGGGGTCCGAGGGTCAAGAAGCACAGACCCTTCCCATCTTCTTCCTTATCACAAAAGTGAAGGGAAAGGGGTGGGCCTGTTGTCACCTGGGCGGGACCACCCAGGCTCCCTCCCTCAGGCTCCCCGCCAGCCCGTAGGAGGCTGAGGAAGAGTAAGTCACAGAGCCAAGAAGCAAGGCCCTCTCCACGCACTGATGCTTTGGGAGGAAGGAAATCACTCGGGGCAGAACTTTTTAAGAATTGAGAGGAAAACCAGTTTTGACCTGCTGTCTCGAGAGCAGGCACAGTCTTCCTCAGGGACTCTCACTCGCCCCTTACCCTGGAGATCTGGGCTGGGGTCGCGGGGGCCTGGAGAAGGAGAGATACTTCCCGCCTGCCTGAAACTCTGAGGCAAGCCCTTCGCTCAGAACCATGACTGGAGATGAGGAGGAGAGGGTGCTCCGGGGATGCTTCGAAAGCATCTCACCTGGTGGTTTTGAGGTTTTGATGATCTCAAAGCACAGAGGGAAGTCTCAGGGGCTTGTTCCCAGGAGCCCATGGCAGCCGGGGCGGCAGCAACGTGCATCCTGTTGGGTGATAATGGGGGACAAGGTGTGGGGCCGGACGGATGGGACCAAGGAGCAGAAAAGTGGGGCCAGCTCCATCAGCAGATGGGAGGAAGACGTCCTGAAGGAGATGGGGCGGGCCAGGCCCCCTAAAGGAAGGCAGGACAGAGGAGGCGGGGGTGGGTATTTAGAGGTCAGAGGAGGGGCCAGGTTACGGCAGCGGCTCACAGCAGCCTTATGCTCCAGCCTCTTCCTGCTTGTTGGGTTCACGTTTGCTCATTGCAGAGCATGGGTGGCTCAGCAGAGGAATGGAAGTCTCACGGCCCAGAGAAAGGCATGGCAGGGAAAGGAGCTAAGAAACCTGCGGGTAAAGCGATCTCAGCAGGAGCGTCTTTGGTTTCTGTATCGGGTCCTCCTTGGCCATCAGATGGCTTGAAAGGCCACACCCACTCCCTCGGCCACCATCCTCCATAGGCAATGAGTTCAGACAGAGTGGCCTCAAAGAGGAGACTGTGCCCACTCTGGCCTCCCTGGAGGTCAAGGTCTTAACATGATGTCCTCTCCAACTGCACAGGGCCTTCACATGTGTTGTCACTGAACGTCACCTACAAGGGCTTCCAACCCAGGCAGGAGGGAGCCGGAAGTTCCCCGGGTTTTCTATCACTCATTGCCACTTCTCATGCCTCCGCAAAAGCCCTCCTGGGGGAAGGTGGCCGACACGCACATATGGAGAAACCAGGGCGGCTGCGTTCAAAGCGATCTGCTCTAGGAAAAACCGACGGGCCCCACTTCATCTCCAGTCTCAGGTCTCAGATAAAACAAGCAGCACGCACCTCTTCCCCGCTGCGCCTCTGAGGCTGAAGCTGGCACTCAAGTCGTTTTGCGGAGGTGAGGCTGGGGCCCTGCCAGTCTCTCGTTGGAGGACACACAGAATGGAGTGACCCCTGGCACCTAAAGACCTCCCCCGCTCAAGTCAGAGGCTTGCTAATCAAAGAGGACGCAGAGCGATCCACTGAGCTACTCAAGCCCCCGAGACGTGCCCAAGACATGAGAGGAGTCCCCAGGTGCTGGCGTGGGGCGTCCGGGGGGATCTGGCAGCAAAGGGTTGCTTTCCTAACTCTGGGAAACTCTTCTCTTGACTTTTATCCCACATGGCGCAGTCCCGGGCAAAGCAAGTCATTTCAGGGTGGCTCTGACCTATCATGGTCACTCACAGCCATCAGCCTTGAGGGTCGCTGACTGGGGCCCAGAAGAGGTCCTGCCCAGGGGCTGCCTCAGGTCAGGGTCTCCGGAAAGCAGGATTTGCAGAGGGTCTGCAGACGTTTAAGTGCTGGTGGCTCACTTGTGTTCTAACAAGGGAAGGAGGGACAGAATGGGGACAGAGGAGCTTGCCGGTTCATCCCTCTGCTTACTGCCCCAGCCACTAAAATGGCAGCAGTGGGAGGGAAAAATAAGAGGAGAAAAATCTCTCCTGCACAGACCCCCTTCGTGTGGAAAAAGCTCAGATTTCAGTGCTGATGTGGGGGCTCCCCACCCCCCCGGCTTGTCCACTGTGTTGTTCACTGCGTTGTTCCCAGATGACTGGGAATTTATTCTCCAACAGGCCTCAAGCTCCCTGTTTTGCAGTAGGAAATTCTCCTTCATAAGAGAGCTACTGTTGGTATTGTTTGTTTGTTTTTAATTTCCAAAAATAAGGAAAAGTTTATAAAATGGGGGGGGAGAGGTGGGCAGGGAAGAGGGGGAAGGAGAGGGCAAGGGAGGCAGCTGACCCCAGCATTTCCCAGTCTCGCCTTGGCTTCCCCCCAGCCCCGAGCTCCCCGCCCCCCACCCCTTGCTCTGTGCTGAACGTGAAAAATAAGCAGCCTGAGCCGCCTTGACTGGAGATGTGTCTAACAAGGCCCTCATTGTCTCAGACAGGTGTGAGATTGGACTTGATCTGAGGCCAACGCCTCCAGTACCGGAGCCAGCTCCGTGAGCTGAAAACATGCACAGCCCTCCAGTAATACCACTACAGCCAGCCAGAGTCTCAACAATTTAAGGCTTAACACACACACCATAAATCAGCGGAGGATGGACCAGCCGACCGGCAGCTTCTTGGGCGGATGCCTGCAGACTGTCTGCAGGTCAGACCCTGCCTGTTTGGGTTATTTGAGACCNTTCTTTCTTTCTTTCTTTCTTTCTTTCTTTCTTTCTTTCTTTTTTTTTTTTTTTTTTTTTTGGTAATATAAAAATGAGAAACTGGGTGGAGCGCGCGCAGGCAAACGGGTGGTGTTTGCCCCATCTTGTACCAACAGCCCCTCTTTCACATAGGTGCTGTTTTGCAGGAACTGCTTGGGAAGCTTCACTTTGCTGCATCCTAATACTAGAAGGTGTTCGAGCCAGGGAGGATGGGCGGGAAGGCGGGGCACGTGAGTATAGGAGCTGGCTGTGCGATCTTCAGCAAGTCAGTTAACCTCTCTGGGCTTCTGATGTCTCCTCTATGGAATGAGGGGGGCTGGCCATCTCATTCGGATCCGGCTTTCTAAGATTCACTCATTTCCGTGGTCAGACGTTCAAAGTCACTGTAAGAACGGCCCAAATCAGGGGAAGTCGTTACCCGAGGCGAAAAAAATGTGCGACCCCACTGAATGCTATGTTTCTGAATGGATCTGGTCGTCTGAGCAGCAAGAGGCCATTTCCTAGCATTTCCTTCATCGCCTCCTCCTCTGGTCTGTTCTTTAGGAACCTGTGGTTCTCAGACCAGCCCCGAGAGCCATGCAAAGCCTGGAGCTTAAGCCCCCAGGGCTGTGGTCATAACTCATCAAGAGCCACGTGCTGTGGGTGGCAAAGCCAAAGGAGAGGTCCACGTGTCAGTCCGTACGGGGCCTCAAGTCCCTGCTTCTCTTGATTAAGCCTTAACTAAGTTGCACGTAGGAGAGGTGACTACCAACGGAAGGGAGCCCAGAAGCCACCCTCGATTCAGCGCCTCTGACAGAGGGACATTTCGCTCTGCCCGTGGGATTCCCGTGAAGGCCCTGGGTAGCTCTGGCCTTGCCGTTCGTGACCCTGACTCTGAAATCATGACGGCGGTCAATCGCAGTAGCTCCCCTGTCCGCGTGGCCATGCACTATTCANTTCCCACAGCTGTGGCTGCCAGGCCCCGCCCCCAAAACACTCGCACACCTGTCTGCAGGCCTCTTCTTGGCCCGCCAGCCCCAGCCGCCAGCAGGCTTTCAAGGCCCGGGCCTGTGGGCGGAATCAGCCCAGGGAGGTATTTACTTAGAATCACACAGGAAGGTGAAACTCGGTTCAAAGAAATCCTTTTGTAGATGGTTCATTACAAATGCCGAAGAGGCTGACCATTCACATTCTCTGAATGTGTCCGATTCATGCAAGTTAAGGGACGGGTCAGGGTTCAACCCTGGCCGCTGCCCACGTGGGCCCGGTGGTCACAGAGTGTCCTGTTAGCCCTTCTGCAGCTGCTTGCTGCCCCCCAGGGAGCTGGGCTGGGGGCGCCCCGTGGGGCTGAGAAGGACGGAGGGTGGCCCGGACATGGGCATTCTCTCCTTGCCTTTCTGCAGAGCCCCCCGCCCCCCTCACGTGTGCAACTGAGCATTTTGCAAATGGAGCCCCAAAGAAGCACAGGATACAGAATCCGACCCCGGGCGCCTATCATCTCCGTGAGGCACCCACACACTTCTAGAAAAGGGCCGCGGAACGCAGAGCACGATTACATGTCCTAATGAGGGCTCCACACTCCATATTCCGTGGCCACCTCCGAGGTGGACAGACCAATGGGATGAGCACTGGACCAGGAGTCCTAAGACTTGGAGTTCAGGTCGGCCTCCAACTGGGCCAACCCCCGTGGCTCCCTGGGCCTCGGGCGTCTCATGAGTGACATAAAGGGCACTGAGCAAAGAAGCGTAAGGTCCCTTTCAGATGTAACTGTTCCCACTCGCAGAGCAGTGGTTATGGGCTCTCTTGTCGGAGTTCACCCAGGGAAACGGAACGTGACTGAAGGCCCTACTACCGCGCGCGGCTCCCATCCCCCCGGCGGAACAAGGGGACACTGAAGGTGATTGTCACAGAGGGGCTGTGTGGCTCCTCTGAATCTGACGGGACGGACGGATGTGTGACACCCTGGTGATAACAGCACTGCCACCAACACGGGGACAATAATAGCGGGGAGAGTAAAGCAAATAACATCAACCATTTATTTAGCGTTTGAAGCATCCCAGGCTCTGTGCTTAGACCCTGGACGAAAATATACTTCAATCCCCGCAGCCAGCTCCTGAGGTAATACCAGCAACTACACGCAACGCACACTGCTTGTGGGGTATATGGATAGTCACTCATTTGTCCTCACGGCTAGCCAGTGGGTCATTATTACCATGCATGCCCATTTTAAGATGGGGAGCAGTGGCACAGAGGACTTCAGGAATTTTCGCAAGGTCACATGACTGCAAAGTGGCCAACCCAGAACTGGAATTCCAAAGTCCACACTCATTATCTGCCATGTAGATTTTAGTGCTGATTTCTAGTCCAGATTCTGCTTTCCTGAGAAAGGGCATTCTCTGAGTGGCAAGGGGCTGCCTTGTTTTTTCTGAGTCCCTTCTGATGATCTGACAGGAAAAATAGTAGGGGCACTGGGCAGCTTAGTTGGTTAAGTGTCTGACTTCGGCTCAGGTCATAATCTTGCTGCTCGTGGGTTCGAGCCCCGCGTCAGGTTCTGTGCTGACAGCTCAGAGCCTGGAGCCTGCTTTGGATTCTGTGTCTCCTCTCTCTCTGCCCCTCCCCCGCCTCAAAAATGAATAAATGTTAAAAGAAAAAAAAAAAGATGGGAGAAACAGCTGTCTTGACATCCGTTCTGTCTTGACATCTTCAAGCCACTGTGTCTCCCTCTGAGGGAGCCATGAATGACCAGGGTGAAAGTTTGAAACATAAAAGAAATTCCTCATAGACCCTCTAATGTATCCGTCTCCCTCAACCCCCTCCCCCAAGGCGTGAAAGAATCAAATGAGGAAATCGGGAAGAGATTCTGGAATAAGAGTAACAAGATTTCCTCTCCCGTCCACCTGAATTGGCCATCTGTAATTTTGCACAAATTCAATTTTAAAGTCATGCTTTGTAATTTGTGGAAAATCATATTAAATTAAACAGATCCACGTCTGGGCAATGACTTCTCTCATTTAGCAACATATGGTGCCTCAGAAAGTCCGATCCCACAGCAAAAATATTACCGAAAATTTAAAAAAAAAAGAGAGAGAAAAGGTGGGCTTTTACTCATATAAGCAACAGAATAGAGGTGTTCTGGGGCATCCCTACTGCTTTCCCTGAGAATGTCAGGCAGGGGCGTCCATCTCCAGGAGCTGCAGTGGCCAGAATTACAGAATCTTAGCGTTTAAGACCATGTCTGCAATTGCATATATGAGATGGGGGGACCTGGGATCGGTGGTGAAGGAAACTGGAACTGATCGTGTGGCAGCTCTGCGCCTGCGCAGGCCACCAGGCGGGACCCTCAGGGCTGTTGTCCTGCAACCTCATGGGTGACAGGTGGCAAGGATTAAATGAACCAACGGCATTGGTCCTTTCTGTAACCTCGAGCTCTATTTTGTTACTGCCTTTGGTGAACGTGTGAACCAGGCAATGTCCCTGGCATAATTCGCCGCACACTGCCCCAGTGACACCCCCAGGAGAGATACCACCACCAACGCACGCTGCAGGTTCAAAAGCGGGGTGGGGGAGGGGAAGTAACTGCACGTTTCAAAAACGTATGCGTCCACCCCTGAGATACCAACCCTCTCGGACCAGCCACAGGATCACGGCTGAAAATTCAGGCCAATGACAGTTCTACAGAGCCGGCAATTTACAACAATGTCCGGATGAAGATGAACAGACCTCGAGAGAAGCGATCTAAATAAACCACTTAACGGGCAGAAATGCCAAGGCGAGCCCTTGAGCTTTGTGCTGACTTTTACAGATATTTTAATAACTTTATCATATAATTTGCCATCTGATCTCACAGAGAGATGCACTAATGCAGTGTGAGTGGCCACCCAGGGCAATAACCCCACGAGACTTATGAAAACAACCATGTTCACTCCCCCAGTGTGACCTGCAACACCAAAAAGTACTATCACTGGTCAGATGATTTCTTCTTCCCTTTTTACCTTGAGAGATTCTTTTACCCCCCACTCCCCACCCCTGCAAGTCAGTGTATATATGTTACCTTCCTAAAGATGGTAGGAGTTGTTGGCATAGCGTAAGCTCCCTGGGTCTTGGGTCTGGCCTTGGAATGACTCAGGTCGAATACACATAAAGCTGTAAGTAAAGACACTTCCTCTGTGGGAACCAGCACGTTATAGATCGGGGAGATTTAAATGTCCCGGATGGGTGAACTGCTCACACCCAGGGCGGTGCCGACTCACAGGCTTTCTCTAGGGACACTCTGCCCTTACAACACTACTGGTGATCACACCCTAACCCCACAGCAGAAGGGTCACGGCTCATCCTCCCCCTCCCTCCCAGCAGGACTGAGCTCACCACCACAGCGGCCCCAGGCTTGCTAACCACTCTGATCACAGTGACTTATGGACGCGGAGACTCAGTAACGTCGGGTGGAAGACCAAGATGGCGTGCAGACACGAGCGCTATGTCTGTTGGTGCCGTGTGTTTTAAAGCTCAGGTTTCACGGCCACTTGACAGCTGTTAGGTGACATGAGACGCGCTGGCCAGTTCTCTACCACCTCCTCCCCCATCTCGTCCACACTCTCTCCAGTTTGGAAAAACGGGGCATTCCATCTTAGGGAGAGCCCCTTTACAAAAGGAGCAGTAAGCTCTTGCTGTTGACCACAGCTGGAAGATGTTCTTCAAAATCTTGAAACTACATTTGGAAGGTTCCAGACCCCAAATATGACCCTAAGACGTTGTGAATTATGATGGTGCCCAGGACTGTGTCTGGAGGAAATAACTGTCATTTCTGCCCAACCTCTCCCACTCAGGGCTCATTCTGGGACTTGACATCATGATACTGTTTTCTCTTGAAAATACCGATTCCTTTTAAACATAAATGTGACATTCCATGCCGTGTAGGACAGCCTGAACTGGCTAATACTCCATCTGAAGACTCTGCATAGCTTGATAACTAAAAATCAACTTGATAAGGGGCTCCTGGGTGGCTCAGTCGGTTAAGAGTCCGATTTTGGCTCAGGTCATGATCTCGTGGTTCATGAGCTCGAGCCTTGCGTCCGGCTCTGTGCTGACAGCTCAGAGCCTGGACCCTGCGTCTCTTCTCTCTCTGTCTTCCCCCATTCCCTCTCTCTCTCTCAAAAATAAATAACCATTAAAAAAGAAAAGAAAAGAAAAATAATCAACTGGATAAGAAGTACTACCTTCCTTTTTTTTTTTTTTCCTGTCAATCCTCCGGCGTGCACAAAGAAACAGAAAATAAACATGATTGGCCAATGTTTGTTTTTTGGGTGAGTTCTATACTATTTTTTAAAATTATTTTGTTTTATTGACTGTGGTTGGTAACTGAATCTCCGGTATCAAAACATAAAATGTTCTGCCAGAAAGAGATTACGGAAGAAAGGTCTATGGAAAGAAACTGGGTTTGTCAGTGAAGATTTTATTTACAGGTGTTTTGCAATCCGTACCTTTAATCTCCATAACAATTGGGCTGTTCTACTGCTTTGGAGGCAATTGTTCAATAATAGGAACGCTCCTGTGGGGCGAAGGCTAGGAACATATTTGTGAAGATCTAAGACAACTATGCGCTGAGGCGGCTCTTGCCTCCGGAGGTCAGAGAAGCCCTCTGCCTCTGTATACGTTCCCCCAAAGCTCTGGCAGTCGTGCCCCGAGGGCTAGAGAGGAATAAGGAAAGGCAGAAGTCCTTACAGTTCCTCAGAATTATTGAATCATCCACGCTGACTTTTAAATACCCCTAGAAGAACCGAATTACAGGAGGGTCTGCATTTCCACTCCGTGATGTGCAGAAAACTAACGCAAATGAGTAAAAACCAACTTGGTCTGGGGAACCACCACTGAACAAGAAAGCACAGTGGCTTTCTAACCGGGACCATGCTTTGCTACCAGAGTATATGGTCTGTTCCTCCCCTGGTGACACACTTTTGGCAACCTTTGACCTGACTTCATGGCCATAGTCAAAGTTTCTTTTTTAAATATACAAATGTGAAAGGCTACCTTCGGGTGATTTGTAAATTTGGGATTATGAGGTATGCAAATTGCCAGCCTTTCGAAATGGGTGTCGGGTCCACCATGCCTTACCATAAAGCCTTTTCTCGCTTTCTTTTTTTTTTTAAAGGCAGCTTGTCCAAAATGACAGTGATACACCCAGTGCTGGGGAGGTCAGATTCTTGAGTCCATCCCAGCTGGCTGGCTGTGGCCTTCCCGTCTCTTCTGAGCCCATGCTTACTACCATCCACAGTGTCATGAGCTGTTGGGGGCTAGGGCACAGGGGACCCAGGTCTCCTGTCTGCTGGGCTGCTTGGTTCCCATGACACAGGGCAGAGTCCGCACCCCCCCACACACACACCTAGCACCTCTGGTCCTCTGGTCCCCTCTGCCTACGTGCACTAGAAAATGTTAAGAAATGTCTGACCTCATCTGTATGTGTGTTCACCCACACACCCAAGTGCCAGCCCGTAGACTATGAGATCGAGGGGAAAGTTCAGAACATATCGAATCCTCAGAAGGAATATTTTATCATTAAGATCAGGCCCTGAAGTGAACCCTTCTTTCTTGTAACTAGGAAAGCTGGCCACAAAGCATTGCCAACGCGCTCTGGAAAACACGGTCTGATCACCTTGAACGACATCCATGAAAGCGTTTGGTCTGAAAACGTAGTCCCGCTAAAAATGTGGTTTACGATTACTGGTGCTGACAGCTCACCAGGTTGGCGGCTCCTTTGAAGGGCTGGTTTATTAAGTACTTAGCTGCGCGGTGCTTGTAAATACAGCACAGGCATTTTGAGCCGTGCCGTTGAAGGGGGCTCTGTGTTTCTAACTAGGCCTCTCCATCAATAGCGCGCAGGGAGGAACTCACAGGCCGTGAATGGAAATCAAGGGTGACAGACACACTGCAGCCACATTCGACTCAAGCCACAAAGGCAAAGGCTTTAGGGCCTTTTTTTTTTTCAAGGAGACAACAGACTTCGCTTTCTTCCCAACCTCTTTTCTCTTTCTGAATGCCTACGACGTAATTCATTAGTATGAGCTTTTCAAACTTTCCTTAAACCTACAGTTTACATTGCACCAGCCAAGAACATCGGAAACAGTAAACTGGGTTCTTAATTCTTGCCTTGAGAATGCTCTTGGCTCTATTAACTCTGACCCCCCCGCCTGCTCATGAGAAGGGAAGACGGGCCACAGTGGTGGTACCCAGCAGCTCGCTCACCTCCCCCCCTTCCCTCTCCTATTTATTTACTTTCATGTATTCGTGGGGACACCTGATTCAGGCTTGATCTCAATCGCATTAAGATTCTGACGTTGTAAAACTCGAAAGGCTCTCAAGTTCTACCACGCTAGATAAGAGTGATTTTTCAATCATGCACTTTTCACGTTTACAGCATGGCTTCTAAGTTGATTCCTAGCGCCCTATTTTGCTTTGTTGTGTAAGCATTAAATGACCATTTATAGATTTACATGCGCAAACCTCTGGCTTTGGACTATAGCCTCTACTTCCAAGGTAATCAAACAGCTCCCACCCCCACTCTTGATTTTGAACTTCTAGAAGAAAAAGGAAGGAGGGAGAGAGCGACAGAGAAGACGTGAGGGGAAGAAAAGAGAAGTGCTATGCAGTTTGAGATTTTACCCCAAAGTTCTGGAAAGGGGATTTCTCTCTCCTCCTACAGGGAAGTAGAAAGGTTCCCCCCTCCCCTTTTGTCCATGTGGCTGATAAACACTGACATGTGCAACTGGATGGCTGAGGAACAAAGTCAAATCACACCTCAAAAAGCTTCCCAGACAACCAAGCCGTTCCAAAGCAACTTTGACTTTCGGGGGAAATCACTATCAAAACAAAAATCGTTTGGAATACTAAAAATCAGGAGATGAATCTGAGATGTGAGGGTCTCCACTCTGGCCATACTCTCAACTCTCAAAGAGAGGCACTCAAACTCCTCAAGGCTGATCAGAGGTGGCCTGTGTTTGGACGTTAAGAAGATTTGGTCCCAGGGGACCCCAAGAAAGACAGACTCTTACATGCAGGAAGGCGAGGCCGTTGCCCCAGTAAACACTGAGTGGTTGGGAAGCCCTCCTTGTCCTTCATTCCCTTGCGCTAGAGATTCATGACTGTAAGTTCTTTTGTCCCCAGCTTGAAAAATATATGTACATGTTTCCCCTCCCTCAAAAAAAGACAGTTTTTTGAGGTGCCCACCACAGAGTCTGGCCCTAAGGTCATTATCAGCAACATCTAATGATAACAGAAGGCGTTCAGTACAGCCCGGCGAGTGAATGTCCAGCTCCCCTCTCCCCTTTGAGGATTGGGATCTTTTGACCCTGGTCAGCCCTGGGTCTGATGGATCCTTGATCCAACAGAACCTGCCACCCACGCACCACTGGCTCCACCGCCAGAAAGGTCTGGGTTTGAGTCCACATCTGTCATATCTGCTCTGGGAGAATGTGGGCAATCGTCAACCTGCGAGGTTTAGCCCCTCTGTCTACCAACCACATCAAGGGATGGCGGTGAGAGCAGAATCATGTGCCCAAAGGCCTGACCTGTGCCAAAATACATCCTAACTGGTCCAGGTAAAGAGTTAAACCTCACGCCAACACATGGCAGAACCACACAACTGCGTTTCTCCAGTTTCTGCAGATGGGAGTCTGTCTCCCCCGTCCCAGACAGGTTGGGGGTTATGCAGCCTTAAATGCAGTTCATCATTTCTGGTAAATCAGGAGTCAAATTCTTAAAATTACTTGCTCAGGTCGCCTGGAGCCATCTCGAAAGGAGTGTGTGTGACTGCTTCAGCATCAGCGACTGCATCTCACTAGAATCTGCCCGTCCCATCTTTTGAAAGGACACGTGTCCGTTTTCCCTCCCCTGACTCTACGAGAATCCTAAAAGCCGCTGGGAGAAGTCTGATGATTTCTTGCCTAACTGTGTAGCCACGACAAAATGGCTTCTTCTTCACTTTTTAGAGCCAGTGAAGTAGGAAGTGGAGATTAACTTCAACCCTTTTAATAGTTAAAACCTTGCCAAATCGACAGTGGTTTGGTGGCCGGCGATCTGTCTTCCTTTTCCCTCACCTTGCTTCAGATAAATTTCAGATGTCAGTTTTGAGGGATTCTCAAGCACACCTGATTCGAGATAAATAGAGGCCGTATTCTACATGTGTCACAGAGTTAAAGGGCCAGGCGTAACTCTCCAGATGAAGTCCCAGCCTCTCTGTCAACCCACAATCCCTCCAAGCCCCGAGCTGCTGACGTTTCCAGATGCCGAAGACATTCACACATCTGCACGGCACCGCTAACTACCTTTGGGATATTTTTTTTCAGCGCGATTGCTGCCTTTTCAAAGAGAGCCATAAACACATGCTGAATATTTATATAAAGCATCTTCTTAAATATAATATGGAGTCTCCAGAGCTAAGCCAGGAAAATAACCATTTTCCTACCTGTCAAGAACAAAATGAAGGTTCTGGCTGAAAGAGACTTTACCATTATCCCTGTTAACTTTCTAATTTCAGGGGGGAAAAAAATCCCCAGGGTCTACTCAAAACATGACTAAGGTAAAAAAGCATTTCCTTACGGAAAAAAAAAAAAAGGAAAAAAGTAGTTTTATACGAATATATCTTGGACAGTTATTTTTAAACAGTTCCTATAATTTTACAAGTGATGGACTGACCAGCAAATCATATTTTGGAACGAAAGGGCATCAGCCATACAGTTAACACATTCTTTAGGATAGCGACCAAGCCTCTAGGGAACTCTAAAAGCAAGTTATGATTACTTACATGTTACAGAAGTACAAAGTTTTTAAAAGGAACAAGAAAGGGGTGATGTTCCGTGTTAAACCCGATACTCTGCTAAGCATACAGTATTCCAAAGAGCTGAAGAATGCCCGTCCGTGGTCTCCACCCAAGAGCTGCTGACTGCCGAGGACAAGAATTCAATTACCACCCTCCCCCTCTTCTTTTTTGGTAAAAAAAAAGCGTATCTGACAAGGAGGGAAATCAGATCTGATTCACTCCTCACCAAAACTGTCTGAAACAAAGCTGACTTCACGGTGACCATTTCAACCTGCTCCCGCTGTGGCTGAATTTTCCATTGCATTTTTAAAATGCTAAATAGTTTCGGTTCTGATATCAGTAGAAAAAGGCAAGTGCCTTCATCAACCTAGTAGTATAAATCGTTCGGCATACAGTGAGAGAAGAAGAGAATAGGAGTCTTCCCTTTGATGTTGCAAATGGAGGTCTGCAGGTGACATAAATGAATTTAAATGGCTCTCAACACTGGACCAAAAAAATCTCCTTGAGAATTTGTTCTGTTTGGAGGGCAAGTGTCATTTAACCCCTTGCCCGGCTCTTACAATTAAAGTGCCATTGTCCAATTTACCGTACACGCTTGCATTCTGGCATTAAAAAAAAGCAGTATGCACATTTTGAACAAGTCATGATAATCACCGTAAAACTGATGCTTTCAGAGAGGCTATTCCTCAATACGCCGAAGATAAGTCCGAAGATGAGCGACAACCAGACCGAATCAAGCTGTGGGTTTCTGTTTGGATACAAAGGGGCCACTCTACACACAGACCACTTAACAGCTGTGTGCATAGTGCCTGATGGGAAGTTTTCTTTGTGAATTTTCCACTCAAATAAAAGAACCGCCCCCAGAAACATACTTATGAGAGCCCAGGACAGGAGCCATTGAACTCCGTACAAGACCGTCGGCCTACCGTTGGAGGACCCCACAAGTGCTAACCCCAAAAGAGGGGTACTTGTCTAGAATCCTTAAAGAACTCACGAGGAGAGCAGATCCCGCAATGCGACTCACACACAGAAAACGCTCAGGGAAGCGAATTTTGGCAGTCTCGGGGGTAGGTAGCACGTCCCTGGCCGGCCACCTGCTGTCTCCCCCAGATGTGACCCTAATTTCTCCCTTTGGGTTCAACAAGCCTGCTACTTGGAGAAGGGAGTCTTACTGTGACCATATCACATACAGCCGTATGCTGCACAGCACACAGTAAGAGACTGTGTTTCGGAAATGTGACATGGTATCACAGAGCAAATAATCATTGACGTCAGTGGGTTCTACGGTGCAAATGAGCTTTGTGTATTATCTAATTTGGCACAGGGCGTTTTTATGCAATTATTGTATTTTACAGTGTTTTTGTTGTTGCTAGCGAAACTCCAGGGTATGTGTATATGGGGTGTGTGTGGGTGTGTGGGTGTTAACCTGTGCTCTTTATTGATTGCAAATTTATGTATTGTAAATAATACCTTTGATGTAATGGCATCCAGACTTTCCTACCATTTCTTTATATTTCATAAGAACTTATATGAGATACAAACCCCACCCAATAATCTGAGGACTGCAAGAACTTGAAACATCCTGACTTTCACCTTGCTTGGGGTGTGTGTGTGTGTGTGTGTGTGTGTGTGTGTGTGTTCTAGCCTAACGGGTAGGGAGAAAAATAGCATAGGTAAAGCTAACTTTTAAAAAATTCAAGATATTATCTACATATAGATAGATATCTCTCCATATCCGAGGCAGTAGAGCCTCCCGATCTGGGGATGTCAGTAGGTCCTGGGTGGGCCAGAGACCCTGCGTGTCTAATAGGCTCCCAGGCCGCTGGTCCAAGCGCGCAAGGAGGAGAAAGAAGCCAGGACTGGTCTGGGGGAGGGGGTGCTGCCCGAGGGGAGGGCGAGGCGGAAGCGGGCTCCCTCCAGGTACTTACCCTGCATCTGACTCTGAGGCTGAGGGTTAAAGGCAGTGGAGTGGTTCAAGGAGGCCCGAGGGTTGGGTGTGGGGGCTGGGTGGTGTGGGCTGACCCTCATGGCTGTTCGCCGCAGCTGCTCCAGCTCACTGAGCCGCTCGGAAAAAGACAAGCTCCCCGGCTTGGTCTGATCATCTAGTTTCTGACGATGTCCTATTGTGGGGAGGGGGTAGGGAGGGGAGAGGGAGGCAAGGAAGGAGGGAGGGAAAAGATCAGAAAATGTATTGTGGATCTCCTATCATCCGGGGCTTTCTTGCCTTTCCCCTCCCTCTCCCCTCGCCCCCAACGTGGCTTGGCTGGCTGGCTGCACGCTTGGCTGGGGCTCCCAGTGGAGATTCGAGGGTCCCCTGTCATCACAGGCCGCTGGGTGCCCGCCCAGCCTGCGCGCCGTCTCCCTGACCCTGTGCGCCCACCTCCACTGGGCAGAACGCGGTGGGCGCGCACCCGGATTGGTGACCGTGTCAGGTCGAGAACCAGCCAAGGAGCCTTCATCGTTGGCGCTCGGCCACACACCACGGGTGAACTATGGCAGCCAGGAAAGGTGCCTTCCCTGTGGCATCAGAACAGCCGCGCCCTACTACAAACCCAACCGCTGCCAGGCTTTAGAGGCAGCAGAGTGGGCCCCGCAGCTGAGCGCACGCCCCTTCCAACAGGAAACGAGGTGTGGCTGCAAACCCACAGTCCCTGGGGAGGTCCGATTTCCCGCATGCGCAGCCCCTCGGCCCCTCTCCTCTGCCTCTCCTCGCAAGCTTTCCACGCACGGCATTCTTGAGCGTTCCTTCCTGAAGCTGACTTCCCCAGGTGCACTCTCTGGGAGGGGGTTGATCGGAAGGTGTAGCGTGGACCTCATCCGGTCCAGTATTCCCCGCAGGCTGGGCTCACTGGAGCCCAGAGGGTGTGCCAGCAAGCGGCTTGCGTGAGCTGGCCCAAGGGCTCGGAAGTTCAGCGGCGGGGGGGGCCTCCGTGTCTGTAGCGATGGCGAGTGCCCTTGCCTTGTTCCCCATCAGAATCACTGTCACCACGATGCCGTGAGCAGAGGCCATTCACGTGGGACAGGCCAGGCGGGTTGGGCCTTCTGTTTCCTTCCTTAATCCCTCCCACAAAATGTCTCTACGCGGGAGACCCGGGCCTGGGAAGCAGAACTGAGGCTCAGAGCGTGCTGATCCAGCCACCGTGGGGACAGGCGGTTCATCTCCCTTCCCCTGCTCCTTCCTCACCCCTGTGGTTCCAATAAAGAGTCACTGACCANCCTTGTCAGGTGGCCTCCAAACCACACTGGATGAGCAGCCTGCTTGTGGCCGTAAACTGGGGCTCTTTCGCATGCCCGGACCCAGCCCTCCCAGCCCTCCGTTAGAAAGAGGATTCCTGGAGTCTAGCTCTCTGGCCTGGGGGTGGGGGGTGGGGTGGGAGAAGCGCATTTTAGCCCAGCTCCCAATCGCTACAATTACAAAATTAAATTTTATAACTTGTATTATGGCTCCAAGTCTCCGTGGCTTGCTGTTTCTTCCCGCTGCCAGGCCCCTTGGCGCAGGGGAGGCGGTCTCAAATTCCAGACCAGAAAAAAGGACCCACTCTACGGCAGTGATTTTTATCACGAACAAGACCTGTTTGGCTCCAAAAGGAGGAAAACGACTTAAGCATAATATTTGTGTAGTTCAAATGCAACGCTCCCTCTTTTCATGTGTCACCAAGGCAAATCTGGACTCTGATTCAGCCCCGCAGCCCGTAACACTCGACCTGAGCACAAACAGCCTGAGTCACACAGGGCCAGCACACATGTGAGAGGCCTCTTACCGGCTGAGTATTTTAAGCACCGGCTTTGTGGGCGAAAGGCCATAGGGCCAGGTCCCGGAACAACTCCTGTCATCCCTTTCTCTCAGAAGTATGAAAATGTCTTTTTCTAGAACATTCTATTTCAGTGGATCATGGTGTAATTCAGTGTCTCTGGATGGCTCCTGCCCTGACTCCTCCCTCCTTTTTTTTTTTTTAATTTAAAAATGTTTATTTATTTTTGAGAGAGAGAGACAGAGACAGAGCGCAAGTGGGGAGCGGCAGAGAAAGAGAGGGAGACACAGAGTCTGAAGCAGGCTCCAGGCTCCCAGCTGCCAGGATAGAGCCCAACGTGGGGCTCAAACCCACAAGCCGTGAGATCGTGATGAGCTGAAGTCCGACGCTTAACCAACTGAGCCACCCAGGCACCCTTACTCCTCCCTCCTTTAACTTTGGGACAGATTCTTAGCTTTCTGCTGATCAGGCTGAGAAATCTGGTTTTCCTGCAAGCAAAACAATCCTACCCCAAAAGCCATCCAAAGCAGAGTCATTCAGCTTTTTAAATGCCCATCACGACCCAGTGGCTGGTATTAGGAGTCAGGGAGAGGAGAGGGCAGGGCAAATGATTCTGGAGAGTTCTACTGCCTCAGAAAGAATGCCGGCTGGCAAAATAATGGTGGCAGAGGCTTCCAGCAGGTTTTGTACCCATTTCAAAACTTCACATTCCTTGGGCACCCAGTGGCATTTTTGAACAACTCAGTGTCAAGGACAGGGGTGATCATTCTCAGCACACGGCATTTGGCAATTTGGAGTCTATTCTGCCTTTGGAGAAAGGCTGTCCGTTGTGTCTGTCTCAGCCACCAAGCTTGGGGACCACATGCCACCAAAAAACAGAGCAGGAATAAGTCATTTTAGGTAAGCCACAACTGTGGCCAGGCACGACATGAGATTATTTTTTATTAGTCCCCTCTCATTGCCCTACATTTTAAAAAATAAAAGTTTTAACATGTGAGCAATTTCTGTACCAGCAGACACCTGCCAAAAGCCTAGTCATTTACAGAGATTAACTGATGACTGTCTGCTCTAGCAGGAATGTTCGGGCATAACTCTTGGAGAAAACAATTCTTCACTCTGAGCTGTTTTCTAAGCCCTGAGAGTCGGGAGGCTGAGTTTAATG
The DNA here is from genome assembly GCF_008692635.1 of Crocuta crocuta. NCBI lineage: Eukaryota > Metazoa > Chordata > Mammalia > Carnivora > Hyaenidae > Crocuta > Crocuta crocuta. The sequence goes on along the minus strand of NW_027530213.1, from coordinate 5,744,036 downwards.
CTGGAGGAGCGGGGGAAACATTCACTCCACAGCCTCCCCGCATGTGACCTTGGCCTTAAGTTAAGAGCCTTATTGCCTCTGCAGGTTATCTTGAGCCCCTTCCTCACCAGGGTGCTAGAGGGTTCTAACACCAGGGCCCCGGGGAAATAAAAAGCATTATCATCTGAAAGGTGTGGTTCAGATGCATTCATAAGCTAGATCAAAAGAACACCTAATTCTTCTTTTCTGAAGCCATCAGATTTCCCGGGCCAAAGAGCAATATTTTGTATGAAATACAGAAGCTTCCGATATAAACGTTCAAGCTGGGGAAAATGAATGCTTTATGTCTCCGGTTTCCTGTATCTGTGTGCAATTAAAATGTCAATTTGCCCCCCTGAATTTTAAATACAGGAGTATGGGAAATGTCCACTATCAAACTCACTTTTCTTTCTTGCTGAGTACTGGGCTTCAGAAGACAGCAGGGAATTCAACTCTGCATCAAATCTAGTAGAATTACCATGAGCCCGAAGCACGCGTGTTTGGCAGTCTGACTTTTTGAGGACACTGGAGGTCAGCTGAAAATGTTAACGTGGTGGCCCTTAAAATAGTGGCTACCTCAAGATTTCATATCAGGACATCTCAGTGACTCTTGAATAGAGTTGAAAAAGACACTAAATTATATTTCTCTAGAACCATTCCCACATTCTGGAAAAAGTATTTGATTAGGATTTTATTAGATATGCGGTGTCATAAAGAGCCAAAAGAAAAAAAAAAGAATAAAAATAAATTAATCCCATCTGTGAAATTTTACTTCTTCATTCCAAAGACGTACGTCCTGGGGTTTTCTGGGCTGGCTGTCCACAAGGCATCCCTAAATGTTATGATATCTGTGATGGATAATGAGACCAGCTTTCAATTTTCTGCTATAAAAAGTAGACTGGGTAACTACGCATATCTCTTGCATAACTGAGCTATATTTTTTAAGAAACCGTGGTCGAACTGTGAAATACGATGTTCTCCTTTTTTTTTTTTTTTTTTAAAGTAGGTCTCCACACCCAGCCTGGAGGCCAACGTGGGGCTTGAACTCACCACCCTTGAGATCAAGACCTGAGCTGAGGTCAAGAGTTGGGAGCTTAAAACCAACTGAGCCACCCAGGCGCCTGAACTGTATTCCCCTCTATCAACGCAAACAAGTAAGGCTAAATTGTCGCCTTTTCCTGGAAAATTCTGGCCAGAGAGAATAATTTTATGGCACTTTGCTAGCCCATGTTTCTGGTATGGGTTTACTACTTTTCTTGATAGGTTCTCAGCAAAAAAAGTAGGAAGGTATAGACGCAAAGCATTGTCATGAGGAGCAGTTGAACGTATCCAGAATGATAATACCAAAAAGATATCTATCTGTGTGTGTGTGTGTGTGTACACCCGCATTTGTATCTATCTATATATGACCTTGTGATTCTTCTGAAAGCATACGTGTATTTCAAAAGATGCTTACTAGTCAATCTGATACTAACACCATGGGCCTGGATATAAAAACATGGGTATCTCTCCCTTAATTTGCTACTGCTTTATGACTATGGAAAAGAAATTGGTGTGTGTGGGGAACAGCTCATTTTTCCTGGTATAACATCCTAAACTCTAGATTCCAGGGTTATCAAATCCCGAGGACAGGAAAGTAACCATACTGAATGTGAACATGATTCTTCCTTAAAGCACCTTGCAGGTGATGAAATAAATCTTTCTAATAGCAAACCTATCTGTCTGCTGGCCAATTTAATGTTGGACAGTATTGTTCCATTGTGTGTGTGTATGTGTGTGTGTGTGTGTGTGTGTGTATCACAATATAAAATATAATATACGATATATATGTTAGCATATTATATATTAGAATACATATTATATATTCATGTTTATATATTGTCCAATGTTATATAAACTTTGGTAGCCTAACTATTCCCCCTAATTTCTTCCCATATTATTAAATTAGGAGATCCCTGCAAAGTACCTCAGAACTGGAGAAGTGCCAGAGAAATCAGCCTTGTTTTTTTAACCCACATGTGAGGAGTGACATTCAGAGAGGTTATGTCATTTATTTAATCTCTCACAGCCATTCAGA
>NW_027530213.1:5692606-5741793 GCF_008692635.1 Crocuta crocuta | reverse complement strand
CCTGCAATCTTGCTCTTTTAAATACCAATTTCTGTATGCCCACGGTGAATCGAGAGGAGAGGTGAACAGTGTTAGGTAATTGTAGGTCACTGGGCCACCAGAGCACCGTAAGCACTTGCGCTTTCTGCCTTTACTATCCCACTTCTGTTCCTAGCTCGCATGGAGAGCCGGAGTTGCATTGTGACCCCACAGTACAGAGCTATGTCTCACACACCTGAGTGAGCATCATGGAACATTCTGGCTTGGTAGCTCTGGGGTGTGGTCTGAGAGTTTAGATTTCTTTTTTTTTCTTTCATAGTTTATTGTCAAGTTGGTTTCCATAGAACACCCAGTGCTCATCCCCACAGGTGCCCTCCTCCATGCCCATCACCCCCTCCCCCCACCCCCATCAGCCTTCAGTGTGTTCTCAGCATTCAAGAGTCTCTCATGGTTTGCCTCCCTCCCTCTCCCCATCTATTTTTCCCCTTCTTCTCCCCCTTGTTCCTCCATTAAGTTCCTCCTAATCCTCCTATACGTGCAAACATATGGTATCTGTCCTTCTCTGCCTGACTTATTTCGCTCAGCATAACACCCTCAAGGTCCATCCATGTTGCTACACATGGCCAGATTTCATTGTTTCTCATTGCCATGTAGTATTCCATGGTATAGATAAACCACATCTTCTTGATCCATTCATCCGTTGATGGACACTTAGGCTCTTTCCATGTTTTAGCTATTGTTGAGAGTGCTGCTATGAACATTGGGGTACATGTGCTCCTATGCATCAGCATTTCTGTATCCCTTGGGTAAATTCCTAGCAGTGCTATTGCTGGGTCATAGGGGAGTTCTATTGTTAGTTTCCTGAGGAACCTCCACACTGTTTTCCAGAGGGGCTGTACCAGTTTACATTCCCACCAACAGTGTAGGAGGGTGCCCGTTTCTCCACATCCTCGCCAGCATCTAGAGTTCTCTGATTTGCTCATTTTAGCCACTCTGACTGGCATGAGGTGGTATCTCAGTGTGGTTTTGATTTGTGTTTCCCTCATGATTAGGGACACTCCGAGAGTTTAGGTTTCTAATAAGGCCCAAGGGATGTGATGCTGCTGGTCTAGAGAACGTCCTGGGGATTTGAGTGTGACAGGGGGTGACTCCTCCCTTCAATGTGCTTCTGACTTTCCCTGGGCTAGACATTAACACAACGAATATACGGGAACCGCGTTTAGACTAAGTACCTACGAGCACCCACTGATGGTCTTGTTTTGGTGACAATTCTCTGGTGGTTTTTCACTTACTCTTTTAACCCTTCAATGCAGGCAGGATGGCTAAAAGTGCCTCAAGTCTGCCCTACGGAGAGGGGGCTGTTGACCATTTCCCCCCCCCCGCCATCACTGAGTTGAGTCAGTGAATCACCCGTGGCTGTGCTCAAGGCTAATCTGTAAGGTGAACCCAGAATGTTACCCCCGCTTGGAAGAAGAGCAGGAAAGGGTTATGGGGAACCTGTTATCCCTTTCCAGTTGAAGCCTCTGGGTGCCCACAAGGACGGGGTGTTAACGCAGATGCCGTAATCCTTCTCTCCGCCAGAGAAACAACATGGCACCAGGAAAACGTGACCGCCAGTCTGCATGTTAAGAACCTCTCTTATAAATCTGCTTTTCTACCCAACTTTCCTGGGGACAAGAGCAAGTCTCTTCATCACCCAGCCTCCTTATCTGGAAGCCTGGAATTAAAGGACTAAGATGGATTACTCTGAGGGGGCTCTAAAAGCATTCACGGCAATTATATCTCAGCAATTAGCTACTCAACTGGTTCTGGTTGGGCGACTCCAAGCACAGGCTTTCTTGAACAACTTCATGTGACGTTAGGACGTTCAAAGGTTTCTTTCTGTCTTTTTTCAGCCAGACACCTGGCCTGTGGGAGCCAGTCCCAGGCTCAACTGTCAAATTGGTTTTTGGAGCTCTCGCTTGAACCTGGCATTCTACCCCGCATGCGCCGCCCTCCCGCGTGCTGGTGGGCACCAGCTTTGCGCAATACATCCTGAGAATGCACTCTCCTCCCGCCTCCTGCTGTTTTCCTAGGTCACGAGGACATCATTTTCCTTGGATCTTCTCCTCTCTTCCCTCAAGCCTTCACTGAGCCTTTCCTGCTACCTTGCTGACTGGACATCACATTCCGGGTCTTGGCCCCTTCCGTGCCATCATCCAAAGGGTGCATCCAGAGGGAGTGGGCCATACGCCTCCCCTCGAAACCTGCCAGCAAGGAGTCAGGGGCTGCAGCTGGGAAGACGGCCAGTCTGCTGAGCCTGACTCCAGGGTCTCATTTCCCAGCTTCTCTGATGAGATGGGAAGTAATGATACTTACTGGTCCCCTGCCCTTCCCCTTGTCAGTGGCAAGAGGAATATAAGCCTGAGATTAATGCTCAACACTCTGCCTGTGCCGCTGTCCACGCCCTCACCCATGTGTCCTGGGTACATGTCCTCCTACCTTCTACAGGTGGCTGGTCACACTGAGCCCTGGGGACAAGTCCATCAGGGTGCTGCTGCTTCCTAGGTAACGCACCTTCACTTACTTAGGGATCCCAGAGACACGGTGCTTTACCCCGGGGGGAATCACCAACGGGGAGTGCGACACTTTAGGTTGGGAAGGGCTTGGGTTCTCCTGCGGGTAAGAACGGGTAAGCGAGTGACCACAAGTCTGGCTGGGCATGGGGCCGCCCTATCCTGCGTCTTCCCAAACCACAGTCCTGCAGTGGACCTTCACAAGGCACGAAGCACATGTTTTAGAGGCCAGCCTGGCATTCTGCTGTGCCTGCTTTCTAAGGCGAATGCCCCCTATTTTGAAACTAGAAGGCAGACAGTTTGAGTTCTCCGCTCTGCCCCAGCCACCCTGGTCACCTTGCCATCACCCCCATTTGTCTGCCTCAGGGCCTTTGCACCTGCTGTTTCTTCTGCCCATAATACCCCTTTCCCAGATATCTGTGAACAACATCCCCCCATCCTTCAAGTCTTTGCTTAACTTTCATCTTCTCCCTGAGGAATTCCTAAACACCCTAGTTTAAACTGAAAACTCTCCTGGCCCAGCCAACCCCTAGCCCTTTAGCCTTGGGCTTTCTCCATGGCACTTATTAACACTACTCATGGCCTGTCTGTGCCCGCTGGACTGTGAGGTCCACAGGGGGGGAGGGGGGGTTGCCTCTTTTCTTCATGGTTGGATCCCTAGCGCCTACGCAAGCTTCTGGCATGCGTCAGGCTCACAAAACACCAATGGAACGGGTGCTCAGACCCTTCACAATGGGTGCCATCCAACGGGCCTCCACCAGACAGTAGGGGAGTAGAGCACATCTAGGGTGAAGGAAATCTGAACTCAAGTTTGCAGCTGAGGTGGAACTGTAGAGGGCTCAGAAAACTACTTGTGGAGGAAAAATGTCACAAATGAGCACATCAAGTTTCATGTGGAGACGTCTCATTGGAATTCAAATAGTCTGTGGGGCGCCTGGGTGGCTCGGTCAGTTAAGCGTCTGGCTCTTGATTTCGGGTCAGGTCATGATCTTGCGGTGTGTGGGTTCGAGCCCTGCGACGGGCTCCTTGCTGACAGCGCAGAGCCTGCTTGGGATTCTCTCTCTCCCTCTCTGTCCCTCCCCTGCTCATACACTCACGCGTGCGCGCGCGTTCTCTCTCAAAATAAATAAATAAACAAAAAAAAAGAAGTCAGTCTGCAAAACTTGTCTTCTCTAGGGTTTCTTTCACCATGCCAAAAAATAAAGAAGAATGGATAAAAGACCCTCGTGCTGAGTTGAGCCCAGCACCCCCATGGAAGCAAACCGCTGCTTCGGCTCCCCTTGTTTTTGTTTGTTTGTTTCTTTTTGTTTTTTGCGGTGAGTATCTTCACACACACACACACAGACACAGACACCTACCCACACCCACACCCGCACCCACACCCGCACCCACACGGTCCGACGGGCGAAGACCCAACTGCGGGAGACGAGTGGAAGAGGAAAGATGCACAAAGCTACAGAGCAACAGTAAGAGGGAGCGGCAGAGCCCGATGACAGCTAGCAGAGGCTCCGGGGCGGAAGGAAGGCCCACGGGCCTGCCCCCCACCCGCAGCCGTGCTCCCCAGGTTCACAGGACAAAAACAAAAACAAAACCAAGCTGCTCCCGCCCCAGCTTCAGAGCAGCAGACAGTGGAGTTTTTAGCTCGCTCCTGGGAGCCCTTTGGGGCCTGGACCACCCTGAAAGCAGCCGTCAAAATCTGCAGTCGCTGGTCGCCATTGGTTACCTCCTGTTTCTGTCTGGTGACTCAGGACGTAATTGTAGCTTAGGGAGGAGAACCCGCCTGGATTCTTTTGCTCTTGACCAGAGGTGGAATTCTGGGGGTGGGGGTGGGGGGGNNTGTGTTCCCCTCACAAGTTCAAGAGCCTTTCTTCTCTCTCAGCCTGTGACTCCAAGTCTTCTCCACTGTCCTTGATTAAGGGACTGTCTCCAGAAAACCCCATTAGGGAGCCTTTAAAAAGTAACCCGAGAGCGCTAAGGGCTGGGTGACGGAGGAGAGCCCCGCTGGGTGGGCTGTGAACGGAAGGGGATTCTGGGGGGTAGGTTTTGGCGGGGGCGGTACTGAGAGGTGGGTTTGGGCTGAAATGACGCCTGGGGCTGCCGAGCCCACTCTGGGGTTCTGGCTCTCAGCAGGGCGAGCCCCAGGGCAAGGCCTGGGGACGAGAAGGGGATCCCCGGGGTCCGCAGATGGCACCCGCCTCACTGTGCTGCCTGGGCATTCCTGGCCTTGGCACAGGCCACCCACCCTCCCTGCGCGTCTCCTTCCCTCCGCACTCCACATCCCCTGCGTGACCCGCAGAGCCAACTGAGGGCCCGTGCAAGGTCGGGTGATGCCTCGGTAAATGCTGGGTGAATGAACTAATGGGTGAAGGAAGGGGCGAATAAAGTCCCTTCGGTGGGCTAGACTTACCCTGGGATGTGCACCCAGCCATGTATAAGATGCTGTCTACTCCTCTGTACTTCTGAGGAGGGGAAAGTAAATTCCTTCCCGTTCCTAAAAGTCCTGGGCCCCAGGTGGCGGGGGTGGGGGTGGGGGGTTTCCCAGCAGCAGGGAGAGCGGGAGCATCTGATTTCTACCTCTCTGGTCACAAATGCCAACTGACTTTGGGGCTGTCCTCATGGAAGCGCAAGACCGAGGGGCTGTCAAAGTCTTCTAGAAAATGGTTTAGCAGGGGCGCCTGGGTGGCTCAGTCGGTTAAGTGCCAGCTTTGGCTCAGGTCATGATCTCACTGTTCGTGGGTTCGAGCCCCGTGTCGGGCTCTGTGCTGACAGTTCAGAGCCTGTAGCCTGCTTTAGATTCTGTGTCTCCCTCTCTCTCTGCCCCTCCCCCACGCACGCTCTGTCTCTCAAAAATGAATAAACGTTAAAAAAATAAAAGAAAAATGGCTTAGAAGCCTGCAGATGTGCAAAAGGGCCACGGCCCCCTGGCCACTCACAGTCCCTGAGCCCTTGCTGGTCAGAAGACCAACAGTAACTAGTAGTTGTGTTTTTGACGAGCTACCAGCCCTGCCTCACGCCATCCAGAGAAAAAGCTTCCAGCTTGTCTGGGGGATGGTGACCTCACTGAGCTTTTATCCATGGCTGTCACCCCCAGCTGAGAAGCAGTGTCTGTCTAGGGGAGTTAAGTCTTCTCCCGCCAGTCACCTGAACAGGCAAGGGGCTATTTGCTGGGAATTCCCAACAAGCCACGACGTGGCAATGACAACACTATTCCCATGCCTTGCCAGGTGACGTAGGGAGGGAATGTTCAATGGACTCCAAGACACAAATGCCCCCCCATTTGCTGACCGCCTGTGAGCGACTTACGGAATGAAGGACCAGAAGGCCATCACTACTTCCCTAGCAAATGTGGGCCACCTTCTCCCAGCAAAGCCTTTCCAGATCTGAAAGGCACAGCCTTTTCCCTCTCTCTGTGTTTACCTTGGGGCTCGGCCTCCAGAAGGCGGGCTTGGTGGGTCCCCGCTTCTCAGCTCCGCTCTGCTCCCAATGCAATAGGGGACCTGCCTTTTCAACGACTGGTTTTGAACCTCCTCTCCTTTAACCCTCTAAACAGTCCCTCTTCTGTGTGAATACTCCGGTGTGTGACAGCATAACCTCAGCTCAGGGCAAAGCGCTCATCAACTCCCGCAGATTCTGCTGAGTCTCCCCACAGCCTGAGGGGCGCCCCCCCCCAAACTCCTGCCCTGACTCTTCCCCACCCCCAGCTCTTTATTTTTTTGAACCACTTCTGCTTCCTTCATTTTCTTTGCAGCTGCAGCAGAGAGATATAGTAAAGCTACTGTAAAGGGTTTTGAAAGCAGGGCCTCTGAGAGCTTTCCAAACTCCATACAAGCCGGTTATTCTCTGGCTTGTTTTCTTTGGCTTCAGGTTAGTAACACAGAATGAGTCAAACAGTATTAACTTTCAATAGGGAAGTGGTGTGGTCAACCAAAGCTGTTTGCGGCTAGATTGTGCAGATAGGTAGGGCAGGTAATGAAGAACAGCCCATAATGCTGCGAGGAGGTGAAGGAGGGAGGCAGACCTCGCTCAGAAGCATCTAACAATTAAGTCGACAGAACTCAAACCATCTTTTCTCGCTGGCTGAGGAATGAACACGAGGGTCTCTGACCGGCCCGCTTCAGGAAGCTGGCCATGTTGGGACTCTGTGGTTTGCACAATTGAGCACTTCGTGGGTATAAGGATGTCTTTTTTATTTTTTATTTTTTTTTTGTTTTTCTCCCTTTTCTTTTCTTAAATGATGCCAGAGCCATGGGAAATCTAGTTAGGGTGATTTCCCCTCCGTGGGGCACATCACTCTGGAGTGGACCCTTACTCGTTTCTTTCCCCGGCTTGGGGAGCGATCGATGCCCCCTCCCTTCCCCCAGCTCCCGGTCCCGGGTCACCTCCCCAGGGTGGTGGGCTGGGCGCAGGGGGCCGGGCTCCCCTTCCCCAGCTTGGAAGACCATGCCTTGCAAATGTACCTGATCCTAACAGACCTCAAGTCGGATTCCAAGAAGCCGACAAGGACCTCAAAGTCATCAGATCCTCTCTCTCTTGTTCTGCTGATCAGGAAACTGAGGCTGTGAGAGGGGAAAGCGGGGCGTGGCCGAGCCAGCCGGGGCCAGAAGCCGCCTCTCCCAGGCCGGCGGTCTTTTCCACCAGGCGGCCGCTCCCTTGCCCAGGGCTCAGGATTCCTTTTCCAGTTCAGCAGAGCAGCTCCTAGAAGGGCCCAGCCCTGGAGACTCAAATTTCAGCAGTTTCCAGTTCTTTCTGCCTGCCTATTTATTTTGAGACTGGCTGAATCACCCAAGGAAGAGAACAGGTTTCTCCCAACCTGGTCCTGGCAGCCAGTCAGTGAAGGAACAGGACAGAGGGCCGGCCTCCGGAGCCTTGGAAGATTCTCACCCCTGGGCTGCTGCGGATTTGACTCGTCCTGGGAACCTGGCAGGGAGGCTCGTTGGTGTAATATTTCACCTCCCTGAAATCTAATCCGGAAATCTCAGGCAAAGCAGCATATGTAAAAAGCCATAGGCTAAAAAAAAAAAACAAAAAAACAAAAAACCAAGGACTGCACCAGCTGCACGGCGACCTGACGGAGCTCTTCCCAAGCCTTTCACTGAGAGAAACTGGAATTCCAGAACCGTACAGGAAAAATGGCCTTTGGTTCCGGAAAGGAAACGGATCTTAAAAGAAAAGGCAGCTCTTTGAACTGTTAGGGTTGCTTCTTTTAGTTTCCAGTGTTTTTCAAGGGTACGTAGTAGTAGGTAAAGAAAAGAGGAGGATATTCTAATGGCAAAAAGTAAAATCCCCAACAGTCTGGTTGATGGGGGGGGGCGCTGATTTGAATGTCTCTATTCCTTTTCTACACTTTTCTTCCCCTCAATTTGGAAAGACCTGCTGAAATAAAATCTACCCTCAAAAAACCAATAATTATTTTATTTAAGGCCCCTAAGATTGTTGTATAATAGACATAAAACAATAATACATTTTTTATCATATTTTTCTATTATTGCACTACAACCTGTTAGATTTCTATTATCTAGTTTGTAAGCCTGTTTACCAAGCTCCTTGACAGATATTATCTCAATTCTCAATTCATCGAAAACAGCGCTAGGCAGTACACAGCGCATATGATTATTCCTATCTTATAGATGACCCTGTGGAAGCTTCTAGATGTTAAGAGACTTGGCAGGCACACAGCAGCGTGAGTGCTAACGTTCAGTTAAGAAACAAGTACATTTTTTTTAATGTTTTTTATTTATTTCTAGGAGAGAGAGAGAGAAAGAGAGACAGCGTGAGCAGGGGAAGGTCAGAGAGAGAGGGAGTCACAGACTGAAACAGGCTCCAGGCTCTGAGCTGGCAGTCAGCACAGAGCCCGACGCGGGGCTCGAACCCACAAACCACGAGATCATGACCTAAGTGAAAGTCGGACGCTTAACCGACTAAGCCACCCAGGTGCCCCGAAACAAGTACATTTTGATAAAAATCTCTATTTGGAAAAGGACCACCTCTCTCCAGGGCAATCCAGTTAACAGGATTTTGCTTCAGTGAGGAATAAATTGTTGAAATCAGTTTGGTATTTGGAATGAATAACAGAGTGGAAGGAAGAAGAGGAAAAAATAAAAGCCCTTATTGTATTGTTATGCTGGGGACCCAATCTGCCAGAGTTTAAAAAAAATAACTTGGCAACGGGGCGCCTGGGTGGCTCAGTCGGTTAAGAATCTGACTTCGGCTCAGGTCAGGATCTCACAGCTCATGAGATCAAGCCCCGTGTAGGGCTCTGTGCTGACAGCTCAGAGCCTGGAGCCTGCTTTGGATTCTGTGTCTCCCATTCTCTCTGCCCCTCCTCAGCTCACACTCTGTCTTTCTCTCTCAAAAAAAAAAAAAAAAGAATAAACATTAAAAAAAAGAAAATTTAAAAATAAAAACTGACTTGGCAATGGCCAATATTTGGTCCCCACTTGGGCATAATTCCAGTAGTTTTCCTTGGTAAGGGCTAAGGGATGAGGGAAAGGGATGAGGGTAAGGGCTAAGGGATGAGGGAAAGGGATGAGGGTAAGGGCTAAGGGATGTGTCCAGGGCATGTGCTAATATTTAAGGAGCTCCTCTGTGCCAGGCGGTGCTGCCATCAATTTGCACAAGGCCTCCCCCTCATAGGGCTATCACCCTCCTGGCTTTATACCTGAGGAGGCTCAGCTTGGGGAGGCTAATCTGATCACGGAGGAGAGGCGAGGCTGAATGAAGCAGCCAACTCTCTAGTTGCCAACCACCACTCTAACCTGCTTCTCAGCCTCCCTCCTTTCATCTTCATCCCTCGCCCGGCAAGGCAGGTGTTGCTAGCCCATTCTACAGATGGGGAAACTGACACACCGCTAGTCAGTGGCAGGCATCACTCCTGAAGCCAGGCTGGCCCAGCTGCTCCAAATGCCTCTCTCACGCCCTCTGGCTCAGAGCTCTCTGCGTCGTTTCTGAAACCCGGGGCTAAACCCTGTTGGTAATGCTAGAGACGAACAAAAAGATGTGATCGTGGGGCGCCCGGGTGGCTCAGTCGGTTGAGTGTCCGACTTCGGCTCAGGTCATGATCTCACAGTTCGTGGGTTTGAGCCCCGCATCGGGCTCTGTGCTGACAGCTAGCTCAGAGCCTGGAGCCTGTTTCAGATTCTATGCCTCCCTCTCTCTTTGATCCTCCCCTGCTCATGCTGTCTCTATCTCTCTCTCAAAAATAATAATAATAAAAAAAAGATGTGATCGTGTGCAGTTCTCTTTAGCTCTTTAAAATGAATGAATTGGAGGGGCGCCTGGGTGGCTTAGTCGGGTAAGCGTCCGACTTTTGCTTAGGTCATGATCTTGCGGTTCGTGGGTTCGAGCCCCGATTCAGGCTCTGTGCTGACTGCCAGCTCAGAGCCTGGAGCCTATTTCGGAGTCTGTATCTCCCTCTCTCTCTGACCCTCCCCTGCTCACGCTGTCTCTCTCTCTCTCTCCTAGAAATAAAAATATTTAAAATAAAATAAAATAAAATGAATGAATTGGAAATATCACAAAACCACTTCAAAGCTAAGTAAAAATAAGGTGATCCTGGGAACAAACCCAAAAGGGGCCATAAATGCAGACAGTCCTTAAGAATTTACTTATTTCAAAATATTTACTTTTTATCTCAAATGACCAGGAGACTGACCTCGAGGCCGTGGTGAACGAAAACAAAAACAAAACCAACCAAACACGTAGATCAAGTGTTTGACATTTCAGTATATGAAAGAATACTGAAAGACTTCCATAATGGTCTCAGCTTTACTGAATACTGGCTTTAATGGAACCTGAGTATATGTAGATCATGGAAGTAGCAAACTAATTACTGCCATTAACTTACTTCATAGGGGTTTAGGGAGTTGGCAGATTAATTCAGTTGTGTTTCTTTAAAAAAAAAAAAAGAAAGAAAAGAGGGGCACCTGGGTGGCTCAGTTGGTTAAGTGTCCAACTTTAGCTCAAGTAATGATCTCATGGTCTGTGGGTTCGAGCCCTGCATCAGGTTCTGTGCTGACAGCTCAGAGTCTGGAGCCTGCTTCTGATTCTGTGTCTCCCTCTCTCTCTGCCTCTCCCCACTTTGCACTCCCATCTCTCTCTCTCTCTCAAATATAAATAACCATTAAAAAAAAAAAAAGAGGGGCACCTGGGTGGCTCAGTTGGTTAAGCAACCGACTTTGGCTCAGGTCATGATCTCACAACTCAAAGCCTGTGAGTTCAAGCCCCGCATTGGGCTCTGTGCTGATGGCTCAGAGCCTAGAGCCTGCTTCTGAGTCTGTGTCTCCCTCTCTCTCTCCTGCTCATGCTCTGTCTCCTTCTCTCTCAAAAATAGATAAACATTTTAAAAAAATTAAGAAAGAAAGAAAGAAAGAAAGAAAGAAAGAAAGAAAGAAAGAAAGAAAGAAAGAAAAAAAGAAAGAAAAGAAAGAAAAGGCAAACAGAAAAGAACTTTGCTTTGGGTACCTAATTTTTTTTTTTAACCTTGATCTTCATCTCTAAGTATATATCCAGGGTATTTGACTATTGGCTGTAGCGAACTTTACCAGTAATGCTGCACAACTTGCTTGCACATAAAACTTGATACAAACATACCACATGGGGGGAGTCATATGATGAAAAAGGCATTTCAATTGAACCATATATCAGTGTCTTATGTGGTATCTGATAATAACAGCTGTAATGCCCAGCAAAAGATTATACCTAATTCATCCCTTCTTCACCGTCAGCTTTTCATAGCAAAAAACCTTTAAAACAACTGAATTATCAAGGACAAGAACATTGAAAGAGCAGAACACAAAAATTGCAAGTTAGCCCAAATGAACTTAAGTATAGATCGAGGGCAAGAGGGTGGTTTTTACTTATTTAAGCTGAACTTCTGGGTTTTGTTTGGTTTGGTTTTGTGTTTGTGGTGGGCAGTCTAGGAGGCCCATTGGATCTAATTCTCACTTGATGACTTCCTTGGCTACATAGCTTATAGGAAAAATCCAAGCCTTTGGGTTGGAAAACTCAAGCAGAATGTTTTGTTTGTTTTCTTTCCTTTTTTTAAATAAATGTTTTATTTATTTATTTGTTTATTTTTTGAGAGAGAGAGAGCATGAGCAGGGAAGGGTCAGAGAGAAAGGGGAACAGAGGACCCTAAGTGGGCTCTGTGCTGACATCAGAGAGTTGATGTGGTGCTCGAACTCACGAACTATGAGATCCTGACCTGAGCTGACGTTGGATGCTTAACTGACTGAGCCACGCAGGCGCCCCTATTAGTTTGTTTTCAAAATGAAAAGTGGAAGTGGCTAGTGGATGAAAAAATCCTAAATCCATCCCAAAGTCGAGAAGCGGGTCGTGATAACACTGTGCGGCACGGCCAAACACAATCCATCCTCAGGCGCAGGTCCACATGCTGGCCTTGGCAGTGGCATTCACAGTGCAGGGGCCCACCTGCTGCTGCAGCACCCGAGGGTGCCAGCGCCCCGGCTCACATCCTCCCACAGTGCCACTGAGAGACATTCATGAACCTTGGCTGAGCTACTCCCATCAAGCCATAGGGTAGGAGGGCCGCAAAGCACCGCACTGCGCACGTACAGAAGGTTCTCCAGCTCTGTATGGTGGGAGCATCATGTCATTGAAATGTGCCACTGAATGTCTTTGGGATGAAATGAAGAAAAGTCCTACAAACAGATATCAAAAAACAAAACAAAACAAAACAAAAACAAAAACCCAAAAACCAAAAAAACAAGTCTAGAAAGACACATTGGCTTCAAGGGTGGCTCAGCACGTTTCATATGCCTGCGAAGCTTGCCTGTGGCTGGTGGGTCCAGGTACCCCAGAAGGAGAGCTGCCTTCCTCTGGGACAAGAATTCAGTTTCCCAGAGATACTGTCACACTTCGGCAGTTTTCTAGAACAGCGTGGAAGAGCCTGTCCCACAGCCCTGTCATGCCGATATTGAAAAGAGCCCACATGTTAGATCTCAGCACCGGATTACGATGTTACTCGGACAGGGTTTTTCCCCTGGAATTTTTCATAAAGTTCAACATTTGGGAGCAAGGCCATTTTACCCGAGAGGGACTTAGGAACAGTCCCCAGAGCATTTCAAGGGTCCATAAAAATGCCAGAAAAGAAATTTTACTGGGTCTAAATACAAAAGGAAAACTGAAAAAAAATCAAAATTTATAAATGTTTAATTAAATGTCTTAAAAAATGCAGCATGATGGCGACTTCATGAATTTTTAAACTTAGGATTCACAATTTTTTCTTTTCTTTGGAGTTTTCTCATAGCCAAATGAGAACTCAGAGACCAAATGCAAATAATTGCTCCCTCTTCTGAACACTTACTGTGCGCTCTAAATGGTCTACAGAGGCTGTCTCATCCAGCCTCCCAGCCACGTGGGGTTCATATAGCCACTGTCCTGGTTTTAGGGGGGCTTAGCCTCCCTCCCTCCCAAGCATGATCACCAGTGAGGAAATGGGGATCTCAGCCCCTGATTGTAATCGCATTGTTCATGGCAGTGACATTGGGGCTGAAGGTAATTAAACAAGTTACTCATAGCCAGATCATTTAAAAAATAAATGATTAAATGGGGCGCCTGGGTGGTTCAGTCCATTAAGCATCCTACTTCGGCTCAGGTCGTGATCTCATCGTTCATGGACTCGAGCCCCGTGTCGAGCTCTGTGCTGACAGCTCAGAGCCTGGAGCCTGGAGCCCGGTTTGGATTCTGTGTCTCCCTCTCTCTGCCCCTCCCCTGCACTGCTCTGCCTCTGTCTCAAAACTAAATAAACATTAGAAAAAATTTTAAAATAAATGATAAAAGCTCTTTCCAAAATTTATAGAAAAAAGAATGGTATCCAACATATCACACATGTGGGTGCGTGTGGGTGTGATCAATGTCACATAGGATGGAGTTTCCTTCCCCCAGGGAAGGAGGGGGCGGGGCAGAGACTCAGCCTCTAAGGGGCCTTGCTTGTGGGGAATTTACAGCTCTGTTTTTCTGACAATATTTTGTTACCCCTTCCAAGTGGGAACTAATTTAGAGATTATCTCATCCCATCGCCTGGTTGGCCAGAAGAGGAATGTGAGGAACCAAGTACTTAAGATAATTGCCCGAGGTCACACCCACTGGGCTGGCGGCACCAGGGCGAAACCCAGGTCCCCCCTTCAGGAGCCAGAGACCTTCCTACATGTCTTGAGATTAAGAAATGGCAGCCCAAACAGAGACAGATTTTTTTTTCCTTTTAGCACTTCACATAGTAAATTCTAACAAGGGCTGTGATCTATTCGCTTAGATCTTGACCTCACCGGGGTGACATTCAAGACAGTGTTTTGGTTTGCAATGGCCTCGATGGAAAGAAAATCCAAGGTAATGGTCTAAATTTCATTGCCTGCTTCCTCTCTCCTCTTTCCCCTCCATTAGACTGTGAAGGTCTCCAGATCCTTTCCTGGGATCCTCACTGGTACCTGGAAGGGATTCCCCCGCTTCCTTTCTATTAGATGGCAATATAAATACCATCTAAAAAACTGTAGTGGCCTTGATATGAAATAGGGCGGGTTACCAAGAGGCCACAGTGTCCCCAGGTCTTGGTGAGCATCGAGGAGGGGTTATTTCCGCTTCGAGGGGCAGAAGCATACTCCCCCCAGGATCTTTTTCTATTCCCATTCGTCTAAGGGACCCCTCTGGGCCTACACCTGAATTAAGTCCATCGAAAACTCAAGGGTCAGGAAAATCTTTATATAAAATTCTTCTTAATCTTGTTTCATACTACTAAAATAATAAGCAGAAAGATGTTCTAAAATTCACTGGAAACATTTAGGCTATTATTATTATTATTATATTATTAATCCTTTAAAAATTGCTGTTGCTAAGGCTTGGAGGTTCTTGGGGAGCTTAGCACGTGAGAATTATAGTACCCGAGAAGGTAACCTGGAACGTCCATCTTGGCACTGAAATGCCTCTCAGAGTGGGAAGGAGGGATATAAGTAAGTAGAACATTTTCTCTTCGGCCCTCAGCCTGTCTCTTACTTTATATCTGGGTGGGAGGGAAGAGAGCATTATTTGCTTTTTCTTTTGTGGAGCAAGATTTCATCTGGAGAAAAACTAAGGTCCAATTCTGATATTTGAAAAATCCAGAGGATTTAGTGGATCACCGTTCATTCCCTGGAAGAAATGCTTAAGCAATGCTAAGCAAACAAAGTGACTGTAGATGGATAATTACAATCCTGAGCTCACAGATCTCTAAAACTGCCTGGCCGTCCACTAACCGGTCGAGGGCAAATGACACAAATGTTCATCTTTCCAGAGGGCTGCATGCTGTATATATGGATTTTCAAGGAAGCTCTTTGCCAAAGGAGGTGGGGGTGGGGTCTAGAACTTGGACTGTTCAATATGGTCATCATTTTGTAACATTAAAAAAATTATTTTAATGTTTATTTAGTTTTGAGAGAGAGAGAGAGACCGAGAGCAAGCGACAAAGAGAGAGAGAGAGAGAGAGAGAGAGAACAGAGAACGAGCAGGGTAGGGGCAGAGAGAGAAGGAAGCACAGAATCTGAAACAGGCTCCAGGCCCTGAGCTGTCAGCACAGAGCCCGACGCGGGGCTCAAACTCATGAACTGTAAGATCATGACCTGAGCCAAAGTCGGATGCCAACCAACTGAGCTACCCAGGGACTCTTCAGTTTGTTACATTATTCATCTTCCCTGCATGCCAACACTGGAAGTCCCTGCTTCAGGTCCCCAAGCCGACCCTGGTGACAGACACGGAACCAACCAAAGGTACCAGTGTCCATGTGGCTGTGTTCTGGGTTCTGCCCTGTGCCCCAGGCTGTACTGCATTACAACCCCATCCAAGGGAGAATGCGGGTTCCCTTCCCGTCCAATGGCTGCCAAGGCTATGAGGCTCAGCTTTCTTTAAGAAAACTGTATTTGCATCAGAGCTGTATTGATAAAGTCTCCTAATAAAAAATTTCTGCAACAGAAATTTCAATACAATGAAGTGCAAGGCGCAGTTGGTGTGGTTGTTAAAAACGGACACTGGCGCCTGTGGATGGCCGTGTCTGGGCTGTTGCGTTTCAGTTCTGGCTTAACTGACGGTGTGACCTTGAGCAAGGGAAGTCTTTTCTCTCTGCTTCAGCTTCCTCATCTGTTCTTGCAAAGATTATATCCACTGATATAAGGGAAGCCCTTTGAATGATGTTGGGCAAACAACTAGCACTAACTTTTAGCCATTATTATTATTATTTGGTATTTTTATTATTAAGAGAAAATAGTATTGAAAAAACCCTGTGCATTAGTCACAAGAGCAATCTGCAAACATTTCTGCTCATCCTATACTCTTTCAAATATATTTAGGCGCATTATCGCCACAGTGTACAGGTAGGTACCTTTCACGCGCTGCTATTTTTCCCTCGAAACATACTCCCCATGTTGAAGGATCTTGTTTCTTCTGCCTCTCTATTTGAGATCTGCTATTTATATTCAAAATCATAGAAGGAAATATATTTGTGTGATGTGATCTCCACAGAGTCCTTAGCAAAGCAATGGGCTGAGGAGGAGTTAGACCCTTCAGTGGACCTATTTTAACCACAATTCCCTATTTTAAGAAGGTCAGTCGGCAAAAAGGCTAGTGCCCCAGAAAATGGCATTTTCCGACTTAAAAAAATTTTTTTAACGTTTATTTTTGAGACAGAGAGAGACAGAGCACAAGCTGGAGAGGGGCAGAGAGAGAGGGAGACACAGAATCTGAAACAGGCTCCAGGCTCCCAGCTGTCAGCACAGAGCCCGATGCGGGACTCGAACCCACGGACTGCGAGACCATGACCTGAGCAGAAGTAGGACGCTTAACCGACTGAGCCCCCCAGGCGCCCCCTGACGGTTTTAAGTCGCGGCTCCACCTAGCTATCTGTTATCGTGAAATCCCAGCGAGCACAGCAGTTACTGGGAAGGACTCCTTTAACCTGAGGGCAGGTGTCATCCCAGAAGTGGCCAGTATTTGTTTTATTAATCTTTTCAATTTTTAATTAGGTCACTCAATGTTCCAGATGCAACAGATACCTGGCCAGACAGGTAATGGCTTGTGACATCAGAAGGACTCTCTGATCCGCACCACTGGGATCCCTACCCCCGGCCCGTTGGGTCACTTAGGGTCCCAACTGCTCACTGGCCAAAATCTCTTCCTTAGCAAAATATCTTCCTCCACATCCCTGGGCTGCCACACAAATTACTTGGTGAAATATCTACAGAGAACAGGCTTCGGTATCTCAATATTGTTATATGACGATCCATGGGCTCGAGCTAGAAGTTTTCATTAGATCCTTTCACATATACACCAAAAACAACTCTCAAATGTCCTTTTCCTGAAAAATCCCTTTGTTCTGTCTCTCACGCTTAATGAGAAGACTAGCTTTCAATACGTTAACAAGTCACAAAGCGTTGTTCTATCTACGGACTGAAAACGTAGCGTCATCGACATAACAAGCCACCCAGTGTTGCTGCATCTGCGTTCCATCTACTTACTGCTGCTTGCAAGACCTGGTCCCTACAGAGAGAGTACCTGCTGGTGGTGCTCCTCCTCCAGAATAGATTTAATTTTTCATCAATTGGTAATTTCTCCATTAGTCTGACATCAAAAAAAGTATCCCATGGATTATGGAAAAAACCAAGTTTTGACTCACTACATAGCAGGTCAGTTACCGTAAAAGAACAGGTAACCATCCGAAGTGAAAATGGTTTTCAGTTCTCTTCAGAACACACTTTGTGCTGTACCTTCACCACTGAAAACCACGCAAGTCGGGTGGGAAGCACCAAGCTATCCTGTCAGCCTGGAAAACAGTCAGCTGTGACGTGCTCTCTAACTCATAGTCCTTTTCTTTCTTTTTTAAAAAAAAAGTTTATTTATTTTGAGAGAGAGAATGTATGAGGTGGGGGGAAGGCAGGGGAAGGGCAGAGAGAGAGTGAGAGAGAGTCCCAAGCAGGTTCCACGCTGTCAGAACAGAGCCTGACATGGGGCTTGAACTCATGACCTGAGCCGAAATCAAGAGTGGGACGCTTAACTCACTGAGCCACCCAGGTGCCCCCATTGTTCTTTTCTTAATTACCTGAGTGCCAGCTTGAGTGAAATGAACGTTCCTTCTGTTTTTTGCATGAGTGCTTCAAGTTAAAGCCTCCATGCCTGTGATGATGCACCACCGTCTGCCCTTTCTAGACTATCTTACAGCTGGCGCGAGCATGAGATGTCCTATAAGCCAACACCTCATTTTAAATGCGAGAGTGCGAAGCCAGGTCGGAGAGTTTGGAATAGGGGATGGACAGATGGCACAGGTGGGTGGAGAGGTGAATGGACAGGACCGTGGGATTATAGGATTCCATACCAGGAGCTCCTTATTCTCTTTCTGCCTTATCAGCAACTATTTTTTTTTTTTTTCCAACCAAGGCAAATCATTTCATTTCTCTGGGATCTTTCCTTCTCTCTGAGGCCATGAAGCCCAGAGGCTCTCTCTCTCCAACTCCCCCAGTCTTTGATGTCATGAAATGACAGGACTTTTCAAAATGATCTGACTTGCCAATGCCAGGGCCACTTTGCCAGAACCATCCAGAATTCATAGCACTGTGATGATAACAGGGACTTGGGAGATCATATTAATCCACGGATGTGACACTGACTTACATGCAATGACCTCTATTAACATTAGAAAGTAGCCAAGACCAGAAACCACCTAAGTGTCCATTAATAGATGAATGGATAAAAAAATGTGATACACACACACACAGCCATATCTACACACACAATGGAACATCACTCAGACTTAATAAGGAAGGAAATTCTGCCATTTGCAATAACATGGATGAACACTGAGGGCATTATGCTACATGAAGTAAGTCAGACAGAGAAAGACAAATACTGTATGATCTCACATGTAACCACCCCCCCTGCAAAAGAAGAAGAACTCATAGAAACAGAGAACTGATCAGTGGGCTCCAGGGGCAGGGGATGGGGGTGGAGTGAGTGCAGAGAAGTGGGTAAAGATGGTCAAGGGGTACAAGCTTCCAGTTATAAGATGAACAGGTCCTGTGGATGTAATGCACAGTGTGACAACTATGCTTAACAATACTGTGTTGTATAGTTGAAAGTTGGTAGGCAAACAGATGGTAAAAGTTTTCATTGCGCACACGCATGTGCCCGCACGCGCGCACACACACACACACACAAACCATTTGAGCTGATGGATGTGTTAACTCATCTTTTGTGGTAATCCTTTTGCAATATACACATATATCAGATCATCATGTTGCAAACCTGAAACTTACACGATGCTATATGTCCATTACATCTCAATAAAGCTGAAACCCCCCCCCACAACAACTCTGTTCACTTTCTCATTAAAAACAAAACGGCTGCGAGCAGAACTTCATCAAAAAGTAGTTCCCACCTTGAATGGAGATGCTCACATAAGGAGGAAAACAGGATACTAAAATTAGCAGTGAGGGGGCCACCCTTGCTTCCTGGGTGAATAGAAAAGTCAGCAACCTCAAGTCACCCTGGGAGCCCGTGCGCATTTAATTCTTCTTCTAGAAGGCCTTTGTGAAGTGTGAGACTGGGCTATAACAGCTCTCTCTAGCATGCTTCCCACCTCCCATCTAATTTTTCCTAAGACCCCAAATTCCATTTGGCAGGAAGGACGCCATAAAAATGGATGCCTCCTTGAAGCAAATCCCTTCTGTCTGTTCAAAGAGCCCTTCTCAATAATGACTGCTTTCTAAAGTCATCAAACAGCAGGAGAGCCAACTGTATATGCAGACGGGCCATTACAATGGTATATTTTCCCCCTCCGACTGCCAATCCTTAAAAAGTCAGAGCAGCCATCATTTGTTTTTCTGAAGTTCAGCCACCTGGATGGTTCTCTGAACGTTACAGGCGATCCAAGCAGTGGGGCGGAAGCCCGCCCTCTTTTCTGCGTGGGAGAGTAACGGCGGTGGAGGTGTATTGAGGGGTCGCCTGGCTAAGCTTCTTCCTCTAGGCAGGTCAGGAACAGTCTGAGACAAAGCTGCTGCTTCCGTTTTTAAAGACAGAGATTCTACGTCCACCTGCCTGAGCCGCTTTCCAGACTTAACTGCCCTCAGAGTCATTTTCCTTACACCTCACAACTGCCTGCCCCTCCCCCCCAGCTCTGGCTCTGCTCTAATCTAAGCCTGCTTCCTCTTTGGTCCTCGGTGGAGAGCCAAGGCGCCTGCTGGATGTTTCTGTTCCCTTATTCATAGGACAGGGTCACGGTGAGTCTTCAGTTTGCCACGCCTACTCAGGAAACCTACAAACTTGGGCTGGGTCGTCACTGTGCGGTCCTGGGCCTGGGCCGGCGGGTCAGACACAGACTGGAGGTGCGGGTGCTACCAAACTCCCAGGGTTTCCTGAGTCTGGGTAGTCTCCGTGACTTCAAGAGCAAGAGCGGAGAGGCGGCAAACGAGGTCGAAACAAGAAGGGGTCACGGAGCAGGCTGACTGCACTAAGGGGATCGTGCGTGGCATGCCACAGCCGGGGGCTGCTGCTGGCGGGTGTCTCGGGGAGGGGGGTCTTCCCTCTCTGGGGCACTGAGAAAGCCGAGGTAGCACAGGGGATGGTTCTGGTTGGTGATCGAGACACTGGCTGTGGCCAGGCCCGCAGGAAAGGCAGCCACGAGCTGGGGTGAGCACAGGGTGAGGCCTGGGGGCCACCTCACAGCCCCATCAGCACGACCGCCACCACGGGAAAGGCGTCTAGAGGACGGCCCCGCCGAGCAGCAGCCACCCAGGCGGGCGGGGAGCCCCTCCTGCGGACGGAGAACGTTTCCCGAGTCCATTCTCGGCACCAGGCACAAAGCACTGTCTCCTGTCTCATCTCACTATTACCTCCATTTTGCAGATGAGGAAGCTGAGGTCCAGGAGGTTCCATAAGGTGCCGAAGGCTGAAGTGCCTGAACCAGACCTCCACTTGTTTGCCTCTCCCCCCTCCCAGCCCCCCAGAACCCAAATTCTTAACCAGTCCGTTTTACCACCTGACCTCCTTTGCATCTCAACCTCCAGGCATAAGTGGGAAGCCCTGGTTTTGAATCTCTCTCCCACCAGCTGAGACGGCACTCATTTTCCACCCCGGGGACCTGATACAGTTTGGCGGCATGCAGATGCTGGGCAGAACCCAGCCAACGTCCCGGGGAAGGGTGTGGTTCTGGAAAAGAGTGTTACTCTTGTGTTTACTCAAAGATAGTCATTAAGTCACCGTGAAGACATCTTTCTGCAGACTAAACAACCCCACTGCTTTTTAAAAAAGCTTTCCTCACAGGAGCTTTTTTTTTTTTTTTTTGTACCGTCTTTCTATATTTACTGGTTTTCCCCAGGGAATTCTCCTACCCTCCCATTCTCTATTTTAATCAATCCTGTAATAAGATTCTGATCTATGCCACAGAAAAGAAAAGGTCATTTGCATAGTTTTCATCTCTGGCCTTAACAAATGAATAAAAGGGCCAGCATGGATAGTAATCAGCTACTTGTGGTCCACTCTGACCCTCAGGCATTTTTTTTTTTTTGCCACCTCAGTGGCTGGTCAAATCTTCCTTTTACTGTTTCTGATCCTGTTGAACTTCACCGTGTATTAGAGGGACTAGTCCTCAGTCTCGTGCAGCCCCGAAATGCTTCCAACACACACCTGACTCAGGCTGACTTGCTTCTGCCCTCTAAGAGAATGCTTTAAAAGGAACCCAGTACTCAGAGACAAACTTTGAGGAGTGAGTGTCAACAATAAAATTCTCTTTCCCTGCCAGAGCCTCATAGTCCTCTCCGACAGAGGTTTTAGCCGCATTGGGGTAATGCCAGTCAAACCCAAGGATTCTGAGATACCTTCCCTTGTACCTCAGTGCACCAGCCCAGAGGTTTGCCAGCCCCGATGGGGGGCCCACTTACTTCGAGGTTCTCGGGGTCCATCCACTGTGATTTTGATGGCTCTGTGGTAAGTGGCAACTTGCGGTGGGTTTGTGAAGACCGTGATAGTCAGAGTGAAGCTTTTCCCTGTTAGGACACAGAAGAGAACACAGGAAATGATTAGGTGGGGGCCTGGATCTATCCACTGGGGAGCTGACGACTAATGTACGCTTTCCAGCCGTCAGACTGGGAAGGTGGTACTACTTCAGCACAAGTTGGTGGTTTTTCCAATACTCCCTTGCGTTTGGCTCCGCTTAAATTCTGGAACGCACACCTTTGGTGTCTGTCTAGATGTTAACACTTCACATAGTTACACGGCTTCCATTTAATCATCAATAAAACAACCCGGGATCAAGAGATATTCGGCTTTGTTTTCTTTCAAGTCAAGACTCCAGGGAACATGGGATCGGATTGGCTGCTATCCACTCCCCCCAGCTGATCCCCAAGGAGTAAAAGAAACTGTATCCATCTTTCCTTTTTAACATTGCTCCTCCCTTCAAGGATTGGGAAAGACAGAATTCCTGAGTTTGGGAATAGGCTCAATTAAAATTATTCTCTCCCTATTTAAAAAACACTAATTGCTGGGGCGCCTGGGTGGCTTAGTCGGTTAAGCGTCCGACTTTCGCTTAGGTCATGATCTCGCGGTTCGTGGGTTCGAGCCCCGCGTCGGGCTCTGCGCTGACTGCCAGCTCAGAGCCTGGAGCCTGTTTCAGAGTCTGTGACTCCCTCTCTCTCTGACTCTCCCCTGCTCATGCTGTCTCTCTCTCTTCTAGAAATAAATAAAAATATTTAAAAAAAAAAAACACTAATTGCTGGTTGCCTTTAAATATTATTATTATTTTTTCAATTTTCTTAATGTTTGTTCATTTTTTGAGAGAGAGAGAGAGAGCAACTGGGGGAGGGGCAGAGAGAGAGGGAGACACAGAATCAGAAGCAGGCTCCTTGCTCTGAGCTAGCTGTCAGCACAGAGCCCGATGCGGGGCTTGAACTCATGAACCAGGAGATCATGACCTGAGCCGAAGTTGGACACTTAACTGACGGAGCCACTCAGGTGCCCCTTAATATTATTTTTAAATGCTAGATGCTATTATGGGCACTCATGGGATTGGTCAGACAAAATTTATAGTCAATAAAGTGACTTCACAATAGGTAATTGACAGACTGAGGTTCAATAAGGACTATAGACATACGATCTCCACCCAAACACTTCACATCCATGCATGGGACGCAAGCACCTTTTTAGAACCTATGTCTACCACCACAGTTTTAGTAACTTTTAAAAACTATTTTATTTTTTATTTATTTAACAAAAATTTTTTAATGTTTTATTTATTTTTGAGAGAGAGATAGAGACAGCATGAGCAGGGGAGGGTGAGAGAGAGGGGAAGATACAGAATCTGAAACAGGCTCCGGGCTCTGAGCTAGCTGTCAGCACAGAGCCTGATGTGGGGCTTGAACCCACGAACCGTGAAATCATGACCTGAGTTGAAGTCGGAAGCTCAACCGACTGAGCCACCCAGGCGCCCCTAAAATCTATTTTAAAATATACGTTTAACTTAGAATACAATGACTAACATATAAATACATAAGTAATTAATAGAACATAAATATACCAACAATTAATAAGTATTAATGTGCACATATATTGATCAGTTAAAACATTTCTTGGCTAGGTGGTTCAGAGGATGAATGTAGGTTTGAGTTTTGGCTAGCTGACCTTTGGCAATGCCCTGGACTCCTCTGTGCCTCAGTGCCCTTTTCTGGAAAATGGGTACATATAATGATTTCCACCTTATAGAATTCGGGGGAGGTTAAATGAGTTAATAGGAGCAAAACCATTAAATGGTATCTGGAGCACGATGTTCGAACGTGTGTGCATAAACGTGTGTGTGTGTGTGTGTGTGTGTGTGTGTGTGTGTGCGTTGTGCTCACATTATTATTTTTCTTCTCTGTTTCTCAGAGCTCCCCAGCAGGATCCTAAGGTTTGGATAAGCATGGTATTCAGACCACCCACATCAGTGCAGTGGGTCTCAGTTTAACAGTTTCTCCTCTTAGTCATGTAGTGTGAAAAGACACCTAGAAGAAATGAAAGGCCCATCCATGCGCCTAACTGCTCCCAACCCATGTAAAACTCAAAGTTTTTCCTTCCTCACGTTAGAAAGAACAGAGTATCTTCAACTGTCATGCACATTTTCATACAAAAGAAAGCCACAAAAAAAGCTCAATGAAAACACAGGTGACCCTTGCATAATACAGGTGTTAGGGGCAGTGACCCTGCCCTGTTGAAAATCCATGTATAACCTTTGACTCCCCCAGAACTGCCAATAGCCTACTGCTGCCCTGAAGACTCACCGATTATGTGGAATAGTTGATTAACACGAATTTTGAATTTTGTATTTCATGTATACTATGTATTGCGTTCTTATCATAAAGTAAGCTAGAGAAAAGGAAATATTATTATTACTGTTATTATTATTAATGTTTGTTTTGAGAAGGAGAGAGAACACAGGGGAACGGGGGAGGGGCAGAGAGAGGGCGACAGAGGTTCTGAAGCAGGCTTCGTGCTGACAGCAGAGAGCTTGATGTGGGGCTCGAACGCACGAGCCGTGAGATCGTGACCTGAGCCCAAGTCAGACGCTTAACTGACTGAGCCATCTCCACGCCCCGAAAAGAAAGTATTATTGAGAAAATCATAAGGAAGAGAAAATACGTTTACAGTCTCGTACTGTATTTATCAAAAAAATCTGCATGGTTCAACCCATGTTGGTCAAGCGTCTACTGTGTAACCTTGGGCCACAGCAAGCCAGCGATTCCTAATCATTAAAAGTCCCCAGGGAACCATCCCCAAGATTTGCGTCTGTCTACAGTGAAGCCTAGGATAAGAACAACAGTGACGAGTAACACTGGATGCTGAAACCGGCTTCGTCTGGCCTGGCTTTACAACCAAAGTCACGGCTGACAAGCGAGGCTGCTCTATGAGAAGGGAGGCCAGAGCACAGGGGGAGCCCAGGGCACCCGAGGCCCGGCCTCCAAATTTATCTTCCCATCAGCTGCTCTTCTCTCCTGGATCCCAGAGAAGATTCCTTTTGGGCTTTAGGGATTTGCCATCTTTAGGACATCATTCAGATATGGCCAGGCGATACCCCAGATCACTTCTCCCCGATATCTGGCTGAGGTAGGGGAGCAGCCAGGAGGGGCTGCTGGTCAGGCCCGGCGAGAAGGGCACAGCGATGGGGAGGCAGCACCCAGGTCAGCTGCCCATCTGGGAATGGGTCAAGGGAGCAAAGGTGGCTGTAGCCCAGGCAGCCTGTCCACGTGGTCCTCTGAGCCCTGTGGGCGGCCCTCCACCTTCTGTCAAGAACATACAAGGTGGGGAGGCGGCCGGGTGGCTCCGTCGGGGTTAAATGCCCGACTTTGGCTCAGGTTATGATCGCCTGGTTCGTGGGTTCGAGCCCCGCGTCAGGCTCTGTGCTGACAGCTCAGAGCCTGGAGCCTGCTTCGGATTCTGTGTCTCCCTCTCTCTCTGCCCCTCCCCTGATTATATTATGTCTCTCTCTTTCAAAAATAGACATTAAAAAAAAAACCTACAAGAGATATGAACTGTATTAGGACTGAATCCCACAGCCAGCTATTAATTAGGACCTTCTACCCGATGAGCCCCCGCGTGTTATTTCTCACTCACTCCTTCTCTACCCCTGCTGGACTCGTCTCCTCTGAGCCCCACTCACAGCACAGGACTTCCACTAGGGGGTCTGTCTTCCTCTAGCCCCCGGCCAGCCCGCCAAGGCTTCCTTGCTTTCCCCTCCCCGACCCCTCGCCTCTGTGCTCCTGGCTTCAAAGTCAGGCTCCTGTTTCAGGCAGGAGCATCTGCCTCTGAAAGAAAGTGGTCTTCGCCTTCGCCTTCGATGGGGGGGCTGAAGGGGCTTGTGTCTGTGAAAGCCCGAGGGCAGGGATGGTGGTCGATGCCCACCGTGCGCCTCTCTCAGAGGAAGGTGGCAAAGGATGAGGGAGGCAGGAGAGGAGGGATTGAAATGAGGGGACACAAGCAATGAGTAATGACATGGCCCCAGGGACCCAGCAGGTTTGGGTGCGAGAGGGGCCAGGCGCTCTTCCTGCAAGAGGCTTACACACATGTAACAAATGACGTGGACCAACCACAAATGTTCATGTAACAAATGACGTGGCCTCTCCGGATCTCAGTCTCCTAGTCTGGGAAACAGGGAGCTCAAGGTTCCTGGGATACTCACAATGTCACTTTCAACTCGCTGTATCTTCTGAGGACGCAGCCCTCCCAGCGCCCATGTTCACGTACATGTGTGCGCGTGTGCAGGCGTGCGCGTGCCCCCGTGTGCCTCCCTTAGCTCCTGCAGCATCAGCATTTCAGAATCTGTGAAAATGCTGTATTAGTTTGCTAGGGCTGCTGTAACAAATTACCACAAACCCGGTGTGGGGGTGTGGGAGACTTAAAACAACTGAAATCTATTGTCTCTTTGTTCTAGGGGCCAGGAGTCTGGTACCAAGGTGTCAGCAGGGCCCTGCTCCCTCTGAGGGCCCTGGGGCAGAATCTTTCCTTCCTTGTCCCTGCTCCTGGAGCCCGCTGGCAAGCTGTGGCTTTCCCTGGATGCCAGGTGCATCTTTCAGCTCCTGCGTCTGCTGTCACATGGCCTTCTTTCCCCCGTGTGGCTTCTGTCTCCAAATCCACTTCTCCTCATAAGGACACCAGTCATTGGAGTTAGGGCCCACCCTCACCCGAGATGACCTCACCTGACTTGATTACTTCTGCAAAACCCCTATATCTAAATAAGGTCGCGTTCCGAGGTTCCCTGTGAACACAGATTTTTAGGGAAGAGTATACAACCTAGTTCAGACACCGAACGTGTTCAGAGAGCTGGTCTTGACATTATGAGTAACAAGTTTTCTACAGGCACCTGTGCATTTTACCCGCTGAAATGGTACCATCCTGTGGCAGCACTGCTAGAATCATCCTATCTCTTTTTTAATACTTTTGAAATGTTTATTTATTGTGTTTTCTTCTTAAATAGTTTATTGTCAAGTTGGTTTCCATATAACACCCAGTGCTCATCCCCACAGGTGCCCTCCTCCAGGCTTATCCCTTTTTTTTTTTTTAATGTTTTATTCATTTCTAGGAGAGAGAGAGAGACAGCGTGAGCAGGGGAGGGTCAGAGAGAGAGGGAGTCACAGACTGAAACAGGCTCCAGGCTCTGAGCTGGCAGTCAGCACAGAGCCCGACGCGGGGCTCGAACCCACGAACCGCGAGATCATGACCTAAGTGAAAGTCGGACGCTTAACCAACTAAGCCACCCAGGCGCCCCCCTTTTTTTAATGTTTATTCATTTAAAGAGAGAGAGAGAGAACACGTACATGCGCACAAGCTGGGGAGGGATAGAAAGAAAGGGAGAGAGAGAATCCCAAGCAGGCTCCGCACTGTCAGCACAGAGCCTGACCTCGGGGCTTGATCTCATGAACGGTGAGATCATGACCTGAGCCGAAATCAAGAGCTAGACGCTCAACTGACTTAGCCACCCAGCTGCCCCATACGATCATCTGAATCTTGATTTCCGAAATGACGGCAAAGGAGTAGTGTTTATAATATTTGCATTTTCAGATTTGTGTAGAACTTGCAACCTTTCAAACCCTTTCCCCTATACTATTGCATTGGGTCCTCAGAATGGTCTCCTGAAATAAACAAGGTAGATTTTGGGGCACCTGGGTGGCTCAGTTGGTTGAGCCTCTGACTTCAGCTCAGGTCATGATCTCACAATTCGTGAGTTCGAGCCCCGCGTCAGGCTCTGTGCTGAGAGCTCAGAGCCTGGAGCCTGCTTTGAGTCCTGTGTCTTCCTGCCTCTCTGCCCCTCCCTTGCTCGTGCTCTGTCTCTCAAAGATAATACACTTTGGAAAGGAAAAAGAAAAAAGAAAAAACAAGATAGATTTTATTGTCCCTCATTAACAGGTGGCCAAGGCTCAGAGAAGTTACGTAATTTGCCCCAAGTCACACAGCCCGTATACGCAGCAGAGCCCGGATCTCTCAGCTTTACACCCACTGTTCTTCACATTATCGTCAGGAGATCCCAAATCTCTACTTGCAAACTCAAACAGCAGCCCTGGGAATCCAGACTCTTGGCACACTGCCCACGCTCTACCACCGCCCAGGAAAGCGAAGACGGCCCCGGTGACTTGACTAAACCCAAGCTGTGCTCCACCGCTAACCGTAAGCCTGGGTTATAGTTCAGAAGCAGCTTCTTACTGAGCCGAATTTGGGCTCCCGGCCGAGGAGCGTTTAATGCCGTCCCCCAGGGGCAACCCCAGACTGGCCTGCTCAACCGGGAATGAAATTCAACCAAAGTGACTATTTGTGCCCTTGTTGCTCATAATTACAATTCTATCATTTTACGACCATCATTTTATGTGCGGTCCCAAGAAATGTGACCATCTGTCCAGCAAGAGCTACTAGCTGGGGCCTGCTGGGCCCAGGACTGTGCTGTTCACAAAGGTGGAGATTTTCGGCTGACTTTCCTCACAATGGGCTCTTGTTTGCATCACTGGGACATCTGCTTATTACCTCATAGATGGAGGTAATACGTGATGACACTTCGTTCGCAGGTGTGTGTGACATTTTTCCACTCCGGGAAATCTCTGTCTTCGACTTCCCTGTGTTCTTCCAACCAGACCTGGCACCGAGCTTGATACCTGGGGCCAGTCGGCCAGTGGGCACCCGGGACCGCCACTCGGAGCCTCAGGACCGACCGCGCTCTGCCCTCCACCACCTCCAGGCCCGTCCCTGCGGAGACACGGCCCTTCTTGGCTGTCACCTGCAGCAGTAGTAGCTAGTAGCTGTCCCCCAGCCTGAGGACACACGCTATTAGCTGGATCCCCTCATTACAATGACCTATGGGCCTGGTATTTGAAGCGCGTGGGTGGCGGCGTGAAAGTCGCTCAAGTGTTTTTCTCAGCAAACTGCAGCCAGACGGGTAAGTCTGAGGAGAGCGAAGAACGATGACTGGCGAAATAACAGGATCGAATGCAGGTCCGGGAGGACTTTGGTGCCGCAGAGAGAGCTGATATTCATTCTCTCGTGTGGCCTGGAGCGAGTCCTTGCCCGGAGAGGCTGGGAGGCTCCCTGCGGCCCTGGTGTCCCGCGTGGGCTCTCACGGTGGCGGGCGCAAACAAGGGGCCCACTGAGACCTTCCTTCTCCCACTCACAGAGACCTAACTCAAACAGCTCTGGCCAGTGGTCGGGTTCCAGGAGGAAACTTTAGAAGCTATTTAGAAACGATTGAGAAGCTCCGATGCTCGGGCTGAATAAGGAGGCAGGAGCTACATGACGGGACGGAAGGGTCACCTTATGCTCAAAAGTTGCAAAAGATAAGGCGCTGAGTATATAATCTGGTGGGCGTGGGAATGTGCCAAGTGCTGGTTACAGGGCGGACCCCAAAGCCAAAAATGCCTGTGTCCATATCTCCGCCACATGCTAGCTGTGTGACCTTGAGCAAGTCACTTAACCTCTCTGGGGCCTCGGCTTTGTCATCTGTAAAACAGGGGTAATACCAGTCCTTCCATCTCACGGTGTCATTATGCAAGTTCAATGAAATAAGGAGTCAGCACATGTTAGTTTAATTATTGCTAAAGACGTGAGAAAAGTGATCCCGTGAAGGCGGAGGTGTGGGCGATCCGGGGAGGAGGAGCTGGTGATGANGGGGGGGGGGGGGGGGGGGGTGCTGGGCAAGTGGTGCCCTCGAAGCGCCACCTGGCCCTCCCCGTTTTCCCTAGGAGTTCCAGCAAACTGAGGCAGAGCACAGAGGGCAGCGGACAGGAGAGCAGACTGAGGCCCACAGACAGGTCAGGAAAACTGCACGTTCAACTGGAATGTCAAGTTCGCTCCTGCCCCGCCAGCTGGCGGTCTCTGCGAGGCACCGCTGTGGCTGGCTCACCCGCCGTATAAACAAGCTCGGCCAAATACTCCCCGGCGAGCATTTGTCGCCCCCCTCGATGCCAGCGTGTTGGTCCAAATGCCAGGACAAAAGACTAACTGCTTTATTTAGTTGGGAAGAAGGTCACGGGTGAGTCTTCAAGGCGGCCCCACGTTTCCAGGCCCTGGGCTGCTGACCTCTGACGGCCACCTGTGGTCTAATAAAGCCGCGGCTACACACTGCAGTTCCTCGTGGCCCCAGCGCAGACTCCGCTTCCTCACCGCATCTGAGAAGTGGCTAAACCTCAGAACTGCTCCCCAAAGGGCCGAGGGTGGGGAGGGGAAGACGAGGCATAAAGGCCACTCAAAATCGTTTCTCGCCCATGAGCAGAAGAGCAGATTCAGAAGTCGGGGCCCTGTCACATCACGGCGAAGTCCTCCTCTGGCAGTGGTGTCAGGGGCGACTCTCTCGCCCCCATCTGTTGTGACTGTCCCTCCCTGGGTTTGGTTTGTGAGTAGCCCATCTGCCTGTGGTGGCTCCTCGGCCACTGGGCTGTGTTTCTGTCACTGTCCTTGGGGTAGGTTTGGACCTGAGAGTCATCTTCTCTTTTTTGGGCAGTTTCGGTGGGATGTGAAACTTGCCCTTTGTCACGCAAGGGAAGGCTGTCGGCACAGAGGGCTGTCTGCCATGGGGGCCATAAGGGGCACGGGGCAGGGGACACACCATCATGACAGCTTACACTCAAGTGTGCGCCTCTGCAGGAAAACTGGCTGTGCTCACAAACTTTAAACACTTCAGAGAGCAAGTGAAGAAAAGTCAAACAACAACAACAACAAAAATGCAGCTTTTGAAAAGCAAGAAAAGCCCATAAAGGCTCAAGTGTTGCTCTTTGCAAATTCTGGAAATCCCAACAGACTCGGAAATGTTGCAGGAAGAGATCTCCTTTTACTGTATAGATTGTGCTGGGTCCACCTTTCATCAAGGATAACTAAGTATTAAAATTAATGCACCCTTAGATTCCAGGGCAAATCTGAACTGGGGATATTTTTCACAAAGCATTTTTTTTTTGAGAGAGAGAGAGAGAAAGAGAGAGGGCAGGGGGAGTGGGGCAGAGAAAGAGGGAGAGAGAGTATCCCAAAGCAGGTTCCATCTCACGACCACGTGATCATGACCTGAGCTGAAATCAAGAATGTAATGCTCAACTGACTGAGCCACTCAGGCGCCATACTCTAAGCATTTTTTAAAGATGTTTATTTATTTTGAGAGAGAGAGAGAGAGAGAGAGAATCCTAAGCACATTCTCTGCCCCTCACAGTGTGGGGCTTGATCTCACCAACCATGAAATCATGACCTGAGCCCAAATCAAGAGTCAGACACTCCACCACTGAGCCACCCAGGTGCCCCAGACACACAAAGCATTTTTAATTTATATTTCTCACTTTTCTACTGGAACCATGGAACAGGCAGAATTCATGCTTTTGCTCTCATCTATTTCCCCCTCTAAACACCTTTATTTTTGACAGTGGAGCTGCTGAGTGATTGATATGAGGATTTCTGGATAGGGTACAAATCCTTCAAGTTGCACAAAATTTCCTACCTTCTCTAAGTTGAACTGAAATGAAGATGTCGGTTATATCGACATGCGTGCAATGGGCCCCGTCTGTTTGCCAATGTGTTGATCTAAGTGTACCTGCATCCACCCAGGCAAAATGCAAACGGAGGCGGAGGGAGCATGCTACTGGTCCCTCCGCAAAAGTCTACTACATGGACTTCAAATACAGAAGAAAGTTTTTCCTAAAAATCAGCATTTTTTGGAGTGACAGATTGTTTGAAAGAGTTGTTTTATACACAGAAAGCTGAACACGTGCAAAGCATTTTCTCTGGAAATTTCCTCTGGAAGTTGAGGACAGGGACAGCATTTTATTCATCTTTTTGTCTTGTTCCGAGGCGATAAAATGTTTGATCACTGGATCAATGAATTATCCTATAAACTTTCAATTTGATAGCCGGTTCTTTATGATGTCTGATTTCATTTGGAAGGCATGGCTTTCCTTCTGCGTGGCATGGCTGTGAGCTCAGCCTCGCCAGGGGAACGAATGGGTAAGCCTTCTTCCTGGAGAATATTTACCAAACCGCAAGGCGCCATGACGCTCATGTGACTTTGCATTCCTTTCCCCAGATTTCACGGTCCCTCCATGATCGTGGCCTTTTCTTTTGGTGTCACGGTTCCTAGGCATCTTGATGGAGGAATCAGGTTTTAATCCTTTAGCCTAAACATGTCCAAGATGCTGAATGTTGCCGGGAGAGCTGTCTGGTTGGTGACCCAAGTGCCCCAGTGGAAATGGAGCTAGAGGCTTACGTAGCGGGCAGGTGAGCAAAGTAGCCTCATCCTAGCCCTGACTCTGCTAGTGCGATGGCCCGCTGCCTCGCACACACAGCCCAACCCTGTGTGGCGCTTCAGCAGGGCCCCAGGGGTGGACCCTGAGAAGGGAAGGCTGCCTCCAGGAAGGCAGGTGGTGTGGAGGCTGAAAAAGAGGGAAGCTCCAGACAAGACTGGGGGTGTAGGGGACAGGGCCTGGCAGGGGTGGGCTCTGGGGACAGCGCCAGTCACCTAACAGGGTATCTACAAACTGCATATGCACACGTCCGAGGCTGCTGGCAGGGAGAAATGGCAGTTTTCTGTCTCGAAGACCCCAAGCACCCTTTCCCTTTCTAAATCTGCAATCTGACTGTCTTTCTACAGTTCGTATCTGCTGAGGTCAAGTGTCTGCTTAAAAACATGTGGGTGGTGCTCCATTTCCCTGGGACCAGGCCAAATTCCCAGTGTGGATAGATGTCCAGGCCCTGAGCTGCTCTCTGGGCCTCATCCTGCTCCAGAGCCGTCCCCAGCTGGCCTCCAGAACGTCCTCTGGCCCCCTGACAGGCCAGGTGTCCCTGCCCGTCCTGTCTCCTCGGCTCAGACACTCTGCTCAGTGCCTTCACCTGACACCCCGAACCATCGCAACTGAGATGACAGTTTGTCCGGGAAGACCCCTCACCTCCTCACTAGGTTCTGCACGACTGCCCGTTTGCTCTGTCATACCTGCCCACGGGGCTGAGCACTCCTAATGGCAATGGCCTGCTTAACTGCTGGCCCCTCGCTAGTCCCCAAAGGCTGTGGCTTCCCTATGGCTGATCTTTGTATCTCCAGTGGAGGACCCAGTGCCTGGAACACAGGGGCTGCACAACTCATAGTATTTGATGAATGAATGAATGAATGAATGAATGAATGAAGAATGAATAAAACACCCTCTTTCAATGACCTCCAGGCATGGGGGGGAATTCTGAGAAAAAAGCAATGGACACTATACTTCCCTCAGTGGAAGGGTCCAAACGCTGTCCGAGACTCACCAGTTAAAACAGAGAACACAAGGTCCATCGCATGTCAAAAAATTCAGCAAATGTCTGGAATGATTATATTATTACTATTGTATTTATTTATGAATATTTGTGACACTCCCGCTGTGTCTCAGACACTCTCGTTTATGAGGTTCGTAGCAGGATAAAGGAATTCCTTGCATCCAGAAGCAGCAGTAGAAAACAGCCTCCTTCCTACATTTCTGATACAGGAATTCACTTGCTGACTCTGCCTGTTTTTTTCCCAACTCCGTCCATGCTCCTCATGGCAGAGGGAAGGACATGCCCGGGTGAGTGGGATTTCTTCTTCCTGAGTCCTGCCACACACACCATCTTGTTTCAATCAACCTAACACCCTTCGAGGCGTGTGTGAAAGGCATGGTCACACCTACCGTACAGCTGGGGAGACCGAGGCCAGCACATCTTAGCACCCTGCAAGTGCGCCCACCTCTCTGACCATGTCATGCGACTTCCCATAGACCCACAGAATCATCGCGAATAGATGTGTGCGTTCTAGGTTGTCGCTGGAAATCACAGGAACATTGATCGGGGAACAATGGCTTCTGTATAGTATAGACCCCGTGGATTTGGACAGAATGTGAGATGATAGTATATGTAAGATTCTTTTCCAAGCAATAGCCAGATCAATTAATTCTCCGTTTATAGATGGCCCCCCAAAAAAGTGCAGGAATATTCACTTGCAGTTTCTAAAAATGCTGTGATACAACCTTAAAATGGCTCCCGGTGGAAGGGCCAGGATGTCCTGAAGGCCGGTCCAAGGCAAGCCGCCGTGGCACAACTATAAAACTCCCCAAACTTGGGTGGAGTCAGCAATTACAGTGCAGGAAGAATGTGATGCTCCTGGGTGCCAGCCTGTGGAGCCCAGCGACGGGACAAAGGGATTATTCTGCTTCATTGTGAAAAGGCAGTGTTTACTGTTAAAATACGGTGGGGAATTAAAGGAGCAGGTATGAATCATAAATATGTGCACGCCATTAATGTTTGGACCAAAGACTTGGAATGGCTACGTTGGGAGAACTTCTTTTCCCATGAAAAACGTGCTTCAAATTACAGTACATATTTAATTCGCCTCTGCCATTGCTAATCTGAAATCTCAGTGCCCGCTGCGTATAATTCGTTCGCGACCTGAAAACTCCACGCGGCCAAGGGCTGAGGAGTAAGGGGAAGGCTTGATGTTCCCTCCTGGAAAACTCATCTGTTTAGATAAACAAAAAAACAGGTCCTCGTGGCCGTTGTTCATTATGAGCTCACAGAGTTTCCGGCATCTACTCTTCAGAGTCCCTGTCACTGAAGCACATCTGCCGCACAAGATAGTGACTCCCGCAGTGTGTCCTATGTGAAATCATCCTCCCTGCACAACCCCCCCTCCACCCCGCTCCCAAGGACAGAGTCAGAATCAGGCTCAGAAAGGTCAAGTGACTTGCTCACGGATGCACAGCTCTGTGTCAGCGTTCTCAACCTGGGGCTATCCCCTCACCCCCACCGCGGCCCCCAGCAGTGCTTGGCAACATCCACAAACATTTGTGGCTGTCGCAGTTGGGAAAGGAGATGCTACTGGCTACTGGGTCGAAGCCAGGGACACTGCTAACCATCCGACAACACACACGACAGACCCACAATACTGAAAAATCAGCCTTCAATGTTGGTAGCATTGAGGATGTGACACCCTCCTCCACGGAGAACCCAGTAAAGTCCATGCACTAACCACGAGGCTGTACGTCCTGAAGAGCCTGAGAGTCGTCACTCGCTGGAAGATGTTTAATGCGACTCCACTCTGTGCCAGGTACTGATGATACCACACAGTGCTTTTCTAGGATCGGATCTTTTAGGTTTTGAAAATTCCTGGGTGTCCAGCTCTTGGGAGCTCCGGGCACATCTTCCTGTCTTTTTCATGGTGCTTGGGTCTCGGTTACCCTTGTAGTGTGCCCATGCATGCCACAACTGTCCTTGACCTCTTTCCCCAGTTGTGACCTTCACTCTCAAGCACATCTAGGGACAGCACGGGGACTTTGCACAGTCCCCAACATAGACGCCGCCCACGAACCCCCATTTTGATAGTTCTCTCAAGTGATCTGACACACAACGGAATCTCCATGCTGAATCTGGGGGATGGTTGCTTTGCTGGGGGGAGTTTATAGGGAGCAGATGGGTCCATGGGGACAGGAAAGGTAAGAGTGGGGGTTTCCACGCAGGGCAAAAGCAAGCAAACAAAACCAGAGAAAGCACTGCCAGCAACACTTCTTTGAGAAATTCAACCTGCAGCAGACACAAACTTGATGCAGTAAGAACCCCTTCAGATGTTTTTTCAAATCATCTTTCCCTGAATCTCAGGATGGGAAACAAGTGATAGCAGGACTAATATTGGAGTAGGTGGGAGAAAGTTCTGGAAGAAGCCACCTGTCTGTTTGTGGTACCTTGGGTCCCTTCTCTGCTCCTTCTATGTGCTTCCACCGTTATCTTTTCCCAGGTGTGCAGACCAAGCCCTTTCCGGTGTCTGCAGGGAGTCTGTCAGTGGTGCATTCCAGGACTGTGCTTTTAGCACTTTTTAGTTCAAGGGGACACTGGCTGTTCATATCAATTCATGTTCCTGGATTGGTGGATCTGTGCTCCTGGACTGAAGGTCCTGGGGTGGGGGTGGGGGTGCGAGCACTGAGAAGCCAGCAGGGGACTTTCCTGGTTTCCGAGTCCCTGTGGACCTATGGGACACTCCTGAGGGACCGGGTGTAGTACAGGGACTCCTCCAGGAAGAGTTTNTACATGTATGCATATAGAACACCTGTAGGTTTTCATTTTTAAAATAAGACTTGAATATTCAGTGATGCTTCCTGATTTTATTTTGTTCTTCTCTGCGAGCTTTTGAATGTAACTTTGTCATACAATTTGGAGAGAGGCAGAAAGTGTTAGGGCAGAGGGGCAAGGGAGACATTTTGCAACTTATGAAGGTTCTCACTCTCGGCAAGACTGACGTTTCAGATGCGTTAACTACATTGCCAGTGGGGGTGGGGTGGGGGTGGGGGAGGGGCAGGCCTGCGCACCCCAGGGTGTGTGGCCGCATCCTTGGCTTCCACCCACTAGATGGTACCAGCACTTCCCCATCCCAGTTGTGACAGCCAAAAATGTCTCCACATACTGCCAAGGGTCCCGTGGGGGTCAAAATCACCCCCGTTGGGAAGGACTGAGACCATCATCAAAATTGATAAGCAGGGAGACAGATTAAATACCGACTGTGGCCCGCCAGAGGTTTCCAATGGGATTATGAAGACGGTGCACCTGGAAAGACCCAGTGGTGTAGACACTGGAGAGGCACCATTTAAAGGGGCAGACAGATCCTTAGCAGGGGATGAGTTTAGATCAGCTTCTTATTGATTATAAATAAATAGGGGGGCCGACTTTGGCTCAGGTCATGATCTCACGGCTTGTGGGTTCGAGCCCCATGTTCGAGCCTGCTTCAAATTCTGTGTCTCTGTCTCTCTCTGTCCCTTCCCTACTCACTCTGTCTCTCTTTCTCAAAAATAGAGAAACATTAAAGAATTTTTAAAAATTATAAATAAATAGATACTGTCTGTACTCCATACAATAGTTTCAAACAGAATGAAGGAAAAACAACTGTAAAGACCCAAAACCAGTGCCTTGAGCAAACTGGAACATTTCCACCTCTGAACAGGTCCCTCCCTCCTCGCCTTGTCTGCCGAGATCTGATAAGCACACAGATCACCAACTGTGCTCAAACTCCCGTATTCCTGTGCAGTGCCTTTGAGTGAGCCAAGGAAAGCCTCCTTTGTTTGCATAAGGTGACTCAGTTAGGGCCACACAGCACCCTGAGAATACCCGCGAGCACTCCCAGTAAGCAGACACAGGAGCTTCCTTGGGTCGGGAGGCTGTGGGAAAGGTTCTGTGGCTGACAGCACCCGCACATCCTTAATGACAGTCTGAAATCCCAAGGTAAAAGGCAAGGATTAATCTAAGTTGAAAAATTAACAGGAAATTTACTTCCATCTCCTTTGAGAAAAACACAGTTTACGTGGCTTCTGAACGCATGCTTCCACACCGAGGAAATTGCAAGAAACACATTCTGACTCCAGCAGCTGAAAAAGGCCAAGAGCCTCTCAAAAAAGGCTGCTCGGATCACTTCATGATGTACGGTTCCTCGGCCACCGGAAAGCCTCACTGGAGGAAGTTCTCCGGCGGCACATGGAGTCCCTACATGGCATCCGTGCCCGATGTAAGCCAACAGATGCTGGGGACGCCGGAGTCCCAGATCAGCGCAGGGCAAAGCGTATGTCACCGAGACCTCCATTCTGAACACAGACCGAACAGACCCCCGCCGAGCGAGGGACTCACATCAGAACTGATGTGGTGACAGGGGGCAGGCGTTGCCTGAATTCCAACTAACGTATGTATAATATCTTTTTTTTTTTTTAAGATTTATTTATTTTTGAGAGAGAGCTCAAGCAGGGAAGGGGCAGAGAGAGAGGAGACAGAAGATCCGAAGCGGGCTCTGCACCAACAGCAGCGAGCCCGACGCAGGGTTCAAACTCATGAGCCGTGAGATCATGACCTCAACCGAGGTCAACTGAGTCGCCCAGGTGCCCCTCCAAATATAAATCTTGAAGACCAGCAATACGTCCCCCACACCCTGAGAGTGAGCCGATAAACGCACATCTGTAAATATTTCACAGGCAATTCATTCAACCTACGCTGCTCACTTATTAATTTTTGTTAATTGCATCCTTTAGGCTTCAATGAGAAGATGTGATTAGCATGCATTTAGTACCACAGATAATTTGGTCCAAAAAGACTTCTCAGTGGGAGTGCAGATGCAGTTGCACACATACACACACACACACACCACACCAGCTGAAAGTCCAACAGATCCTTCAAAAACACATAACCTCTTCATACCGACAGGACATGACTATTTATAAACATCCCCCTAGTGATCTGAACTTGTTTTATAATCATCAACAGAAAGAAAGCAGTCACCGGACAGTATACTCTCACTCTTTTCCAACAAGTAATTTTTCTTTTAAAAAAAAATAACACAGAATACGCTCTTCCATAACCAATCTTCTCCACCCTCTCTTGCCCCCTCGCCAACCAGCACAAAAAGAAAATACGAAACTGATTTATTAGAAGCAGAGCAGCGTCGCCGCCGTTGGCTGGGGATCACTGTTTATGTCTATAATGCTTGCTGCTGAAACAGGAAGCTCTAAAAATCATTCAACCATTATTTCTCTCGGAGGCTCCTTGTGATTGATAGTCCTCTGTCCCCACCAAAAAGAACTGCCTTGACCAAACGCAAGCTGGCTGGCATGGAAGGGGTGGAGGGTGGGCGAGGTCTAGCATCTGCCCACCAACTCGGAAATAGTGCTCATACCATTAACTTCAATTTCAAAAAGCTGTCTGCCATTATCGGCAACGTCTGGCACTTCATAAAATCAGCAAGAAAACCATGAAGAGATGAATTCTGAAACTCTACGTTCAAGGCATAAGGAGTTTTCGAGAGGGCTTTTCTCCGTGGTCCTTGCCACGGACCAGGACCACCCGTGGTGGTAGTGGCGGGGGGGGGGTGGGGCTGAAGGGAGTTGGGGGAAGGAAGGGAGCAACGTGCTTTAAGAAAGTGTTGTTACCCTTTTATTGGCAAATGTGAAACAGAATGGGAAACCTAATCTCTAAAGATGAATTCTAGGGGCGTCTGGGTGGCTCAGTTGGTTAAGCGTCCGACTCTTGGTTTCGGCTCGTGATCTCACAGTTGATGAGTTCGAGCTCCACATCGGGCTCTGCGCTGACAGTGTGGAGTCTGCTTGGGATTCTCTCTCTCTGCCTCTGTCTCTGCCCCTCCCCTGCTCGTGCTCTCTCTCTCTCAAAATAAAGAAATACACTTAAAATTTTTTTAAAAAACAAAGAAGGAGTCTACATTAGATCATGGACACAAGTTTTCGATGTGCCATCTAAAAGAATTATTTGCTAGGGCTGCCCAGGGCTTGATGTATCAGAAGCTAAGTCTTTTTTATTTTTTTATCCATATTTGTCCACAGTGAAGTCTGAGAGCAGATTTCAGTGTATGTGTATATATATATACACTCACACACATATTCAATATATATATACTAACTATGAATATGATATAAATACATACATATAAAATTTTAAAATGTAAATCAATAGCAACTGAGAAAAAAAGGGGAAGAATGGGAGAGTTGATCTGGATACAGCTCAAGTCTTTATTTATTTTTTTTTGTATTTTCTCCAGGAGATCTGATTACCAGCTTATTATCTTGAATGTTACCCACTGAACAACCAAATTTTTCCGCCCCATCTTAGAGGACTCTGTGATGGAAGGGAGAATGACTTGGATCCTATGATAATACTGTGAGTCATTCAGACCACGTCTTTCTCCATGAAGATACTTTTCGTTCAGAATCTCAGGACAGTTTATCCTCTCCAAAAGGTGCCTTACTTCTTTCATCTCGACCACAGTCTTTCACTCATCTGAACACAACCTCCTCATCCTGTTCTCCAAATAATGTAAAATAACTTAAGAATGAAAATGCCTTAAGTAACAAACATTATACAACTATGCAATAACTCAGATAGTGACAGGGTAAATATTATGTCTGGGAAGACATCCACAGCAGGAACATAATGAAGGAATTTCATTTTATAAAAGCATTGGGAAGGGGTATACTATTTTGAAAGTGGAGATTTAAGTTGCCAGGGAGGTCAACATAAACATAAATTCCTCCAAGAAATTAAAGCCCATTCTAATAGCCGAGAGAGCTCAGGGCCTTGTGGGGGCTGAACGTGGAATTCACACTGCAGTTCTGCAGGGCTGGGGTATAGGGGGTGGGGTGGGGAAAGTCCAGGCATTCTGTAGAGAAGAGGCTCTGACAATATGGGCCCCTTTACCTTTCAGGGGACGTGTGTGCATACCTGATGGTCTTCAAAAGGTTTGGGCCAGCAGTTTGAATGGGATCTATTTTCCTAATCAACAAACCAGGTCCTGGCTATAATAAAATCAGGTGTTACCAAAACACTCAGGGCACAAGAAGAAGGTCTGTTCATTTATTTATATTCCAGTTATCTATTATGTGCAGCCCCATGCTAGGCTGCCCCTCCAAGGCAAGTTTCAAATTCACAGATCCTTGGCTTGGGTGGGGGCAGTCTATAGATCCCCAGAAGGTGACTGCAAATGAGCTTCACCTAACTGCAAGTTTGAAAACTATACTGGAAACTATACATGAAACTCTGTTTATAAGCACATACGCATATTTTCTTCCCTTGGGAGAAGGCTTCCGAGGGATTTTCAAAATTATCTACGATGTTCCCAAAAGATTAAAAATCATTCTTGGAAATTAGAAGGAAATGTACACTGGATTCTCTTCTCCCCATTTATGATGTGGTTGATGATACGGTCTGGTAGATTTCCTCTTTGGTTTTAAATGAATTAACTAAGCCGTATCTCCTGATTGATCGATTCCTTTCCAACTGATTATATACTCCAACAGGGACGGAAGTATTCACAGATCTCAGTGCTAAAGTTTCTTAAATGTCTCTCAGCTGTAGCCACAATAGGCTTTCTTGTAGCTGAAAATGTCAGTGATGCCTGCCTCGACTGTTGACGTAAATTAAGGTAAGCTACCGTTAATTCACCTCGCCAACGAGAACCCCTTTTGACCCTGAACTTCAACTTTCTGGAGGTGAGGGACAGTCTCAGAACTTGTGGTTAAATGAAAGGTTCTGAACAACAACCTGTGTGTTCTGCATAACCTCTCCTCCCCTGAAAGCTGCTATCTCTTCCTCCAGCGTAAAGGAGGAGTCCATTTCTATGGAGACACCGAATCGAGGGGAGAAAAATCCCAAGGGTCAAGTATATCCTGAATGAGATTTAAATTGGCAAGGAGCAAAAGGAGGGAAGGGGGAAAAGAAAGACAGTTCAGGCTACTGAAGCCTTCACCAATATTTTTTAGGGGCCAGCGTTGTCAGCAAGGCCGTAAAAGCCGGAAGGGCAGGTTTTCCCAGTTGCACTGAACTTGAGGTTGTAAGTTGTGTGATCCTGGCTGTGAGCCAGAACTCAGACAAATCAGTTTTGTCGAGCAGAGAAAACCCTTCCACGTCCAACCTCTGTGAGGTTTTCCAATCTGCGTGGACCGGCAGCTGGTAAAAGAAATGGGAGTTTCTTTTTCTACCCTTCGTTTGGAGCTGAGCACCAAGACCTTTTTGAGAGTCCATCGGATCTGTGCTGTTTGACAGAACGCGAACCTGGCACAGGAATGTTTGGACGAGCCAATAGCCAGGACCTTCTCGGCCACTGTGGTGTGTTGATGCCAATGACGTGTTTTCAGGCACATTTTCAAAACCAGAAAATCTGAAGATCGCTTAATAAAATGTAATGATACTTTTAAAGGACAAGATTCAGTGAGGCAGATTAAGACTAATTGTCAAAATTAGTGAGAATCATCTGCTCTCTTTGTAATGGGAAGCAAATTGCAAAAAAAAAAAAAGATCTGGCAGGCTTTGATGTTGACACTTACACTGGAGAGTAAAATCAAGTTGTATTTTATAACTATGGAGAGAGATAATGACACAAAGTCAAATGGGGCCTTTTGACAGCCCGTTTTGTTTTGTAGCACAGACCAAAAAAACCCCAAAAAACAAAAAAACACACAGGCAAACAAAGAACTCAAGACCACAATCTCCAGGGTAAGCGTAATTGGGTCAAATGTGCAATGAGGGCTCCTGTATTTTGGATTGCTTATTATCTTGCCTAGGAAGCGGAGCCCATTCCAAACAGATATTGTCCCTTTATGGCATTTTAATCGATTTTCTTGTTCCAGGTTATCAAAAGACAGCCTGGCCTTGGTTCCAGCTATTTTACTCTTTGGGTTTTATGCAAACTCTAGGACCTTCTGGCACGACTCAGGCAGCCGAGCGCAAACAATCCACACCTTGGGGAAACAGTTCGCTGTTCCCCAAGTAAACACAAGCACCTATTAGTCACCCACTCAAAACAGAAATGGCCAATGAGGGATAAGAGGCTAGCCCTCGATGCCAGAAAAGGAAGCATGCTCCTTTCAAAATCTCATTCTTTATTATCACCGACTAACTGCACGCCCGCCTCAAAGCCACTGCAGCATGGCTTGTGGGGAAATGTCGCTGGCATGGTCCATGCAAGTTTCCCACACTTTTGTAACCCAAACGGAGCACACAGACCCACATAGATGCACAGTGCGATAACATTGCTTTCTCTGCAAATGCAATCCAGTGAGACTCAGCCACCGTTCCTAATAGTAGGTACCCGCAAGAACTGAATTCAGGTGGTGAGCTAGGCTGGTAGGCAGGCACCAGGCAAGCGATAGGGCCTTTGTGTTTTATTGGCTTCTCACCTACTCCGCCAGCCACTCATCTGATGCCATCAAGATGTTTTCTAAATACACATCTCTGAATCATAATGTGAATTCCATTTACTGAAAGGCGGGGACTTTTAATATAACAAGTGAACCCATTTAATGACTTTATGCTTTTATACGTTACAGCATCTCTCATGCTTTCAATAAGTGGATATAATTTTCTTTGCATTACCCTATTATTAACATAGTTGGTATTATGAACATATATATTCTATCATGTTATGCCTTTTTTTTTTTTCTCAACCTAGGATGCTATTTTAAAAATACTCCAGACAGTGAAGATAGCAAACATGATGGCCCC
The DNA here is from genome assembly GCF_008692635.1 of Crocuta crocuta. Taxonomy (NCBI): domain Eukaryota; kingdom Metazoa; phylum Chordata; class Mammalia; order Carnivora; family Hyaenidae; genus Crocuta; species Crocuta crocuta. The sequence goes on along the minus strand of NW_027530213.1, from coordinate 5,699,278 downwards.
AAAAAGCAACATGCCTTTACCCCTTCTGCTCTCTGACTAGTCAAACATAGATTTTCTTATATTTTGGAATGCCTTTATAAAGAGTAATGATTACTCTTATGTTTAAATGTCCATTGGTTATACTTTCGTTTTTTTAAATACAAGAGTCATCTACTATTGTTCAGGTTATGTATGTGTCTTTTTTATTATACTGAAAATAACTTTTATTTGTTAGCTTATTCATTACTGTATCATGAAAATGGGATTTTCAAAGCAAACTCTCCTTTCTCTTCAATGAAATTTCTAGTACTTATTGCTATTTATAACATATGACTTCAATTCTCACAATACAGAGAAAACACAATATTTGAAAATAATTGCAAACCAGAGGGGTTTACGGGCCAAAATTCCTCTTTCTGCTCTAATACTTCAGTAATGGGCACAGAAAAATAAAACACACAGAACTGCCCTGAAGCAATAGTTCCTTTGGGTAATCCAGTCTTTAACACATTAGCACTAAGATGTTAACTAGGTCTGACCCCTTCCTTAAATAATAAGGTGTCCAAATTACATATAACGGAAGGGTGATAAATGCCATCCAATTGACCCAACCAGAATGGTACTAACACCATGTCTTCATATTTTGCCATAAAATGGAAAATTTGAAACCACATTTCAACAACCATATACTGTATATCCCTTAAAGTGATCAGAAGTGCTCATCTGAAACTTGGTACCTTGTCACAGAGAGCTCACAGATTCTGAGTTAAAGGCTTCTATTCTACAGATTTTTGATAATTACAAAGTAGACAACACCAGTTGTAACGACCTCAGTTTCCATGACGGTGAGGTTTATATTTTTAAATTTTAGTGAAGACCTGAGGGGTTTCCTTGAAATTCACAATTCACATGTTGCACGTTCTGAATCAGTTTCAAACCAGCTCAATTGTAGAAGGCAACAATGTGGAGGCAGATTTTTTAAAACATATTAAATTGTAAATAAATACTTTTTAAAAGCTTGATGTAGCAATCAGAACAAGGGTGACTGGGTTTCTAGGGAGCACTTCCATCACAGAAACTTCTAGAAGGTTTTGAAATTTCAGTTTGTTGCCATTTAATACTTGTGTTTCAAGTTCAGTTTTGACAGATACATACCTCGTCCGCTCCGACCGACAAACCTGAGGTCATTGAATCTTGCAACTTGGTTTTTCATGGCTGCTGTGGCATTTCTCAGTTCGGCTGAGTAGTTTTCATCATTGCCTGCCATCACCGTGACCAGAGTACCATCTGGGACATCCCCCAGAGCCACCACCTACACACCAGTCAAGGGACAAACGCAGACATCAGAAACGTTACAAACGTTGGTGTCACGGGTGTAGTAATTGCTCTAAAATTAAACGTGTGTTAAGTGATCCTTTATAAGTTTGCAAAGGAATAGCAAAACGACAGAAAAGTTATTCATGGGAAGGATTTCTTTGAATTCCATTATGCAGAACTAAATATAAATTTTCATGTCCTAAAACAGTCACCTAATAAAGCTCCATAAGGTCACATGGTGCGGTTAGAATGAGGCTGAAGGCAGCCAGGGCTCTGAAAACCTGTGCCTTCTCACGAACGCAATCATCTTAATCGTGCAGAGCTGAGAAACGCAATGTCTTGTTTTTGTAAGTATATAACCTAGCTCATCTTTCGCTTGTCCAGACCTCCACTGATGGGCCTAGCGAGCCAACTTTGCTTTTAGGTGTTTAAACTTATTTCTGCCAAAATTCAATTCGATCATGACAACCAGATTATTGACCATTCTTCAGTGACACTGTCCCTCTGCAGTTCATCTTTGAGACTCCCTACTCGCTTCTCTTATTCTGATTGTCAGGAGCAGGGAATTCTGGCAGGCAAAGGAAAAAAAAATCAGAAATGTATCCTTTGTTTATTACTAATTCCAAAATCAACAGACCTCAGAAAAGAGGGGCACTCCCTTTTATGTGCTGCTCTGAATTCAGGAGTGGAACTGGGTGGCATTTTTATATCTGTGGGTCCCCAAATGTGTCAACTATGTCCCGATAGATGACTGAGGTTTTCCCCAAACCCATCTGACCTCAAAGAGGAATTCCGCTCTTGTAATGTAATCGCACAGGAATGGATTTCCTAACAGGGCTACTGAACATGACTGGTGGATACATAGTTTTGATACTCAGGTAATTAAAAAAAAACAAAACAAAACAGTAATTTCCAAGGTAAAATGCTCTGACGAGCATGGTGTAAAGATGCTTTGTGCTGTAGTATCCCATTTCTTGGTCATCACTTGACCCTTCGAGAAACTCCTGGGGTTAGACAATTATAATCAGCTATATTTCCATCGTTTCTATTTTTTAAAGCGGTCATAGGACTTCCAATGAAAATATCCCAAGTTCTTTCATTTCTGATATTCCTCATGATACTTTCTCAGTCAGCAGTGAATTTTGCGTCAATCATTTCAATTACACAGCCATTTTCTGCACACTGTGTTTGAGCTGGAACAGCAAGGAATTTTCCAGGGATTCTTTCTTCCCTGTGTTTTCTCCCTCTTCATTTTTACCCAATTTGGGGGGCAATACCTATATTTTCAACCCTCTTTCTCTGTCTGTGAAAAAGGCAGCCATGGGCTCCCTTGGACGTTAGCAAAGCCGTTGTTTCTCAAAACGCCCATCTTCGTGGCCTGCTTGGCTAGTACCCCCATGTCATCCAGGTGACCATCTATTGCTTTTATGCCTTGTGATGCTGCAGCTCTTGGATTCTGGGGAGTTTGACAGGGAGGGCGAGCCATTTCAGCACAAGCGACTATGGGACCAGGAGAATCAGCCCGCACAGCAGTAGGTGAGCAAATTCTTCATCTGTCTTAGAGCAGAGGCACTGAACCTTTTATCTTTCTTTCTAATCCTTTCCATCCCAACGCTGGGCATGTTTTCTACGAAGGAGATTTAAAAACACAGCTATTTATTCCCCAAGCACCCTCTAATTAGATATTTAGTTCCCATTATAAGTGTTTGTTGCCTTTTAATTAAGAGCAGTAATATGACAATTCTCTTTTGTTTCAAAAACATCATTGAACTAAATCTCCCCGATCGGTTATCTACTTATTTTTTTATCACTTTTTTGACCCCCACAAAAATGTGCTTGCTTTATTCTGCTTTTTTCAGTCTCTTAAAAATTTTTCCACTTTTTTTCTCACTATTTTCACTTCCCTCTGTAAAATTAGCTCACAGTGTTGAAATGCTCTCCTTGAACACATATTTTTACTTCCTCATCCCCATCTCCCTGTGACGACCGGCTTCTCTATTTTAATCCAACCTTCAGTAAGTATACAAGGACTGTATGCTTAACTGCAAAGTTTTCACACTGAATAACTCATTCTTGGGGCAGAGTCTGTAAAGAGGGGAGCATAAGTAAATCTCGTTGCAAATCTTCCAAAACCAATTCTAAATCACCTCCCTCCCCCGACTCCTCTTGTGGTGCTCCGTGCCTGGGCCTCTATCATCTTTCCAAAACTATCTTTGTCAGTAATTTGGCAAACTTGTGAGACCTTCATCAAGTAGAAGCAAATATAGAGTAAAATGATCATGGTGGCTAAATATGAAAAGGTTGTTGATGTTGGAATTTAACGACCAACAAAATTAGGAGTTTAATTCCTACCCTTCCCTTTCTAAAAAATATACAACAAAAGTCAAAGAAAGACATTTGGTCTTTCTCGAAGATCATTTCTTTGGTCTTTTATTAATCTCAGAGGGACTTTTTTTTTTGGCAGGAGGGCAGGGGAGAATAGTAAGTCCGAGGAAATTACACTAATAATGTATAACATCTAATTGTTAACAAGCCTACTTAGCCTAGATAAAAAAATTTAAAAATTAAAACTAACATGTCTGCTAATTTTATACCGATTGTGTCACTGATAGGCAGTAAGAAGAGAGTTAAAAAAAAAAATCTAACTTCAAACAGAAAAAAAGAAGGAAATGGAATGAAAAGCTATAAACAATAGGTAAGGAAACACAAATATTTACATTTAACACAGACCAAACAGACAAGAAGGGACTTGCTGGCCAAGGGATATCTCATATTTTGTTTTACTTCTCTGTTTTTAAAGTATCAGGAAGTTGGGCAAAATATCAGCCCTCCTATGTACTGCCTGGATCTCCCCACCGCTCCTGGCTGGCCTGCTCACACATTCGAACTGGCATTTTAAACAACTCTAATTAGGTTGAAATTACAGTTACAATTCATTTATTTCAAATCCCTTAATTTTCCAGAGTTTCAAAGAAAGCTGTGGAGTGGAACCCAGAACTCAGCCAAGATGACATTTAAAGCATACCCAGGGACTGAATGAAGTCTTGCCGATAGAAACATTACTTCTTTCTGTCTTACAGAAAGAAGATGACTTATTAGCATCCAAAGCCTCTGAACTTGTTGAAGGCATGTTTATGCCTTTGGACCCTGGTGAACCAGGGCCTAATAAACAAACTGCACTATTGCAGTATTAAAAAAAAAAAAAAAATCCCAAGTCATCTAAATAGCTTTTGAGGCTACTTCTGTAAGTAGTGGGTAACACGTAGCAAATTTAAGATTTTCACAGTTGTTAAATATGTATCTTTTCTATGCTAAAAAATAAAGACATTCCATGAGGAAAATGAGGGAAAGGAGGTTACATTTTGGGGTCCAGGATAAGCAAATAGGCAGAGTTTATTTTAAGGAAACTTCATAATCTGAAGTCCCCTTTTCGTTTCAAAAATTAAAGCAGGGGATTTGCACTTGGGGATTTCAGAAGACTGGTAAAGAATCACTTAAATGCTCTTTTCATCAATATCATCAGACTTTATCAATGGTTCACATCTTCTCCACATTACAGGGAAAATAATCATTCTTCACTGGTTAGCTTCTTAAAGAGATTGTCTGGGGCTTATTTAAAATCCACATTTTAATGTAATAATATCTACAGAAACCTTCTGGGATGGAGGGAGGTGGCCAGAAAGTGGGGCCAGGGGTACACAGGGGGTCAATCCAGACACAGTCACGTTTAGAAGGCTTGCTTTTCCCCCTAACCTTTGGGTTCATTTCTGTCTGCCCCTCGAGTTGTGCAGCGAGCAATCTTCCTCCAGGAAGAGGCCTCCCTTGATGGGGACGCAGTGGTGACAGATATTACTCAAGCGGCTACATTTCTCGGCCGATCTTCCCTTTCCCCTATTTGTCCTCAAGACCCACTTGAACTTTTTTTCAAGAGAACTATACATGGGTCATTTAGGAGCCTACAGACGATCACTCAATAAACCAAATTAGATTGAAACAAAAAAAGTGAGTCGTCTAAAGTCATTTTGAAAAAGAAATCTCTTTGGTTACTAAGATTTCGGCTAAAAGGAATTCCCTGGTGGCTCATCAAAGCAAGTTATAGGATTTTCTTTTCTGTCTTTGAGGGAGAAAAAATACTTTTCTTGGGGTGGCTCGAGACACTGTTTCACTTCACCTCCTGATGATTTTTAATCACTTAGTGTTTTGATATATTTGGGCGTTGGTTCCCTGGCGGAGGAGGCGACATCCAGCAGAGATTCGGATTTCCCCTCAAAGGAAGGCACAGAGCCCCCTTGGTAGGTCAGGGGTACCAGGTTTAAATGACCCTTCGGCTGATTATCAGCCTGTCTCCTCCCTCAGCTCTTATCTGCAAAGTGGCCCCAGGGCCGAGCCTTGTCAAGTCCCCAGTCACAGAGGGGACTCTGTCCGGTTCTCCAGCTAGAGGAGCCTGTTTATGTAAAGAGATTAGAATGATTTAAAATTGAAATAGGCTCCCAACGCAAATCTACAGAGATGCAGGACGGCAGGGAAGCAGTCCAGTGGCTGTTCAACCTCATCCTCACTCCCTCCCCCTCAAAAACCTGTGCTCTCAGAAAACAGGCAATTCTATAGACAGAGCCAATTACACATTTTGTTTTGTCTTAGAAATCATAATGTTAAGTTTAGAAGGTGTATAAAGCTTAAAAAAAAAANTCAAAATGAACACAAAATGACTACGGATTGTACTGAATTGTTGCCCCTTCTTAAACCCACCCAAGACAGAAGAATAGAATCCCCACCGCCAGAATTAAATTTCTGCTGTTTGCGGTCAGGGCTGGGGTTGGGTCCGGGGAGAGGCAGTGGTGTTTAAAAACGCCGGGTGTTGTTGATATATCCCCGTTCAAGGGCAAGGTTTTCTAAAGGCCGCTCAAAGCTAGGGCTAGATCAGGGGTGGAAGTGAGCGAAGACCTCTCGAGCTGTTCAGCCGAAGTTTTGGGGTCCCCGCCACCCCCTCCTCAGACAGAAATGCAAGCGGATTAGACCCCGGCTGGCTCGCAGTGAAGACAGCCTTGCCACCTTTCGAGGCCCTGGGCTTAATCTAGGTGAGCCGGAGATAAGGTTCAGGAGGGTTCCAGGAAAAGAAACAGGATTCGCTCCTTGCGGCTTGTGGCAGGCTGCAAAAACTCTCCAGAAAACTTTTGCAAACTTAACTACGCCCTCCGTGGACTTTGGACATGCTAATTTCGATGGGACTGTTAAAGAGGGGGTGGGGGTAGGAAGCCCTGACAGTTTTCCTTGTCAGTTTATTTTCACTGACCCTAAAGTATAAAAGTATCTTTATTTCCTGATGCCTCCATCGGAGCGAGGCAGAATGGCTTGGGTGTCAAGCCAGGGATGTGG